>NC_141538.1:102695833-103026944 GCF_021556685.1 Rattus norvegicus
AGGACAATGACATTGGATCAGCCTGTGGATTTCAAGCAATCAGTCAATATTATGTTCCCCACTGGGCATGCGTTCGATGGAATATTGCTCCTTTTATATCTCTGTGTCCTGGGGTTGTACACTCAAAGAGCCCTGTTCAACATTGCATGTCAGGATTTTGAAGGAAAAATTATAGTAAAATATGTTTAAAACAGTGGGGTCTTGTGTGAGTGAACACAACATTTCCCAAAGCTTTGACAATCTTTTCATTAAAAACATGGTTTTTTATTTTGTTCCCTTTCTTCCCTTTCTATTTTTCTATCCCCCTCATTATTTGAGCCTTTGCTCCTTTGCAGAGGAGTGAAAGGAGGGGTTTCACACAATATCTACAGCACAGCAGCATGCGTTTACAGCGTGGGAACTCACAACGGAGCTGCTTCAGTGGGACACCCCACATGCAACACAAGCAAGCAGGGTAGTTCATCTGTGTCTTAACTTCAGCTCCAGCAACTACAGTGACAGTCACAATGTCTAAGTTAGTGTCCCCAAAAGTCATCTTGTGAGCAAATGATTATTAATTGAGGTTCCTAAGAATTCAAAGACGGCTCATTCAGAAAAAGTAGGAACTTTGCTAGACTACAAGAAACTGAAGACTCGAGACATGGGTTATCTTTAAAGACAAAGGGTCTCTTCAAACCAGAGCTAATTAAAAGTAAAAGAAGACAAACCAGACCCAATGCAAGTCACAGAGTAGGGGCTGTGAAGAGTAGCCGTCTTATGCCACAGATTCTTTTTTCTTTCTTTCTTTCTTTCTTTCTTTCTTTCTTTCTTTCTTTCTTTCTTTCTTTCTTTCTTTATTTATTTATTTTTTTATAAACTTGAGTATTTCTTATTTACATTTCGAGTGTTATTCCCTTTCCCGGTTTCCGGGCAAACATCCCCCTAATCCCTCCCCCTCCCCTTCTTTATGGGTGTTCCCCTCCCCATCCTCCCCCCATTGCTGCCCTTCCCCCAACAATCTATTTCACTGGGGGTTCAGTCTTAGCAGGACCCAGGGCTTCCCCTTCCACTGGTGCTCTTACTAGGATATTCATTGCTACCTATGAGGTCAGAGTCCAGGGTCAGTCCATGTATAGTCTTTAGGTAGTGGCTTAGTCCCTGGAAGCTCTGGTTGCTTGGCATTGTTGTACATATGGGGTCTTGAGCCCCTTCAAGCTCTTCCAGTTCTTTCTCTAATTCCTTCAATGGGGGTCCTATTCTCAGTTCAGTGGTTTGCTGCTGGCATTTGCCTCTGTATTTGCTGTATTCTGGCTGTGCCTCTCAGGAGCGATCTACATCCGGCTCCTGTCGGCCTGCACTTCTTTGCTTCATCCATCTTGTCTAATTGGGTGGCTGTATATTTATGGGCCACATGTGGGGCAGGCTCTGAATGGGTGTTCCTTCTGTGTCTGTTTTAATCTTTGCCTCTCTCTTCCCTGCCAAGGGTATTCTTGTTCCCCTTTTAAAGAAGGAGTGAAGCATTCACATTTTGATCATCCGTCTTGAGTTTCATTTGTTCTAGGCATCTAGGGTAATTCAAGCATTTGGGCTAATAGCCACTTATCAATGAGTGCATACCATGTGTGTTTTTCTGTGATTGGGTTACCTCACTCAGGATGATATTTTCCAGTTCCAACCATTTGCCTACGAATTTCATAAAGTCATTGTTTTTGATAGCTGAGTAATATTCCATTGTGTAGATGTACCACATTTTTTGTATCCATTCCTCTGTTGAAGGGCATCTGGGTTCTTTCCAGCTTCTGGCTATCATAAATAAGGCTGCGATGAACATAGTGGAGCACGTGTCTTTTTTATATGTTGGGGCATCTTTTGGGTATATGCCCAAGTGAGGTATAGCTGGATCCTCAGGCAGTTCAATGTCCAATTTTCTGAGGAACCTCCAGACTGATTTCCAGAATGGTTGTACCAGTCTGCAATCCCACCAACAATGGAGGAGTGTTCCTCTTTCTCCGCATCCTCGCCAGCATTTGCTGTCACCTGAGTTTTTGATCTTAGCCATTCTCACTGGTGTGAGGTGAAATCTCAGGGTTGTTTTGATTTGCATTTCCCTTATGACTAAAGATGTTGAATATTTCTTTAGGTGTTTCTCAGCCATTAGGCATTCCTCAGCTGTGAATTCTTTGTTTAGCTCTGAACCCCATTTTTAATAGGGTTATTTGTCTCCCTGCGGTCTAACTTCTTGAGTTCTTTGTATATTTTGGATATAAAGCCTCTATCTATTGTAGGATTGGTAAAGATCTTTTCCCAATCTGTTGGTTGCCATTTTGTCCTAACCACAGTGTCCTTTGCCTTACAGAAGCTTTACAGTTTTATGAGATCCCATTTGTCGATTGTTGATCTTAGAGCATAAGCCATTGGTGTTTTGTTCAGGAAATTTTTTCCAGTGCCCATGTGTTCGAGATGCTGCCCTAGTTTTTCTTCTAGTAGTTTGAGTGTATCTGGTTTGATGTGGAGGTCCTTGATCCACTTGGACTTAAGCTTTGTACAGGGTGATAAGCATGGATCAATCTGCATTCTTCTACATGTTGACCTCCAGTTGGACCAGCACCATTTGCTGAAAATGCTATCTTTTTTCCATTGGATGGTTTTGGCTCCTTTGTCAAAAATCAAGTGCCCATAGGTGTGTGGGTTCATTTCTGGGTCTTCAATTCTGTTCCATTGGTCTATCTGTCTGTCTCTGTACCAATACCATGCAGTTTTTATCACTATTGCTCTGTAATACTGCTTGAGTTCAGGGATAGTGATTCCCCCTGAAGTCCTTTTATTGTTGAGGATAGTTTTAGCTATCCTGGGTTTTTTGTTATTCCAGATGAATTTGCAAATTGTTCTATCTAACTCTTTGAAGAATTGGATTGGTATTTTGATGGGGATTGCATTGAATATGTAGATCGCTTTTGGTAAAATGGCCATTTTTACTATATTAATCCTGCCAATCCATGAGCATGGGAGATCTTTCCATCTTCTGAGGTCTTCTTCAATTTCCTTCTTCAGAGTCTTGAAGTTCTTATTGTACAGGTCTTTTACTTGCTTGGTTAAAGTCACACCGAGGTACTTTATATTATTTGGGTCTATTATGAAGGGTGTCGTTTCCCTAATTTCTTTCTTGGCTTGTTTCTCTTTTGTGTAGAGGAAGGCTACTGATTTATTTGAGTTAATTTTATACCCAGCCACTTTGCTGAAGTTGTTTATCAGCTTTAGTAGTTCTCTGGTGGAACTTTTGGGATCACTTAAATAAACTATCATATCATCTGCAAATAGTGATATTTTGACTTCTTCTTTTCTGATCTGTATCCCCTTGACCTCCTTTTGTTGTCTGATTGCTCTGGCTAGAACTTCAAGAACTATATTGAATAAGTAGGGAGAGAGTGGGCAGCCTTGTCTAGTCCCTGATTTTAGTGGGATTGCTTCAAGTTTCTCTCCATTTAGTTTAATGTTAGCAACTGGTTTGCTGTATATGGCTTTTACTATGTTTAGGTATGGGCCTTGAATTCCTATTCTTTCCAGGACTTTTATCATGAAGGAGTGTTGAATTTTGTCAAATGCTTTCTCAGCATCTAATGAGATGATCATGTGGTTTTGTTCTTTCAGTTTGTTTATATAATGGATCACATTGATGGTTTTCCGTATATTAAACCATCCCTGCATGCCTGGGATGAAGCCTACTTGATCATGGTGGATGATTGTTTTGATGTGCTCTTGGATTCGGTTTGCCAGAATTTTATTGAGTATTTTTGCGTCGATATTCATAAGGGAATTTGGTCTGAAGTTCTCTTTCTTTGTTGAGTCTTTGTGTGGTTTAGGTATAAGAGTAATTGTGGCTTCATAGAAGGAATTCGGTAGTGCTCCATCTGTTTCAATTTTGTGGAATAGTTTGGATAATATTGGTATGAGGTCTTCTATGAAGGTCTGATAGAATTCTGCACTAAACCCGTTGGACCTGATGCCACAGATTCTTTAAGATTTATTTTTAAATGTGGGTGTGTGTATATGTGTGCACCCATGCATGAACACATGCATGTGCATCTGTGTGTAAGTGTGTGTGCATGTGCATGTGTGTGTGCATCTGTGTGTGTGTGTGTGCATATGCATGTGCATCTGTGTGTGTGTATGTGTGTGTGTGTGTGTGTGTGTGTGTGTGTGTGTGTGTGTATGTGGTATTCTTTGAGGACAGAAAAGAGCACCAAATTCCCTAGAGCTGGAGTTACAAGCCACTGTGGGCACCTGACATAGGTGGTAGGCACTGAACTGTGATCCTCTGCAAGAGCGCACACATTTCTGATCCATCTGATCCATCCCTCCAGGCCTGCGATATCTCCTCTCAAAAGAAAGAGGTTAGACATCTCGTCTACCTGTCGATGACAGGATTTAATCAGCTACAGTGGCCTAAGGATACATGAGCAATTTCTTTCCTTGTTTCTTTTTCTATTTTGTTCTGTTCTTTCGTTTTCCTTTTGCTTTTGGAACAGACTTGTAAAAAGCAGCCCGGGATGGCCTTCAACTCACTCTGTACCCCAACTAGCCATCAACCCTGAATCTCCCTGCCTAGCCTTTACAGTGGTGGGATTTTCGGCATGAGCCACCACTCCTACCATATAAGATGACTTCATATCTAGAAGAGTTCCTGCCTTTGCCTCTTCTAAGTCCTTAGGGACCCATCCGTTCAACTCCCTGTTCCTTTATTCTTATACCATAGTGTCCTCTAGCCATCATGCATTGTCTTGATTTATAAATGACAGAAGGCCCTTGCAAAAGGGCGCCTCACCTGGCTTGGTAGTCTCCCTTTAAGGAGCTTCAGCACAACCCTGTGTCAGACCATTTTAAGTACTTTTGTCACACGTCTGTGCCTAACTGCAAGAGAAATTTCGGGGAGAGATTTAGTCTTTTAAAGCGGGGAAAGCCTATTTCAAAAGAGCTTGGGGGTTCTGTTAATAGTGATAGAGGAAAGACAAGCTTTGCACAGGAAGCTAGACATCTGTATGGCGTCTTCACTGACAGTGCACCAAGCTTTCCGGCTGCTTCTCTCAGACCACGTACCATGGAAAGGTGCTGCCAGAATGGCCCGATTCTGAAGGCAGTGTCTCAACGCATAAGGCAGAAAGGAACAGACTTATTGCACTCACTGGTCCTTTGTCAGGGGAGTACTTCAAGCAGAGAAAGTTTTGTGTAGGTAACTGGAGTGCAGAAATGTCCACGTGCCTCAGGTCTCTGAATGACGCAAATACATCTTCTTGCTTTAAAAAAAAATGACATTTGGAAATGGTTGCATATTTTATATTGTTATTGGAGGGTAAACATATTTTAATGCCAGTTTTTAGAGATGCAGGCTCACATATAGAGAAAAAGGTAGACATGGTAGGGTAGCTGGCTCAGGAGGCCGTCTGGGAGGAATGAGCATCTTGACCTCAAGGTCCCCACTTCTTGAGGGTTTTGGGTTTTTTTGTTTTTGTTTTTCCTCTTCCTTCACTTTTTTCTTGTGTTCCTAAAATCCCACCAATTAAAGATTCTCCTTCAAAGCGCCACTGTTTCTTCAGAGATGAAGTATTATTGCTAAAAACATCACCAGCTCTCCTACTTATTCTCGTCGGGATGCTCCTCCCCGACTACAGTGAAGCTCCACAGAACGCAAGGGGTTTGGTTATTGTGGTTTTTGTTTTTCTAGTTTGTCTTCTCACTCAAAAAGTAAAACATTCCAGCCTGAGGAAGAGACATACTGTGTCTCCCATTCATTTGTGATTTTGAGATTCTTTCCTTCCTTGAAGCAATAGTGAGAATTTGTGAATTTTATGTGTATTAACACATGCATATATACTGTAGAAATAGGTAAGAACCTATTTAACCTTAACTAACATATTCTCATGCTCCATTCTGTGTTACATTACAAAAAAAAAGCAGGGTTGGTGGTTGGGGAGCTGCCAAGGTCTCAGCTTGACCCAAAGACCCACATATTGGATGAAATGTTAGAACTAAAGTCACTCTCTGACCCTCGTAATCGTATGCAAATATATACAAGTAATAAAAAATTAAAGTTAAGGTTTCATTGGAAGTTTCTTTTTTAGCGTTATGCAGAAATGCTATATTAAAAACAAAATAAAGCTTGTCGTTAAAATTGGAGTTTTCGACAGTGTGAGGCATGTTATATTTTTAGAGTATGAGACATTTTGTCTCAATGTTTTATTATGAATGCAATAATGTTTCTACATGTCTTCTCATGCTTTTTCTTTGGTTCTTTTTTCTATCTGTTTTTATTTTAATCTCACTTTATCATCATCATCGTCATCATCACTAGTAGATTCTTGTTTGTTTTCTGATGAGAGAGAGGATTTGGATTTGCTCGAGTGGGAAGATAGGGAGGATGTGGGAGGGGTTGCATGAGGGGGGGAAAAACCGTAACCAGAGTATATTGTGTGAAAAAGATCTATTTTCAATGAAAAAAAAAAAACAAGCATGAAAATAAAATAGAGGCCTGGGCCTGTGTGGGAAAACCTCAAGCCGAAGGCAACACAAGGGTCGATTGGGAGAGTAAAACCCCACGTGGCAGCATTTCAACAGAAAATACCGTTCTAGGTTCCTAATAACTAGATCGACAACTAAATTTCTCTGAAACAGTCTCCATTGATGCCACTTGTCCTGGCATAGTATTTAATAGTTTCCACTTCCGTCTTCAAAGCGTTCCCAGCTTGGAAGGCAAGTCTGTAATCGCTTAGCAATAACTAACGGTTAGGATCAGCTGGGCTGTCTCAAACGCCATCTCCACCACCCGGCAGTGGGGCTCGTCTCCTCGAGACTGTGGGACTTAACTCTTCTTATGAGCCGCACAATTTGCTTTTATCGTCAGTTTCTTTGGCTTTTCGAAAGGATTAATGCCTCGTGGTTATAGAATAAGCCCAGTAATCCACATGAAGGGCTTATTTTAGCTACATAAATTGTTTATTATTATTTTTATGCCCCCACAACAACTTCACGTTGCATTGTGTCGGACGTCATTGTTTGAGACTCATCAGGTGAACAGACGCCGTGGTGGTGCAGACATTAAAAAAAACAACTCAGAGATAAGCACTGACTGTTGCCATTGAGGACCTCATACCATCCAGATTCCTTCCAAGAGCTACGGAACAGGAAAATCAGACTGTAGCTCAAAGAAAAGCACTGTTTGGTACTGCTGGCTTGATTTGGTTTTTGACTCCCATGTTAAGACTTTTCAATTTATGTTTTAATTAATTCTTTGAGAATTCCAAGCAATGCATCTTGAACTCATCCACACTGCTCTGCCCCCTGAATGTTAAGATATCTAAGGTTAGGTAGGTAAGAGGTGGTACCATAGGCAGATCCCACGAGGAGTTCCAGAACAGCCAGGGATACACAGAGAAACCCTCTCTTGAAAAACAAAAACAAAAACAAAAACCCAAAAAGTTATCTGAATTTCCCATGGCATTAGAGGATGTATAAGCAGAGGGAAGAGGCATTAAGATAAAGAAAAGAAGGAGTCTGTAGTGTTCAGAGAGTAACCATCTGAAAGACAGGGCGAGGAGAGCATGCACTCACCCCTGTCTTGTCAGTACAGCTACCGGGAACTGTAACTTCCCATACATTCATTGTGCTCGAAATCAGCCCTGAAATGCTCTCCCTAGCAGAAGCTGCCGACCAAACAATGAGGGACAATTGTTTGTTGAGACAACCTGGAAACTCCTGAAGCCTTCTAGGAGGATAAAGGAAGTTTGACTCTCAGTGGGAGTCGGAGGAGGATGGAGCTATTGAAAGAGCAGGAACAGGTATTTTCTGTCACACTCACTTTCTTAAAATTGAATTAGGTTTCTGTGAAAAGCCGTTTTTGTAGAATAACAGCCTCTTTATGGTGTCACTAACTGAGGCATAAAAGACCACTTGTGGCATGTTATGATTGCTGAACGCACATAAAAATCCCCTACTTGCTGGATATGTTAATGATGCTAAGAGTAAGGCTTTGTGAATGACCTGACCCCTTTGCTCAGTCCTAGTCCTTCTACCTTGGGATTATGTCACTGGCTGGTTGGGTAAAGGGGGATCTGGATTTGTCTTCACATTGCCAATATCCTTCCACTTTCTTCCTCTGTTGTTAGAAATTATTTTTTAGCTGTTAGATTTTTTTTAAAGGATTTACTTTTTATTTTCCTATTAGGTGTATGGATAGGAGTCTGAAAGTGTGTGTGTGTGTGTGTGTGTGTGCGCGCGCGCGTGCGCACAAGTACCCACAGATACCAGAAGAGGGCATCAGACACCCCTGCACCCTCAACCCCTGGAGTTACAGGTAGCCGTGATCAGTGTAGTGTGGGTATGAGGAGTTGAACTCAAGTCCTCTGTAATAGTAGCAAGTGCTCTAAACCTAAAGGCATCTTTCTAGCCATAAACTTTGTTTTTTAATTAAGAAGAAAGCAAAGTAGGTATAATTTGACCTGTTGGGAATAATATATAAGGAATACTTCATATAAGTCTATCCTGGAACTTGCAACAAAGACCAGGTTGGTCTCGAACCCATAGAGATTGCCTGCCTTTGTCTCCAGAATGCTGGAGTTGAAGACATACTCAGCAGAAATAACTCTTAAAATAAAAGAAAAAATATATCTGTCCATCGCCATTAGTTCTTATCCAAATAATAAAAAGAAATTGTAAGCATTTAAAATCCAAGAGTCAACTCAGTAACTAGACCCATTTTGTGCTGCAAGCTAGAGGAAAACTTTAAATGGGACACAACATGCAGAAAATTCTTTACCAAGTCTATACCGTGTCCTGGTCTTCACTATGAGGAAGCAGCCACACCTGGGGAAGGCACAGTCATTGAGAGAAAGGATAAGCCAACAAAGGGCTGAATCTGAGAGCTAAAACATAACTGTTAAAAGAAACTAAGGCCAATGGTGGCCTGCCTAGTAAGCTATAATGTAAATAGAACCTGTTTCAGAGTGGTTAGGATGAAAGGCCAATTAACAGCTCACGCTCTGCTGACTGAGTTTAGTTATTAGGAAAATAAGGAGGCAAGAGTAATCTTCCTGGAATCAGAACCACGGAGGCACAAGCAGGAATAGTTACCCAGAGCAAGCCATTCATGATAGCAAGCAGAGCCTGCCCCCAACTGATCTTCCTGACTTGCCTGACACCATTGTTGTGTGGAACATTTAGTCACTCTGGGGAGTATCAGTGACAGGGGACACACAGTCAACCTCTATTATCTGTACATTTTGCATCTGTGGATTCATCTAAAGTTGAGTCAAAAAAGTCACCTCTGTGCTCAACGGGCACACAAGCTCACCCTCCTTAGTCCCTAAGCAATATAGTAGAACACTAGTTACACGGAGTTGACATTATATTGATATTGTACGTAACTCTAAGATAAGTATAGGAGAAGGGGTGTGTGTGTGTGTGTGTGTGTGTGTGTGTGTAGTATATGCAAATGTCATGACATTTTACATCAGGCGTGTGAGTGGCTGAGGCGATGATGGGTAATTTTAACTGTCTACCTGAGTGTAGAGAAAGGTGTCTACGTCAGTAAAGCAGTTTTGGGTGTGTCTTTGTGAGAGGATCCAGAGAGAAATAGCAGAAGAGACAGGGCTGGAGGTTGGGGGAATCAAACTGAATGTGGGTAGCACCTTACAATAAGCTGTATAATCGATTAGAGTGGAAGAAAAAGGACCAGCTCTTCTCACATTCTCTGCTGGTTGACATTGAGCAGTCAGTCACGGTAGCCACAGTGATGTTTTGTTTCACTTTGGGGTCCAAACAGTGAAGCCAACCATGGACTGATGTCTTTGGAACTATATTCCCTAAAAATTTTTTCCTCTTAAGCATTTTTATTTCTTTTAAGTGTTTGTCATAGCAGGGGGAAGGGAAGGTAGGCACTTTGGGTCCCTAGTCATTTGCATGGGCCAAGAAATGACTTCTTCCTCTGTGCTGGTCACACTGCTTTTGATATCTAAATCCCCATGACCACTTTCAGAGGAGGTGTCAACTTCCATGATTCTTAGGAGAGATATTTGAGTGACTATACAGAGCCACATGGCCACGACGAGGCAGGGGAAGGAATCTGTCACTGATTGGTTGTGCCTTTGGAACCACCCACAATGCAATTGGCCTACGAATCCAGTTTATGCTACCCTTTTCCAGGACCCTGACCTTTGTACATTAGTCAACTATTCTGTCTTAGTTTGTTCAGGCTATAACAACAGAACTATAACTAAACAATAAACAATAACTTTGCCTGGTTCTAGAAGCTGAGAAGTCCAAAGTCAAGCCAACAACACTCTTTCTCTTGGCGAGTGCTCTTTCTGGTTTACAGGTGGCCACATTTTCATTGTATCTTCCTTATAAAGACACTGATTTCATTTGGAAGTTCTCCACCCTCCAGACTGAAACACCTCCCTAACACTCTCTCTACCTCTAACACCAACACTCAGGAGGTTAGGGTTTCAGAATATGATCTTGGAGGGGAAGGGCACAGGTGTCTATCTTCCCTTACATATCTTCCTCCTGTTTCACTGTCTACTGTCTTGTTTTGCTTTTATACTCCTAGACTCAGTGCATATACTTCAATTCCAGCATACGTGTATGACTAAAGCCCACTTATAGCCCAGTGGTTGCCATTCTGACACCACCCACTTGGTCATTCTGCCTTGATAGAAGTTATCTGTATCCTATACTGTATTCTCATACTGTAGCCACTTGAGATGTGATTAGCATGGCTGAGGAACTGAACTTCAACTTTGGATGATCTTAATTTTACTTAGTGTTTGTTTGTTTGTTTGTTTGTTTGTTTTGTCTTTAGAGACAGGGTTACTCTGAGTAGCCTCGGCTTTCCTGGAATTTACTTTGTAGACCAGGCTGGCCTCAAACTCAGAGATCTGCCTGCCTTGCCTCCTCCTGAGTGCTGGGATTAAAAAGGCTTGCACCATCACTGCCCAGCAATTTTCTTACATTTTTTTTCTTTTTTTCGGAGCTGGGGACCGAACCCAGGGCCTTGTGGTTGCTAGGCAAGCGCTCTACCACTAAGCCAAATCCCCAACCCCGAATTTTCTTACATTTAAATAAAGATTTATTTTTAATTTTTAAGAACGAGAGAGAGAAAGAGAGAGAGAGAGGCTGGAGAGATTGCTCAGGGATCAATAGCATTCACTGCTATTCCAGAGACCCACATTGGTTCCTAGCACTTGAATGAGGGTTCATATAGTTCCAGGGGCTCCAACACCCACTTCTGACCCACATGGGCACTAGGCATGTACATGGTACACATGAGTTAAAATACCTGAAGGCACTGAGAAAGGCAAGTAGCTTGAGATACTGATAGCCATCACTTGTGTGTGATTGATTTATCTTCCAAAAAGCTATAAATTCTGTTCTCCTGAAGGCAACCCTTGCCAAAGAGGGGAGAAGACTGCTAGACGAGAGAATGGATGGTCACATCATGTTCAAGAATGTAAAAAGGAATGAGCAGCTTTTATGTAATCATTGATAGAACCATAGAGGCAGGAAGTAATAAGATAGAAAGGGGAGGAGAAGAAGGAAAATGGAGTAGGGGTGGGGAGAAAGAGGACAGAGGCAGAGAGGGAGAAGACAGCTTCACTGATCCAATCTTCCCACTAGGATTTAAAGACTGTGAGTGGAAAGACTGTGAATGCACCTTATTAGCAATGGGGCCAGCTTATAGCCTGGCATACATCCTGGATCAATAGGAATTATTTGGAGGTAGCCATTTTGGAAGGTAATTTGGCATTATCTATTGAGACAGGCAGTCGTCGTGAATTATGGCATTTTCCACTTCTAAATACAAATCCTCAACAACTCTTGCATGAGCGAGCCAGGTTACATGTGCAAGGGAGCTGATACGAGCCTCCGGATGAAAACAAATGCAGATCTAGCAACAGGATTAACAAAAGGATAGTGAACTGGCCACTCAGTGGAATGGAAAGCCACAGAGATGATAGGAAGCACCCACCACAACACTGGAGAAACGTTGTACGAAGGACAGAGGGCATTCTGTAGTCCAAGTCATCTGGAGAGACTCAGACCCATCAGGGGGCTGCGTAAAGACAGCAGCTTTGTGGTTGGTACATGTCTTGGATTCCGAACTTCTTGGGTCTGTAAACCCCCCAGCGGTATCCAAAACCTCTCTAAGTGATCCTCCCAGGTCAGCTCTAGCCTCCAGCTCAGCAACCTATACAGAACCCTGGAGAGAAGAGACGGGGGACAAAATTTGGAAGCAAAAGGTAGTTGGGTCCTTCTGTCATAGAAACTCTTATCCATAGTCAAAGGAAGAACAGTCGTGGTGTTTATTTAGAGACTTCTACAGCTCACTGTGTAAGCTAAGGGTAAAAGCTTAGAGAGCCCACGTTCAGTTTTACCCAGGGGAGGGATATTCAGTAACTCCAAAGTAACAGTCCTGTAATTGGTGCCAAAATAGTATTCATAGCATGCATTCCTAGTGAAGTGTTGGTTACTTTTTGGTGCTCAGATTGGGTGGTTATGTCTGCCTCCTAGGTTGAGAGGAAGGGGGTGTTCTAGAATTAATAATTCAAATAAGGCTGTTGTGCCAGGAGGAGGAGAAAAGAGTGTCAAGGCAGTGTTAAGAATCTGGGAAGACTGCCAGCATGGTTTGCATGATAAGGGTGGGTAGAAACATAAAAAGAAATATGGCCCCACGCTGGATCTAGTTCCGTTTCATTTGTAAGGGTGGTTTACTCTTAAGCAAAATTGTGTGGCTTTCAAGTTTCTGTAAGATCACGGGTGATAACAAATCTCTTTTGAAACCAGAATTTCTGCCACCTACATGGCTGACTGGGAGAGGATTTGACCATCCTGCTTTTGTGGCAGGGAGTGTTCATTGAAGATTTCCAGGGACACGCCTCTGGCCACCTCAAGGAAGGCTACCTATACTGCCATATCTAAAGGGGAGCCCATTAGAATTTACAAATTAAAAGCCAGTGGGGAAGAGCATAATCTTGGCAACGGCCTCTTGGGAAATCTTACAACTGCAAGAGCGCCATGGAAGAGTGCTTTAAATAGCATCGCGGTTCATCCAATCTCCTCACAATTGTACGGGAGGGCATGTGGCCAAGGCCTTGCAGGGAAGAGGCCAGGGTTCCTGGGCTTGTGATTGGCTGGGAGGGGGCGCGATGTTAAGCGAGCCACTCAGCCCACTTCTGCTTCACGAGGAGCACGCCACATGCTTCTTTGCACATTCTTTTAAATCCTTGTGTGGCTGGCATTTGGAAAAATATCGACTGCAACCAGACGTCGCAATCCTGATGACAGCTCCTGAAATCCCATCTTTCTCGCAGCAACATCTACTGTCAGCTCTCCACCCCTGTTACCAGAGAGACGTCCCCACCCAAGTTGTGCTCCAAATAGCATGAACTGCAGATGTACATGTTTGGCTGCCTCCTCCAGAGGCCCTGACAAATATTCAGGTAGTAAATAGCCCCAGAGAAATGCTGCTGATAAAATTAGTTCAAATATTTCCCAGAAAACAAACCTGACACCACCATGATACTTGATAGCACAGACTCAGTATTTGGGAGCCTTGGGAAGTCCCTTGGCCTTCAAAGCCCCAATGTCTTATTTCCAATCGCCTACTCTCTTTTCCAAAGCCCTCCCTAAAAGAAAAGGGAAAAAAAACCCAAACAAACATAAATCTAAAGCAAACCCAAAGACCGCAGGGAAGATAGTACAGCCAGGAATGTGATACTGTAAATGACCCTGAGGGTTCACATCCAAGGTTAAATGCTATATTAATGGGTATTTATGCTTCTGGTTATGTCTCACCTCTTGGACCTCTCTTGACTTTGTCTTTGTCTTTACTTCCATCTCCTGGTTATTCTGTCTCTTCTCCACAAGCAATACTGTAAGAACTCAGAGTACCCCTGTGCTGGAAGCCAATTCTCCCTCTTTCTTTAAGGAATATCTGCATATAGAGGCTGGTGTTGAGTCTGGGTTCAAGGAAAACAGTCACTCCAATTTGGCTAGAATTCTCGGAGTCAGACTTCAGCACAGGTAGTAGTAGTAGTATTTGGGATTTAGTTGCTATACCCTGGTTTCTGTGCCCAGAGGTTCAAGGAGTTCTCAACTCATCACTACCAAAAGCCTACAAAAGTAACTGCCGTTCTTCATTCAGTAAGCACAGAAACACTGACCAAGGTTGGATGATGGAAATCGGCCAACCTAGGACCTAAGCTGAGGTCTACCCGCTTCTCTAGCTGCCCTTCCCTAGTCATGAGCTGGACAGGGGCTGGTCAGTTACTACACACAAGAGAGTTATGGGCCTCTGCAGAGTACATATTAATCATAATTTATAGGCACATCTTCTACGATTTAACAACACTGTTTTCGAATATCTAAAAATAAAATAACTTAAAATAATTCAAAATCGAGGGTGGTAGAAATGTGGGAAGTGAAAGTGACACAAAGTGTACACATGTGGAATTATAAAAATGAAATTTAAAAATATATACTATCATTAGTAAACTAGAAAACTCTTAAATATAAGGAAGCAAAAAAAAGATCTACCAAGTTTCCCACCAATTTAATTAACAGTACAGGCAGCATTTCTCCTTGTATTTATTGCCATTTTTTCTAATAGCAATTTATGATTCTGTAATATTTTTGAATGTATGACTCAAAATCTTGTGCCCCCGTCATGTTCCACAAATGAATTTTCCACTCCTTTTGGTTGTCACAATGTTGAGTCAGACACACAATAGGAACTGTGTTGACTCATGAGGTAAAGTCTATGATCCATTGCTTAAGATTCTGAATAAATAACACATGTGTTTGCTCAAAATTTAAATGTGTAAACGATGTACTTTTAAAAATCTGCCTCGTACGTCTGGCTCTCAAGGTTTACGTCCTCTGGAGTTCAAGGCCCAGGCTCCAAACCTTCATGGTACCTTCCTTTTATGAATATTTGCTTTGTAACTCAGCTTTCTATGTTCTGGACTCAAGTCCAGAGAGAGTATATGTTGGTCCTAACAAAAGTCCAAAATCTGAGTTCCTGTCTCCAACCTCATTATCCTGGATCCTTAACTGAGAAAGAGACGTTTCCACATAGCCATTTCTATCCTCCAAGGATGAAAAACTTCCACAGCAGAGTAGCTTACAGCGGCAAGTCACGGAACCCCAACAGGGTGTAAATATTTTGGCTGTGTTCTGGTTAATTTCTTATTGCTAACTGACACAATCGAGGGGGTGTCTGCTAATTGATGGAGAGCCTCATCAATACTATCCCTAGGCAGATAGTCTGGGACAACGTGAGAATGAAGTTGAGTGTGAACAGGTGAATGGGTAAGTAAGCAGCCCCCACCCCCTTGGTTTCTGCTTGAGTTCCTGCCTGAGTTCCTCCTTCAGTGATGAATTTGACCTGGAAGTAAAAGCCAAATAAAAGGTTTCTCTAACCAAGCTTTGTTTGTTTGCTTGCTCTTCTTTTTGTCATGGCGTTTATTAAAGTCACAGAAAAGCAAGCCAGAATATGTGCTAAGGCAGCTGCTGTCTACCAGTGCTTCAAGTTCAACACGACTGCTATCAGTGTCCCTCCTTTCAAGCGTTGACTTGGTAGAAGAGACGAGAGACCCACATGGGGAAAGTAGTCTTGGATATCCTAGAGGGATGCTTTCAAGTAGAGCTTGTCAAATTCTATCCCATCATATTTCTTGGATTGCTATTAGATGCTTCCCAAAAAGTTTCCACAGGCAATACTAAGCTCATAAAATGCTGGATGAAAGTAAGGCATGAGGATTGCTGAGAGCTTGAATTTGAGGCCACCCTGGGTTCTATGTCTGAAAAAAAAATAAAAAAGGGAGAAGGGGGAGCAAAGTCTTACTGCTTTCAAATCCAAGTCTCTCTCTCTCAAATTGTAAAGTTTGAAATTTTAAGAAAAGAAAGAGAAGGAAAGGGGCTGGAGAGATGGCTCAGTGGTTAAGAGCACTGATTGGTCTTCCAGAGGTCCTGAGTTCAAATCCCAGCAACCACATGGTGGCTCACAACCATCTGTAATGGGATCTGATGCCCTCTTCTGGTGTGTCTGAAGAAAGCTACAGTGTACTTAAATATAGTAAATAAATAAATCTTTAAAAAAAAAGAAAGAAAGAGAAAAAAATGAAATTGGCTACCAGCCACATTTTGGGGCATCAAACAAACATGTTTTCAATTGAAATTGTATTATATCACTTTCCCTCCTCCTTGGACTGTGGCTCTTCAAGACACTGAGCATACGTCAGGAGGTGGTGTTGGATTTCAGAATAGGACTTGGAGTTAGGTGATTAAGTGTACATCAACAAATGCCTTGACTTACTCAGGTAACCATTCAATTGACATGGGAAAAATGACTTTAATATCCATTATTTGCAGAAACTAATGGAGTCAGGGCTCTATGGTGTCTGTGGCTTTGGACCCAGATCCATAGCAACATAGCTATGTAGGCACAAAGTATTATATGATGCCCAAAGTTATTACTTTAAACACCAACTCTAAGTATCTTCACTTGGAATGAGAACAAACATACACATACACCCACTTACAAAAAAGACTTTATGAATAATGTTTATTGTGGGATTTCTATCACTGTGAAAAAGATCACATCCAAAAGCAACTTGGGGAAGAAAAGGTTAATTTCAGCTTATACCTTAGAGTTCATCATCCAGGGACATCAAGGCTACTACTCAAGGCAGGAATGTGGAGGCAGGAGCTGATCAAGAGGCCATAGAGGAGTGCTACTTACTTACTGGCTTGATTCCCATGGCTTGCTCAGCCTGCTTTCTCATAGCCCCAGGACTACCTGCCCAGAATTGGCACCACCCACAGAGAGCTGGCCCCCCCCACATCAACCAAGAAATGCTCTGTAGACTTGTCTACATGCCAAGCTGATGGAGGCGTTTTCTTAATTAAGGTTCTTCTTTCTAGATAACTCTAGATTTGTGACAAATGGACAAAAACCAGTTGCCACATGACTCCAAAACCAAGGCTAAGAGACAGCCTGAAGATTGGGCAAAGGCTATTTACAAACTCAATAGCCTAATTTAATAATATATAAAATTAGTATGCATTAAATATTCATACTCATAATTCAGACAGTTAATACAGATCTTCAAGAAGGATAAACAGTCTAATAGAAAAATAAGTAAGGAATAGAGACAGAGGGCTGACATGCTCTAAACAGACCAACAAACACATAAAAAGACTTTCTGATTTAACCGAAAAATACAAATTAAAACAAAATATCAGTTCATATCTATCAGCCTGGTAAAATGGGCCCGTGATTGGTGCACTTATTTAGAGAACAACTTTACAATAATTATAAACATCTGCTTGCTCAACAATGTAGGTACCCATGCTGGCTAGTTTTATAAAGTCACCTTGACACAACTAGAATCATTTTGGAAGTCATTAAGAATCTCAGATCAGAAAATGCCCCTACCAGATTGCCCTGAAACAAGCCTGTGTGCATTTTATTTATTGATGGTCAGTGTGGGAGGGCCCAATTCATTGTGGGTGGTACCAAACCTGAGCTAGTGGCTTTGGATGCTGGAAGAAAGCAGGCCGAGAAAGCCACGAGGAGCAAGCCAGGAAGCAGCACTCCTCCATGGGCACTGCGTCAGTTCCTGCCTTGAGTTCCCGCCCTGTCTCCCCTGGATGACAGCCTCCATACTGTCTGATGAAATAAAGCTTTTCTCTCAAGTTGCTTTTTAGCACAGTGTTCTTAACCCCGGCCATGGAATCCCTAAGACGGTATATTTCATGGGACAGCATTTTTCACATTCTTCCTTGTTATGACACATGGAAAAATGATGATTCCATACAGCACACTGGGCAACCCAGAGGGTTGTTCACAGCAAGAGAGGACCCATAGAGTGGGCTTTGGCTAGAAAAGGCTCCATGTTGCCTACTGGTTGGGAAGCTTCACCCTAGATAAACTATTTCTGTGTATTTAAGGAGATAAGTACAAACTATACAGCTTTTTAAAAAAAAATCTCTCCTCTCTCCTGTCTCTCCTCTCTCTTCTCTCTTTCCCTCTCTCCTTTCTTTCCGCCCTCTCCTCTCCCTTTTCACTCCCTCATGCACTGGGTGCTTCTTATCACAGTGTTTATGGAAAGTCAAGTCTTTGCCTTTCACCATGTGGGTACTAGGGAGCCAACTCAGATTGTCTGGCTTGGTGGCAAACTCCATTACCCACCTCAGCATTTCTGACCCCACCGTAGGATTTTTTTTTTATGATACCACACAAAACAAATGGAATCAACAACTCAAATTCCCATTGGTAAAGGAATGAAAAAATAGACTCAAGGGCATTTATATAATGAAATATGATCTAACAGTTGAAAATGATAAACTTAAGTTATTCTAGCTTTTCAGAAATATATACTACATTATTATGATTTTTAGCCACTTTCTGTGAGTAGAACATTAGGATGTGTCTCCTGTTTATTGTAACTTCACCCAAGTGATAAATCTAATAAATATATGTGCATTTACCAATATCAAAACATATTAAAACATCACAAATATGAAAATTCATGTGTATTAGCTAAAAACAAAATACTAATGAACTTGAATCTCAGGGATGATGTGTCAAACTGGAATGCCAATTAAGAAAAACAAAATACAAATCAGCACAAGTGCCATGATTCTATGTGTATCATTTCTGTCACTATCATGACATACCCAAAGAAATGTAGCTTTATGAAGAAAAGATGTTTGTTTAGCTTGCACCTTTGGAAGAGGAAAATCCAATATGAGGTGACCCCATTGACTTTACCTCTGCTGAGAGACTAAGGTGTGTGACATCAGAAGGGCAGACATCTCTGAAGAAGCAAGCTATCATACACAAAACAGAAAGCTAGGGGAGGCCTGGTCCTGTGGTCCTCCCTGACGCCATGCCCAAACTGTTCTAAAGACCTCCCACGGACTCTGCTTCTTAAAGGTTCTTCACCATGTCCTAGTGTGCTACTCTAAAGATCACAACACACGAACAAGCTGGAAGGAGGAGACTCAACATCCAAACCAAAACAAAAATTTAAATCAAACAAAACTATAGGTGCCCACTTAGTGAAGCTACACAGAGATACATAGATGAGGAGATTGTCTGCGACTTCAGGATAGCCATTGCCTCTGGACAAGAAGGGAAGGAAGGCAATTAGATTTGGTGTTTGGTGAGGAACTTAGGACATCTATGAGCAAACGAAGCAGAGGCAACAATAAGTTCATAGGTTAAATTTAGATGGCAAATACTTAGGTTTTGAGTCTATTTTTACTATTACTCTTACAGCTTTAATTTTCTTCATAATTTACAAAACCAGACAGAGGGATCAATGATTTCAGGTCTCAATGCTGTCGAACTGATGTTTGATGAGAATGTACTTGTCAAGAATACGAAGGGTCTGGGCTTGATCATCTCTTAAGGAGTTGAGCCTAGACATATGTATCATTCAAAAACGGCCTCTGTTGATTGGTGAGATAGCTCAGCGGGTAAGGTTGTCTGACACCAAGCCTGATGAACTATGCACAATCCCTGGGACCCGAATGGTAGAAGGAGAGAGTAGATTTCTGCAGCTCTGACTTCTCAGACCTCCATGAGCATGCCGTGGCAGGCTGGCACATGTACACACTAAATGAATATAACTCGAAAAGAAACTCTTCCTCTGGGTCTGGTGTGCACATTCAGACTACGGACGCATATTATCTTAGAAATTTTTCTCCAATAATACTTTCTGTCTTTAAGCATTTTAATGATATTCTTTGTTTGGCTTCATGTGAAAGAATACAAGGAGTAGCCAGGGTCTTAACACCCACAAGGCTGTCCCTTCTCTCAGAAGCTAACATCGGGTGTTCCTGTCCTTTGTTTTCTTTCTCTTTCCTCATCTAAGTTGTTGATCCTACCCTCTCTCCTACCTCTCTGAGTCCATCCAACAAGCAATTTAGCTAAGCACCACAAATTTAAGCTCTGAGTCACTCTCATGCACGGCTTTTGAACATATTAAACAGATCCATATGCTTATCTACACTGAGATATAGATTTTTTTCCATAAGAAAATGGAATACAGAAAAAAAATCAGTCCAATGTGTATACTTCCAGTATTTTAAACAGGCATCTAAAATGAAGCAGAAATTAAAAGTGATCTGGATCAGAATTTTGAACATTAAAACATTACAGTAAATTGGTAAAACACAGACCAAATATATAGATGTCTACTTTATATCCAAAAAAGTTACTCTTTCCCTGCCACATGCACAGAGACACAATGGCTCTACCTCAAGTAGAGTTGGATCACACGTGGAATAGGAATGAATGTGGCCTTTCCCAACACTGTTACCCTGAAGACACTTTATTGTCCTTCCCAACCTTGGCAATCATGAACTCATCATCAACCAATCGGAGTTTCTACCAGCTTGAAATAACCCGTGTAACCAGGCACATTGAGTTGATAGAGAATCATGACATTCTCCTCGGCCTGGGCAATTGTGTCAGCGGTAAACATATGATTTCTATTAGGTTTCTCAAAATACAGAAAAATCAATTTCAGACCCTCCTCACTACCTCCAGGATATCAACTCTAGATCAGAGCCACTAGTGAAACAGCCAATGTCTTGACTAAAACCTTGCAAAATCCAATCGTAGGGACACAAAACAAGGGATCCTGAGATACAGTGTATGCCAACAGGCCAGGAAAAGCTCCAGCACTTAAAGTTAACTCTAACCAGAAGGCTGGTGTCCCAGAGGGGAAAGGTAAGAAATCATGCTACAGTTAAATGAAGAGGCAGACTCGAGTCTCTGTAATTCTCTAAAGCATGACGGGGGGGGGGGGCAGGTTTATTAACCATCCCCTATGAATAAAACTGAAAAAAAATAACAGTTCCCGTCATATTATACCCAGAATCCAGATTTTCACTTCTTATATCAAAAAAAAAAAAAAAAAAAAAAAAGAAAAAGAAAAAAAAAGACTTCCTTAGAGATATGGTCAACAAAATAAGCCACTTCCCAAAAAACAAAAAACAAAAACAAAACGAAACAAACAACAACAAAAAGTTGGGGTTCTGTCAGAGGGACATAGGGGGCAAGTGGGAGAGTTGCGGGTGCCCAAAGCTGAGGCATTTGATTAACAGTGGCCATACTGGTAGTAAAAATAAAGCAGCATTAGAGGCACACACTGGATTTCTGCATGTCTCCACCACAAATCCAAATGCTGGGACCTCATCCCCATGTAACAGTATTTGAAGGTAGGTCCTTTCAGATGTGCAAAGGTCCTGAGGGTGAAACCCCTATGAACGGATTAGTGTCCTCCTAAAATGTCCTATTCACATCTTTGGCCATGTGAGAAAACAGTAAGAAGATGCCAGTCTACAAGCCAGAAAGCAGCCTTCAGCAGACACAAACCCTGTTGGGATCTGAGTTTTGGGCTTTTGTAGCCTCTGGAATTCTGAGATATCCTGAAAGTGGCCTGAATGAATTAGCATTTTCAGAATAACCAAGTAAGAGACAAATATTTTTGAGTGCATACTGATATGAAGATCATATTGAATACTTTTTAAAAGTGGACGAGTATAGAAGGCTTTCACATACAAACTTTTGAGTCACTCATAAAAATTGGGCCCTCTGCAGGATGGGGCAGAACTCCTTCTCCTTTTAATGGCTTGTGCATGAGGGTTTCCTTCCAAAGAGTGTAGTATGTGGTTCGGGGACAGTTTGCAGTAGGGGAACCTGACAAGACTTGCCTCAGTTATGTGTTCAAGGTTAATACAATGAGTAACAAAGCACATGGACATGAGATGGTAGTTTGTCTCTGGGGCCTCCTACACCGCACAACACAATCACAAGAAAACCCAACTGCAGAGCAGTCTGAAAAACACTGCAACCGACTTCTCAGAACTTTCAAGGTCCTCAAAAGCAAAGATGGAGAAACCTCCTCAGAGAAGAGAAAGCTCAGGAGGCATGACAGTGACAACGGAATATAGCACAGTAGGCAAGATAGGTTGGAAAGGGACATTAAGTGAAACCTAAAGAAGTATGAATAAAATGCAGACTTGAGAATTGTGCGCCAACAACACTTCATGAGTAATAAAAAATGTAGCATCCCACGTAAGCTCTTAATAATAGGGGAGTGGGCATAGGGTAATCAGGAATCAATTCACGATTTCAATAAGCCTGAAAGAACTAAAAAAAAAATTATTAGGGATGATAGTACTTCATAGAGTAGTAACAATGATTAGGTTAAAAATGAAGTTTAAAATAGCACATTGTCACACAGAGAATGAACTATCTGGTATTATTAAGCTAATTTTAACTCATGAGCTGTAGAGATTACTTGGAAGCACATTAGCATGATGTGCTGGTTTGAATATACTATGTTGAGCATTGATCTGTGTCTGCATCATGTGGTCTTGGGAACCCTGTCGTGTTACCCTTGCTCAACGAGTCTACTCTTCTGAGTGGTTTCCCAGTCTTCTTCTGCACTTAAGCAAGAACTCTGAAGAGTGAATCCCATACAGCTTCTGGGCTATTTAACTTTCTCATACTACTGCAAAGAACTGGGGAATCTCCTCTGGTAACTTTGTTCCAAAGTTACTAAGTTACAAAGTTACTTCCAAAGTTCCGTCTTTATGTCCAACAAATTAAAGTAGTCATTTGATAGAAAACGTGCTGTGCACACCTCCAGAGCACTTCTGGGGCATCTCTAAGATGCTCCAGCCCAGATGTGGTTTACAGGGATACATTTCACCATCTGGGGTCTGCTCTACAATGTCTCCACATCTGCTTTCTACTTACACATCTATCCCTTCAGTTTTGTTCATCAAAGCCTTTTTGACCCTGCTCCCTAAGTAGGTCCTCAGCATCACCCTCCCTAGACCACTGGAGACACAGCCCTATCTTGAAGGTATCTGCAAGAATTCTGTGTTATTTCTCCAGGTTAACTCCCCTGTGACTAAAGCCAAGTCCTACCTGATAACTTTCTTCACATGTAGTACACATGAACACATCTAGTGGCCTAGTTCCCATTTAGTGAAGTGGTGCTCATTTGGAAGCCATCTACAAATGTTACTGAAGCATTGAAACAAACTTATCTACCAGGAGGCCTCTTCTTGCTTAGCAGAGAGATTCAGTATGGGTGTTTCTGTGTTGTGTGCAGAAGGAATTCCTTAGAACTGATAACAATATAAATGAATAAACATCGACAGTGAGTGCCTTTTCACACCCCCATTCGCTTTTACCTAATTATAATTCTCCTTCATTTATCAGAGTTACGTACCATTCTTTTTGTTTATTAGTAACAGCTAAAGGTTTTTTGGCAAATTAGATGTAGATATGGTTAAATTCAATATATTCTGTTTCTGGAAGGCCAAGGAAAGTTTATAAGTTAAGCTGCTCATTGCTAAATTATACAGGTAACTAAACTAAGTCTTCTGCTATCCATCCATCCATCCATCCATCCATCCATCCACCCACCCATCCAGTTGTCTATCTATCTAACCTACTTAAATAGACATTACTGATAATTACTGCTTTCCTGGCATTGTACTAGGTAGTAAAGATGCAACAATGAATTAGAGTCCTTGTCCTAGAAGAGCTCTCCACTCTAGAGGGGAAAAAACACAGGTTTTTCTCTCATGAGTAGAGCCCCCATAAGTGATGTGGGACTCTGTGATTGAAGAAAGATGTGCAGAAGGCAATAATTATTGAGTCAAAACCAAATAGACACAGGTTATTTCCATGATTTCCTCAAATGGCTTCTATAGCCTTCAGAGGTCTTGGGAGGATAAGAATGGAGCCTTGTCTCTGACTTCTCCTAGCACTGACCTAGGCAAGGTATCAGGTCACTTCTGCATAATAGCATCATTGCTTTAAAATGTCTTTCCTAGAATTTTCGGAGAAGACCACATGGCAGACCTCTGTGAGCTCCTTGGGAGTTTTGATCTCTAAGAGTATAATTACATCATCAATGGCTTATTGCAAGGCAAGGAAAATTATGTTTTGTTTACAACTTCTGTTCCATTCAGTCACTATAAGAATCGGCAATTTCACATAGGTCTCTTCTATCTCCTTGGGTAAACTGTATCTATGGAATGATCAAGTCAATCTTCCCTTAATCCACACAAGATAAAGTGGGAATGTAAGCCCATTCCGACGGAAGGTTGCATGGCCTCTTCCGGCACCTGATGGAAGGTTTGCTAACCTACTGCCTACCTTCACATGTAGTTTTCCTAACAGAGCTCCCTCATCCTTCCTTTTGATATTTTTGCCACCCAACAGCATCCCAGAATGCCTCATTCGGTGACATCACAAATAGCCACGGGTTGCTTCTGGTGTCCCATCTGTTCCTGCAGCCCTTGCTTCAGTACAGGCAAGACATGAAGCTCCCGGGCAGTTGAGGCTGAGCTGGGGGAGGGGATGGAGCCTTTGAGGCTGTTTTCTATCAGGGCCCTGCAGCTGTCAATGCTGGCTGCAGAAGCCAGTGATTGTCCTTGCAGCCCCCTGATGCCGGCCGTGCACTGCGCTTGGGGATATTAATTGGACTTTCATTATGTGAATGTACCCAGAGGCTTTTGCAGTCAATTCCTATATCTATATTGATTCATAAAAATGCCAATAAGTAACAGCTCTCTCAAAGCATTTTTTAATGTTTCTGGTAATTAATTGGTTTATGTTTTCCCCCTTCCCCCGATTTTTCTTTCTTTCATTTTCTTCTTCTTTTTCTTTTTTCTTTCTTTTTACACATTGCAGCATAATAGATCACAGAATCTCTGGGACAATGGACAGGCACATTGGCTAAATCACCTTATTACAGTTCCATATAGTTGAAAAGAGGCTTAATGCTAAATTATCAGATTCCAGCTATTGTGGAGACCAAGACAGAATAATGCTTCCAAATACCCGCCATGGAGCCTCTGTTCCACCCATTGTCCCGGGAACCACTGGGCACGCCTTCCATTGAGTTCTCCACAGACGCTCGGTCCCTGAAATGAACAGTGGGGCCCAAATTCAGGCCTAGATGCATCTCTTTGCTTCTTAGTGTATTATAAGTTAAAATATATTTTCAGCCCCGGGATTACCAAGAAAATATATTATGTTCGTGTGTAACTATGGGCAAAATTATGTTATTAGTTTTGGAACACCCGAGCTAGGCATTCCAGACTAGCTCAGCACCCACAGTCACTGCATAGTAAGCCACATAAAGTGGGGATGAAAGCAAAAACTGCACGTCCGTTTAACTCGCCAAAATTCAAAGGAAGAAAGGATGTTCATTAAAAGTTAATAGTGACACAGCTGTGCAGAACTCTCACAGAAAATGTCATTGTCACAGGAGTCTGACTGTGACCCAGTGTCATTCTCCGTCGCAGAATCTGAGGGGCCTCTGGTGTGTTGAGCTGTTGGCAGACAAAAAAAGGAAGAGCAGTGGTCCATGGAGGCAGGGACAAGGAGATTTTGGAAGACACTTCTTCTGGCTGCCGTACGTAACAAGAAGCAGATATAATTTTAATTCCGGTTGGGTGAGGTCCTGATGAAGCACGGCTATCTGTATCTACAATGATGGGGGGACCTGAATTCTGTAAACTGTCTATAAGCACCCCTCTCTCTTCCTTCATATCAAAGTCTCCTTCTCTTTCTTTCTAAATAAAAAGGCCCACTGATCTGAGATCAACAGTGGCAGGAATATAAAATAAGCAAAGACTGTGTCACTGAAATGTAGACAGCATTTCAGTCACTATGGACAACCGTGGCGAGCCCTGCTATATTATACTTGGGTTTGTTTTTTCCTAAATTAATCTTTGGCTAAAACAAGCAACAACGGCAGTATAAGCAAATGTGCCACACTAACTGTATCCCACTGGCAGATGACTCACCTTGAACGGCTTGGTGGGGACATTAAGCAGTTGCCACTTATGCAGCAAGTAATATGGATTAATGCAAACCAACTTTGGATACAATAAGCCAGATCTCTTGCTTCCAAAAAACGTGAAGACACCCAATACAGTACATTTTTTTATGAGTTCAAAATTAGGCAAATAAGTAAACCCCTAAATGTGAGAAATTCTTCACAAGCCTTGATCCAAGAAACGAGAGGAGCCCAGGACCATTTAAAGAAAAATGAATTTGTATTCAAGATCATACTGAGTCTTATATAATTATTGGTACCTTTTTAAAAACAAGATTCTACTTCAACTTCATAGAGAAGTAACCAGACTTACGGACAGCCTCCAAGACCTTTACCCGGGGAGGTGATTTGGCCTAGGAGATACACAAACATACTTCTATTAATTAAGGTATGCTAATAAGATAGAAAAAATGATTTCATGCAGAGGGCTGCAAGGCGAGGCAGGCCCTGACTATTAGAACAAACAAGACAGAACAGGAGAGGGGCCGGAGTGGAAGCGTCAATGCCATCCCTTCACCCTCGTTCTCTTCTGTGCCCGGGACAGCTCAGCAGCAGCCAAGACTTTCTAGTAAGGACTTCCACTAATTTAGTGCGTACTATATTCCAGTCTGGTACAAATACTTCTCATTCCATTAGGAGTTACATGGCTGAAAACACCAAGAATCAGTGGCTGCTTCTTCTTCTTCTTCTTCTTCTTCTTCTTCTTCTTCTTCTTCTTCTTCTTCTTCTTCTTCTTCTTCTTCTTCTTCTTCTTCTTCTTTTTTAATAAGGAATACAGAGTGTGGTATAACAGAGAGGTGAAAAAGGAGAAAAGTGTCCATTTATCTGAATTTTGTGAATTATTCTCCACTTTCTAATTTAAATTATCTCTTGACTAATGGTGCAGAAACTTGGTACCTATGAAAGAGCTATATGCTTCAGAATATCTAATCCATGTCCCCCCACCCATCAGGAACATTTACAGTTCACTCCCTGGCCATCTCTTCTCACCATTTCCTACACAGCTCTGCAAGTGTCCCTGGGCAGCCACTCTGGCCCAGACAAACCCACTGGCAACAACAGAAAACCTTCTTAAGGGAAGCCCTGGCTTCTAAATTTCAGACCATACATTTGTCTTAGAAGCTGGAGGCCTATTCAATACAAAAAATCAGATGAACTTTGTAAAAAAAAAAATTAGTTGCTCCCAGAAAACCTAAGCATGGAATTTGCATTGTTTCTGGACTCCCAGGGTTAGTTCAGGATTACGCACTAGACGACGCAAAAGTCCACAGACACGCATTCTTTCCATGTCTCAAACAGAACTCCGATGAGAACTGTGTGGGCCCAGCCTCTCCGGGTTAGAACAATCATGAATCTTGTCTATGGCCATCGGCTCAGCAGGGACGTTCCCCAGGTCTTCAGAGTAGGATTTAATCATCTTTGCCTTCAGTATCTAGTGTGGTGGTCTCTAACCCACACCCCTGAAGTACGCCTACTGCGGATGGAGAAGAACGGTGAACACAAAGTGAAGGGTTTTTTTTTTCTTTTTCTTTTTCTTTTTTCTTTTTTTCGGAGCTGGGGACCGAACCCAGGGCCTTGCACTTGCTAGGCAAGCGCTCTACCACTGAGCTAAATCCCCAACCCCATGAAGGGGGTTTTGTAGGCATGGATGCTCACACAGAGAAAGGCATGTGCAATTTTAAAATATTGACCGCACGACAAAATGGTTTTGGGAAATATACTATTGGAATTAATTTCACTTTCTAGAGTGTGTATGATAGAAATTTAACATGGGCACCTGGTTATTAAGGCTCACATTATATTATCTCACTGAAAAGCAGTAGTCTAGAATGCTGGAGGATGAACCAGGGTATGATTTTCACAGGCCGAGATAATCTTTACAAATCACATTTGCTTTGCTCTTAATTTTACAGTCAACACTAACAGAGAAATCCTAAATGTAAGAAGATATTACACACACACACACACACACACACACTGTGAAGTATAAATTGTTTTTGTCAGCATTTGGTCTCTTTAGTAATAAAAAAAAGGCAAAGAATTTTGAAGTAATTAAAATAACAACATGAAATACAAATTTTTATATAACTTTAATATTTAATATTGCAAAGAATTATAAACAATGTTTATTTCCTCACAGTGTCTTCAAAGGAGTATTAAAATGTTTACTTAGATTAGATTTTTATGTAACTCAGAAGTTACTTTCAAGTGTAGAAAAGGCAACACTATACATTAGCTTACTACAGGGCTTGCCCTGAAAAGAAAGAGAATATTACAATCTTTGGCGGGATTTTAAAAATTACCTATATATTATAGGTTGCATTGTTATTCTTAATAAATCAAGAGATTCTTGTTGGTTAAGCTAATCAACTGGGTAAATAAACATTTAGCATGTAACAAAACTGACAAAATGTGGCCTGGCCTTCTTTTGTGTCTGGCCTTTTTGCAATGTTCCAGTAACTTGTCCTGTGTATAGCTCTTAAGACATTTGACTTCGGCATAAGCAGCAGCCAATTATCCCTTACAAGCAATGCCTTGTTAAAAGCAACACAACACACCACACCACACACACACACACACACACACACACACACACACACACACACACACATTTTTCCTTCACTGACTCATCTCCAAGTTCAAAATTGCAATCGAAAGCATGTTGTCCGTCACAGCATCGTGGAGATGGAATATATTGTAAAATTGTGTTGTTTCCATTTGTACTGCTGACTAATGAGAGAACTGGTCCACATAAGATGGGAGATGTTTTTTATTCAAGGATAAAATTCTTGCTCAATAAATGTACAGAAACAAATGCAATGGGCTTGTAAACCTTAGCCTGTTCACACTGATACTTTCAAAACTGACACCGAAGTGCTAAAAGCTATGCGTGTTCCTCAGATTGGTTGATTATTTATTTATTTATTTATTTGATTTACTTATTTATTTTGAGCCAGGTTTGGATTTTGGAGGCGTGAGGGAAAAGTGTCCTCTGCACACTCAATCGCAATCAGCTCTCAGCTGTAACTCGGGTTAAACTACCAGCTAGGAATAGAAAGCACCAGGAAACAAACCCAGGCAAACCAAAAGCAAACAGCCTGCTTATCACATAATGACTACCGAATAATGCAAATATTAGCAAAGCAAACCAAGCCGGGGCCCCTCCACCTCAGGAAGAAGAAACATGACAGGGACAGCAACCCAGTCGGAGCAGTCCTGATTCAAACCTGAGGAAAAGTGGGTCAGGACTGACATCTGCTGGTCTGGTTAATGAGATGTTGCCCACTGAAGCCAGAGCCTCAGAGAACAAATCACTGATGCTCTGTGACTGGAGCTAGGAGGAAGCATGGACTTGGCAAACCCTCTCTGGGAAGCCATCTGCAAAGTGGCCAACTCTCTACGGAAGCCTCGCTTTTTCTCTTAGATGTTTCACACTGGTAGCCAGGAATGTTTTTGTAAGCATCTATCTCTAAGCAAGGAGAGAACGTTGTATCGATTGATTCCACTTAGGGGGCCAATCTTCCAAAAGATGGTGGTCAACTGGGCGCTAAGAAATTTGAACGGGAATGCCAAGGTTTTATCAGAAGATTCACTGGATAAAATTACTTTAAAAGGGTAATTTCTAGCCCAAATACTGATCGGTATCCTATCAGCTTTGAGGATACTCACTTTTGGCATATAATGAACCAATTTGATTTGATTTCTACCCATCTCTCTTCCACCAGCACCAGTTTGACATTGAAACTTGTCTGGCTGCACAGACACTGGATTTGTGACATTGTATCCTCATGAGGCCTTGTTTCCCTTCTCTGGCTTTTGTTGTTGTTCCTCCTCCTCCCTACCCACCCAGCTGAGGACCTAAACCAGGGCCTTGTGCTTGCTAGGCAAGCACTCTAACACTGAGCTAAGTCCCTAACCCCTTGTTTTGTTTTTTTGAGGAGGTGTCTCACTATATGGGTCTGGGTCCCCCGAGACTCACTACAGAGACTGGCTGTCCTCTAATTCACTGAGACGTGCCTGTTTTTGCCTCCCAGAGTCCTGGCATTAAAGATGTGCTACCTTGCCCAGCCTCCATTCCCTGGCAACCTAGTTTTCCACCTTTACCAAGACCAGATTCCTAACTGACTTGGAACTATAAGATTCTTGGGATGGTATCTCAAGCCATCTTCTCACTTCCTAGGACAGTTTTCACCATATAGGTAGACATTGAGCAAATATCTTCTGATTCACTTTGATAGTTCTGTTTTCTTTTCTTTCTTTTTTTCTCGGTTATTTTCTTTATTTACATTTCAAATGCTATCCCCATTCCTGGTCTCCCTCCACAAAACCTCCACCCCATTCCCCTCCCCTTTGCTTCTATGAGGGTTCTCCCCACTCCCTGCCACCCACTCCTACCTCACCACTTTAGCATCCACGTTCACAGGACCAAGTACCTCCCCTCCCATTGATGCTTGATAAGGCCATCTTCTGCTACGTCTGCAACTGCAGTCATGGACCCATCCATGTATATACTCTTGGGTGAGTGCTTAAGTCCCTGGGAGCTGTGGGCAGGGGGAGTCCAGTAAGTTGATGTTGTTCTTCCAGTAGGGTTGCAATCCCCTCGATAGTTCTGGATTCTATGTCCCCTTGACTGCTTTTAGGAATGAGACTTCTCCATGGCTGATCTGAACAGAAATGCTAGAAATGGTTGTTTGAGTTGACAAAAAATAATAATAATAATTTGGGCATACCAGAAGTGTTCAGTGTCATATCATTTTAATTATCTAGAGGTGATGTCATTTTAAAGTTTGTAATGAGAGCATTAGGTCATGGGTCATAGAAACTCTTCTGCAGGAAAAAAAATTTTAATAGTCTTTTCCCATTAATAAGAATGAACAGGTAGACCAGAGAACTTTTCTCCCACCCTCCGGCTACATGAATTCCAGTGTGTTGTCAAAACTGTCTGCTGAGGCTGGAGAGATGGCTCGGAGAGCAAGCACAGTTGCTGCAGCTGCACAAGCACGACATCCTGGGGCTCACCAGCCCCCACTTACAAAGCCTGGTGTGGCTGCTCGAGCCTGGAACCCAGTACTGTCAGGGGCAGGGATGGTAGGACCAATGGGACTTACTGGCTACCAGCCTAGCTCCAGGTTCAAGGAAAGATCCGATAGCAAGCAAATATGAATGACAGAGAAGGACAGCTGCTGTCTTCCTTCGACTTCTCACCTAGAAGGACGGACGGACAGACGGGGACACACACACACACACACACACACACACACACTCTGCAGATCATTGCTATTTCTCTTAATCAAGCATTTGTATGCACATATGCATGTGCCTTAAATTCTCATTTGTAAGATACAGAAAAGAAATAAGACTTGAAAACTTAGAGGCGGAGGAAGAGAAGCATAAAACTGTACACTCTCCTTAAAGTCATTTGCAACCACCATCAGGTCAGGATGAAGCTGGATCAAATTACTACCTCAGGCTCCGTTTAGAGAGGCAGAGGTCAGATAGTCAGATGAGTTAACCACAAGAAGACAATCACTAGTTTCTGTGAAAAAAGCTCACAAGTGCCACTCTATCCCTTTACTTCCTTGAGCTTCTGTCCTGTATTCCCAGTTCATGCAAAATCCAAATAGAGTAAGAGCCTCTTTCTCCCCTTCCAGTTCTGAGGATATAATTGAGGGCTTTTTTTTATTTGCTAGCTTACAAATCTAAAATACTCTAAACCTCAGGATTATTTTCAGGTCCAAAAAATTAAAACCATAAAGTAAAACACAGTGCTAATATTAGTGGGTAGCATCGTAGCAATATTTTTAACAAAATTTTATCACCTTTTAAAAAAAGCTTATTAAGTTGAAGAGGGAAATAAAAACACCACTCAGACCCTTTACAAAGCATTTCTCTCTTTACATACCATAGCAACCTAATAAAGACATGGTAACTTGGCAGATGGCGTGGCACGTTAGCCTTGGAACAAAATATTAGATGCCAAAAACGTATTAGAAAAATCCCTTCCCTCCTTCATTCATCCTTCCATTTATGTCTTCTCCCTTCCTCTCTCCTTCCATTTTGTTTTACCCTTCATGTCATTCTGTAATAAAAGGTTATCAACTTATAGTTTTTCAATGCTTAAACAAAAGACATTTGCTTAGGCCAGAAAGTATTTAGGACACCCAATCTGGACAATAGCACTGTAAGTAACAGTTGCTGTCATACTTAAAACTGTTTTGGAAAATGTATATGGACTGGCTATTTCTACACTGAGCAGAATTATTCCCTTTGTCTTCTTCTTGCACACATGTCTGAGGCCCTCTCTTTAAGGGAGTGTGTAGAATCTCCCAGCTGTACACTCTGGGGTCTCAGCATCTGTGGCCATGAAATAATGCAGACAGGGTGCCCCTCTTCAGGGACAGGGGAGATAAGCTCTGTTAAAAATACAACCATGTTTCTTTAAGAACTAGGAGATGGTTTTTAGCCAGCCTGTGCAGGCAATGAACATTATCCCTGCCAGGTGGCAGTGCTCCCAGTGACGGAAGATGTAGAGCACTGTGTGTGTGTGTGTGTGTGTGTGTGTGTGTGTGTGTGTGTATGAAAGAGTGTGCATGAGAGTGTGTGTGTGAGAGAGTGTGTCTATGTATACATGTGAGTGTGTGCATGTGTGTGTGTGTATGAGAGAGTGTGAGAGTGTGTGTTGTATGTACGTGTGCATGTGTGTGAGAGTGTGTCTGTGTATATGTGTGTGTGTGAGAGAGAGAAAGAGAGAGAGAGAGAGAGAGAGGGAGGGAGAGAGAGAGAGAGAGAGAGAGAGAGAGAGAGAGAGAGAGATGAGAAAGGAAGAGAGGAGGGAAAGAGGAGAGAAAGAGTGTGTAGGTCCAACATCCCTACTTTATAAATTATAGGCCCCTTAAGAATTCAAAGAATCAATCTAAATCTAAGTTGTATCAGAAAGAGAAAGCCTCTTCTCTCTCCCCTCCCTTCTGCCCTCTTGTGTTCCCTCTCCTTCCCTTTGCCATCCCACTCTCTTTCTAAAGATTGATTGCCTTAGACACAGACTCTTTAACTTCATCTACAGAAGAACAAAATTGTAGACAGCTTTCTGCATATCACACTTTTTCTTATTAGTATGAAACCAATGAAAGGGCCTGTCCTCCAGAGAGGAAAGGATTCAACATTTTGCCTTGTAATAGCTGGCTGTCTTTTAAAACATTGTCATGTAATTTCAGTGTCACCTAAAGTGTCTTATTATAAAGGCAAATCTCTCTGTCAAATAGATGTCACTATTCAGTCTCAGAAAGAAAAAAATTCTACGAAGCAATGAGATAAACATGGGTTTCCATGAGACTTATTCCAGCCTGTGAGCCTAAAAGAAAAGAAATAATACCTAAAGATGAACACTGCTAAGAGATGGGCCGAGATCATGAATCCCTTCGGATAAAGAACGATTTGCAATTGTCACAGTAAAATTTAGAATGTACTTTATGAAAGATGAAGATTCAGAACATTTAAGAAGTGAGACTCAACGTTTCTCACCCATTTTTCTTTTTCTTTTGCACACAGCCATACTTTTAAAACTGGTTCTTTTATCTTCTACTTAGAGTTAAAGTTATTTAGTAGGTCAAGGGTCAAAGGAACATATTCTCCTTCTGAGTGTAAGCTATGGAAACCTCTCAGCAGTCAGCTTATAATCTCTTTCCCTCCAGCTATGAGCTGGCTAGTCCGGCAGTATAAGCTAGCACTCACAGGGTGAGCATGGCGTGGCTTTCATGCGCCTAGTTCCTCAATGGCTGCAGGGAGCTGAGCCTCTTCACTAATCAGATTTCAGGGACTAAGAAATAAGCCTGTGGTTTATGCTGTTGAGATTTCAGGGTTTATCTTTGTAGCAGCTAAAGTTGCCCCAACTCTAACTGGAATATTGCCATATCACAAATGCAAAATGTATAGTACGGTTCAGCGACAAGGGCGGGAACAGCAGTCGAATGGACTTTGGAGGCTGGGAAGATGAAGATAAGTTAGGCAGTGGCAGAATCCTTTGATGATATTGCCCCTTGATACAACTCAGAAGGTAGGCCAAGTGCATGCTGGTTCTTCCGCTCTAGGGGAAAGGGTTAGAAAACAGAATGCTGGTGGCAATTCACCAAGGGGCAGAGGAACTGAGGCAAGAGTTGGCTTCTTTTCAAGTAAAAATAAAACTGAACACCAGAAACGAGAGGTGTTGAAAGGCTGGGAAATTCAACTGCTACTAAAACCCAAATAGTAAGGAGTACAATTGAAAAAGATTCAGCTTTGCATCTAAGAACAAATCAGAAGTGAAGCCTCCTCGCTGTCTAAGCTAGACAGCCCCAAGGCAATGAGGAAATGGAGCAGGGGTAAGGGTGAAAAGAAAACATGACTCATACCTGAGAGTTCTAACCAGGAAGAAGCCGACTTTGAGCAAATAGGTTAGAAGTCTATCAGGGTTGTGACAGAACTGTACCCATGAAACCTATAAGCTTCGTCAGCACATCAGTAAGCTTTATCAGTGAGATAAAGTGAGACGATTATCAGTAAGAGGTGGGCTTTGAAAACCATGCATTTCCCATGGGAACTTTTCTTCCCCTCCTCAAGTTAGAAGTGGCTAAAATGGTAAGGTCCGAAAACCTTCTAGATGGTGGAGCTGGTGGCCATGCAGAACAATAGACAGAACAGTTTCTTTCACAAGGTAGGGTCTCCTCACTCCAACAGAAAGGTTTTCTCGTCTCAGTAAGACAGACAACAATCTTTACAAACCAGCGCCTGCCTTGTGTGTTTACCACTGGCTAGGTGTGTCTGTCACTGAAGAATTACTAAGATAAACCAGTGTAAGGAAGGACTGTCCCTATCGTCATCCACTCTCTAGCCCCACGTGCTTACACAGTGTTGAGGCTAGAGGAGGTCCTGATGATCACGAGAGAACACCTACTGCCAGCTGACTTGCTCAATGTGTGCACGAAGCAAGGCCTTGCAACTTTCCCTCCAACACCAAATGCTCTTGTGTGAGAAACATTCTTTAAAGCCTCTAAGATTTCTTAGTTGATATGTCCGGGTTGAAGATGGGTCTATGAACTCTCAAATATCTTTTCAATGTATTTATTTTCTGTTTTACCAGGTATTAATTTTTCTCGATTGCTACAACACCTTTTGCCTTGTGTATTAGTTGTAAAGTTTAATTTTTTTCTCCTAGTATAATGTCTGATATGTAAGTATATTACACATAGATAGCGGTGATTTTTTCCCTTTGATTTGAGCCAAAGGTCCAGTTTCAACCCCCGTGTGAGTTAACAATAGAATGCGAATGAGACCGTTGCCTCGTGCTAGCTGATTACTCAGCATATTATACAATTGATGTTCTGGGGTGAGAGACATGTGAACTCAGAGCTTGATGAGCAACAGAGGCAGTGGGAGGAAAACACACGTGCATTTGCTTAGCCCCCTCCCCAAGAACAACGTTAACCACAATCAATACGTAAACATGTAAACGGAGAGAAGAGTTTAGCGCCTTTTAAGATGGAAGTGACAGGTCACTGTTTAGAAAACCTCCCACCCAGGGATGACCTTAGGGCGTCGGACGTTCCAAGAAAGCCCGCGGTGTGAGTGCGTCCGCACAAGAAACATCAACTCAGAGAACACAGGCCTGGAGGTGGCTTTACTTGGGGGGTGCCCTTGTACACCACATAGTTTCAGCGTTGCTCAAGGAAGACACAGTCACATTAACCCTTGTAAAGAAGACATTTTAAAGATTCAGATGGCCTAAAAGAAGGATAGAATTTTCCATAAACCCATAAATAATAAGCTACAGTATCAAAATCTCATGGATTTGGAACAAAAAAGGTAATTTGGAGTCTATATCAAGCTCTGAAGACTTTCAGAATATGAATCCAGAATCCTTCTTCCCTTTCTGAACTGTAGCCATTTCAGCCATTTTTACCTTCAAAACGGTTAAATATAACTGGTTTTTTTTTTTAATTTCTCTGCTGAAACTTCCTTTCATTATTCATCGACTATGGGTTCCTTCTCCTGAGTTCAGCATAGGCAGCTGCACGCCTAGCTATCATAGCCAGGTTTCAAGGACCATAATAGATAAGGAGGAGAGGAGTAAAGCTCCCAAACTCTCATTGGGAGATTGGGTCCTAGATGCTGTTCCTCACATTCACATGTTCTTGCTCATAACTTGTTAATTTTGTTACTAGGAAATTGAGAAGCCTCATTAAAAAAAAAAAGCCTTTATTTTGGATGGTCACACACTCGACAGAAAAAAAAATAGGTATTTCATTAGTAGCGTAGACTAAGATTCCCAAGAACAGTGGAGAGGACAGAGGTAGATTCTACGAGGGTGTCCGCAGCGTTCAGTGTTTACGTCTGTAACACACAGCACGTGTGAACTCACAGACACCAAGGCAAACTGCTTGGAGACTACTTACTGTTTGTCCCACAGACCTTGGCTGTGTGGCTCAAGGACAAGGAGTAATGGAAAGCTGTGTAGGGAAAAGCAGCACGTGTTGTGCTTGACAGAGAGGCTTCAGACTGCTGATACCGTGCTGTTACTACACACACCAGAGGTAAATAACCTGCAAACTCAAACAACTGCCAAGTGATCTGTTCTGAGTATTCAATAGCTTGCTTTTTAGTACAGTTTGCTGGCATCTACCATTCACTTGCAACAGCAGCTGTGTCTCACAACTAGTTGGCTAGTTTCTTGTTGATATGACAATCCAATTCTTAGAAGCTAGAGCAATCCAGTCTCAGCCCAGAGCAGGGTACTCCCTGCCTGGAGACAGAAACAACGGACCATGGGAGTTCCGTAAGCAGCCATGGCTTCCTTGCACACTGGGGGTTGCAATGACACCAGAATCTGCCCCCATCTACTTTAACTCCAGCACAGACTATAACTCAGCAATACAGGGCTCTTCCTAGGGATCAATTCTATGGTTAAAGACAGGAAACACCACAAGCTATGGTTTAAACATTGCATTCCTGCTTCAGATAATCTGATCAAGACAAATCCCTCACTCCTGGAGAGTTCAGCAGCTTGTATTTTAGTTGATTCCAGATCAAATCAAGTTGACACCAAGATTAGCCATCACAGGGCCTCTACAGTTTGCCATTCTATATAACTCTTAGCAGAATCCAAATAAAGCTCTTTGGGATGCACTAGCCAGAGTTTAGCATATTCTCATATCGCATTCCTCCCGACTCAGAAAATGGTTTTCTTTCAGACTGGTTGAGGCCAACAGAGGGACACTTGGCCACCTTAGGCATCCAGAAAAAGACAGATTGTGATGGGAGAGAAGACACTCCTTGTTAGAAGGTTGGCAAGCTAATAGGAATTTGCATGAACCACAGGTCGGAGTTCTCTTCCTTTTTACAATCTTGGCTTCTACTGGGGGAGGATGGAGGTTTGACTAATCTTCCTAGACTGATGGTGGTGGCAAGTTTTCATGATGGTCCCCAATGAACCCCTTTCCTTGACTTTACATTTTTGTGTAGATGCCTCATACAATGGTTACATTATGACCAACAGAATATGGCAGAAGTGACAGCAAAACAATTATGAGGTTAGGTCACAAACAATCCTTGACATCTGTCCCACTTGCTCTTAAATTGCGTGCTAGGAGGAAGAAAAAGGGGTTGCCTTGTTGTGATTGGCCCAGAGGAGGGTTCCATGTGAAAGAGAACTAAGGTCAGAAGTCATGTGAGCGACCTTGCTGGGGGAGGTTCTTCTATTTCTATAGTGAAGCCTGTAGACTACAGTCCCAGATGACATCTTGACAACAAGCTCATGATTGACTGAGAGCCAAAGCTACCCAGTAAGCCCCTGGCCCTCAGACACTGCATGAGATAATCAGAATTTGTTGTTTTAAACTGCCAAGTCTGGGGCAATTTGTTATGCAGCAATAAATAACATACACACAATCTTAGACTGTCTTTCTGTATGTTCCCATATAACTCATTCATGATCGCAAGCATGTACTCTCCGGTCGGGGGCCTCCATTGAAATACTTGTATTTTGAGGAAAGAGATCAAGCTGGTGATTTCATCCTCAGTGCCAAGGGTAGTGCTTAGAACACAGGAAGGACTCAGTCAATGTCACTGGAAAAATGAATAAGATGGTGTCAGGCAGGCTGATGGGACCTGCCAGCTGAGGACCTAGCTTGTGAAGCTGAAACTGAGTTACTGTCTCCAAGGTCTAGAGGTTCAAGGTTCAAAACAAAATTTCTTCTGCTATGACTTTCCTTTCTGTTCCCCCACCCCTGTTTCTCCAGGTCGGCTGTAAGTAGAAGGAACAGTCGCTTCAATTACCCCAGCCATGAGAAGCTCAGACCATGGGGACACTCCCTGAGAACACTGCTGAGATGGGACATGGGAAATAACAACAAAAGAAGCATCCGAGGGGGAAGGTTTGATCATGGAGAAACGCTTGGGCAGGCAGCAGCTTCCAGTGAGTTAAGGAACCCACACAGTGTGGGGCCCGCTGTCAGGAAACATTAAGTAATGTTGACTGCATATTTTCCTGTCTACCTGAGAGTAAGAGATAGGGAAAGATGTCCCATGTTACGTTTTCTCATTACAGACCTTTGAGAAGAAAAAAATATATATAGCATTCCGGTAGTGTGGTAAACAGGGCCTGCACGTGGAATAGTGGAGCGGGATCTCAAATCCCTCATCTGTTACTTCTAATCTTTTAACCATAGACAGTTCAGCTTTCCTCGGTCTTAGATTGTTGTTGTTGTTGTTGTTGTTGTTGTTTTCATCTACAAAATGAAGAGTGTTTAACCAGCTTTCCTCTGTCCCCCCAGGACTCGCTGAAAAACTTTTGGCTGAATTGGACTGGGATTCTTGAGGTCAAGCGAACTTTTTAAAATATGTAAGCAGATATTTTGGAATGTTTGATTAAATTTAGGGGCTATGAATACAAGGGGTGACTCAGAGGTTTCCTGCCAGCTTGGGATGTTGTGTTGCTATTTCTGAAGGTAACAGAGTGTCACTCCAGGACACACGCATGGACCCAATACTAAGTAAGCTTTGACCGTGACAAACTGAGTTTTTAATTCCTCATTTGCAAAAGAATACTTAGGAAAACTCAGCATCTGATGAAAGAAAAGAATAGGAGGTGGGGGGGGGAGAACTTTACAATTTGCCAGAAGTTAATAGGTTTTCTGACAGTTCATGTGTCTCAGAAGCTTGAACTCTCATAATTTCTACCTTTATAAATTAGTAATACTCCCTTACATTGCCTTAGTCCTTGCTGTTCATTAGGGAAAATATATCTAGGGTGCATTCCCGTAGACTCTTTCAGATGTATAGTGAGACAGGAGACCTGCACCTTGCAGCATTTTCATAGTATATAACTCTATAAATGGAAGACATACAGAAACCAAGTGGCTATCAAAAGGGAATAGCCTTATTTTTTTTTCACTCATTACTGAGGATTGAACATAGGGCCTCATGCGTGTTGGGCAAATGCTCTACCACAGACCCAGAAACTCCACTCTACCAACATTTTTCTTTTAACTTTTCATGTAGAAACAAGTCTGGCTAAGTTATGTCTCGGTTTCGCCTGACTCTGTAGCCTAGACTGGCGCCCACCTTGTGACCTTCCGCCTCAGCCTTTCTAAGTAGTAATGGGGATTATAGGCTTGCCCCTCAAGACTGATTCTTTTCCGTCTTGTTCATTTTTCCTTTTATCCTTCTCCTCCTGGAAAACTCACTTATGAGTTTGTGGCCTCAAGAAGATTAGCTTTCTTCTCAGTGCCTTGCTTATTCATCCATAAAATGGAATTAATAACATTGCACACCCAACAGAATCATTAGGAGAATTAAATTATCACTTTATACATACTAATACATACTTAGCAGTGTGGCTAACATACAGTAAATTAATGATAATTGCTATTATAATAATAACTAATTTTAAAGGGAAATAGCTTTTATGTAAATGAAATTTATTTAAAGCATGACCCCAAATATTTAAAAGTATACCTCTGGAGCTTGACAAACAGGTTGAATACTTCTGGAAAGAGTTTCTCCAAAATCCACAGATGCTCCCTGTCTTAGTCAACGTTCTGTTGCTGTGAAGAGACACCAGGACCAGGGAAACATTTATAAAGGAACATATTTAATTGGGGACTCACAATTCAGAGGTTTGGTCCATTATCATCAAGGCAGGAAGCATGGCAGTATGCAGGCAGACATGGTGCTAGAGGAGCTGCGGGTTCTACATCTAGATCCACAGGCAGCAGAAAGAGAAAGAGCAACCGGGCTTCACTTGAACTTTTTGAAATTTCAGAGCCCACCCCCAGTTATACACTTCCTCCAACAAGGTCACACCTTCTAATTGTGCCACTCCCTGTTGATCAAACATTCAAATCTATCAGCCTACGAGGGCCACCTCACTCCCCACACATAGTGCCATGTCAGTCAAATCTTAATTTGCTTATTTTCTTTTGGTGTCTGTGGTAGTTTGAGTTAAAATGCCCCCTGTAGGCTTAGATGTGGCACTATTTGAGGTGGTTTAGAAGGTATAGTCTTGCTAGATGATGTACAACACTGGTAGATAGGCTTTGAGGTTCAAAAGACAATACCATTCCTAGTTCATTCGCTTTTTGTGCTTGTAGTTCAAGATGTGAGCTCTCACTTATCAACAGTTCCTTCTACCTGCTTCCACAATTCCCGGACAGGATAGACTCTTATCCCTCAGGAACCATAGGCCCAAATAAACCACTTTCTCTGTAAGTTGCCTTGGTTTTATGTAACGATAGAAGAGTAACTAAGAGATTGGCACCAGGGAATGGGCTATTGCTGTGACAGACCTAATCGTTCTCTCTGTGTGAGGAAAATGGATAATGCTGAGACTTTGGAGTAGAAAAGTGTTTAAATTCTATGAGTAGGGCTTAATGACCTATCCTACAGGAGTTCATAAGGCATTAGTACTGAAATCTACATGAACTTTGGAAGCCTAGGTCAATAGGTTTCAGAATGGCAGGGAGAATATTAACAACTGTGCTAGAAGATATTCCTGTGATAGTTTGGCAAAGAATTTGGCTACCTTCTGCCCTTGTCCTAAGAACTTGCCCAAGGCTAAATTAAAAAGTAACAAGTTAATTTTGGGGGAGAGGAAATTTCAAGACAACATATTGGCTCTATGGTGTTGATATTATTAATTAGTAATACATAAGTCCACAGTGAAAAAGATCAAGTGGGATATAGAATATACAGTATGATGAGAAAGAGTACATCAGGAATGTTAAGGTTTCATTAAAGGTTTGTGATGAGATAAGGGGAGGTCTGACATACAGCTGGGAGATGTGGTAGGGAAGCCCTGAGCCTCACTGGAGAACCTAAAATGTTTGAGATGCCATGGGATATCTGCAGATGAGAGTTGCACATGGAGAGTGGGACAATGAAACCAAGAGAAAATAGTACGTTATACAGGCAGCAAAGATGAAGTCCCGAGTCATCTCAGCCATTAGGCACCAGACACGAAGCTGCAGACTTTGGCATTTGTCCTGGTGGTTCTGTCTTTCTTTGATCAAGTATGTCCCCACTGTGCCCCCATTCTTCCCACTTGGAATGGTGGTGTATACTCTGTGCCATCATGTGGTGGAAGAATATTTGCACTTAGAGGGACTTACGGTTACGAGATTGCCTTGAGTTTCATAAAAGAGTTTAGACTTTTAAACAGTGTTGATCCTGAAAGACAGTGAGTAAATGCCACTGAATGAGTATGTCTCTCATAGGCTAGAGTTTGAATGCTTGGTCCCAGTTAGTGGCACTGTTTGCATAAGGTTAGGAAGTATGGCCTTGTTGGAGAAAATGTGTCCCTGGGACAGGTTTTTGAAGTTTTGAAAATAATGTACTATTTCTAGTTCGTTCTCTCTGCCTCCCACTTGTGGTTTGAGATCTGAGCACTGAGCTTTCAGCTTTCAGCTCTAGCTTCCTTGTCTGCCACTGCTGCTTTAGTGTCCCCACCATAATGGATGCCAACAATCTTGAACCATAAACCCAAATAAACTCTTTCTTCTAAAAGTTGCCTTGGTCATGGTGTTTTATCACATCGATAGTAAGTAATACAGTGGCTAATAATTTGTAGCTTAAAACAACAGCATATATTATCTTGCACATTCCAATGAGCCAGGAATACAAACAGTTGCATCGGGTCCTTTGGATCCCTGATGGATCCTGCCTATCCAGGATGAGTGCTAATGGTCAGGCTGCTGGCGAAGAACCTGCTCCAAAATTCATTGGGGGAGGTTAAGAGATTTCATTCCCTTGAAGTTGAACAGAGGGCCACAGCTATCTATTGCTGAGAGAGTGCCTTCAGCTCCTAGAATCCACCATGCTCTTTTGCCATATGAACTCTCCCAACCTAGCCATTTCCTTTATCAGATCATCAGGAAGAGCCTGCATGGTAGCTTTTTCTAGCACATCAGTCATATACATAAACTGCCACGCCATGTCATATCTATCAGCTTGACTATATTTTGCTGGTTATAGTCAAGTCACAAGTCCTTCTTATACTCAAAAGGGCATGAACACACAAGTGCAAATGGTGGGAGCCTCCTCCAAAGCTATCCATTACTATCCACTGTCAAGAGGAAAGACACCATTCATTCTCCATTTTAATTGCCCAACTTGACCTCTGGTTTAGCCTCATAGACTGGGCAGGATTTGGTGTCTGTTAATCAAAGGCACAAAGCACAGACAAAATGGGAAAAAGCTTAAGAGAAGGGGAATAGGAGAATGTGTTCTATTTGAACTGTGGCTGGGGTGATGTCAGTGTCCAAGGGCAGCTCTTTAAATTCCCAGGGCCCCATCACTATGGTTCTGGAGAAGGCCCTCTGAGGAGACCCACAGACCAGGCCTAAATCAGTCACCTTGGACCTGTGAGTCTGGAAACTGACCCCCCGAGCCATGGGCAAGGCTGCCTGCCTGACAGACTTGTAGGGAAATAACTCTAAGCTCCCTTCAAAAGACAAGGGATTATTAACAACACACTACTCAAGCATTCTCCTTTCCAAAATGGAAACAGGCTCACATTTCAGCAAGAAAGAATTTGCGTAGACCTCCCGATAGTAACTCTGTACCAATACAAGCTATGAAATAAATCTGGTACTTGTCCCTGAGTTGTTTTTAAACAGGGTACAAAACTACCCAGAGACAAGTCCGAACTCAGAAAATCATCTGGTAGGTCCCTCACATGGCTCCCCTGTGGAAAGAACTCTACAAGCTGAACATGGTGACACAGGCCTGCAATCCCAGGGCTCGGGAGGCTGGGGCCCCTGATCATGACTTTCAGACTTGCTTGGGTTAGACAGTGAGACCCTATGTCAAGCACAAAAGCAAGGGTAACCCACCCGGCTTTTTATTAAATATACAGGTTTGCTGCTACAGACAACCAGCTCCATTGAAGTTGCTGTTGACAGAGACTATTAAACCGCCTTACAGAAGCACGTAGAGATTCGTTGGTTTGGGTGTGTATAGAAAGGAACTGAAGTATTTTGAATTGGGGATTAGGTGTAGATTTTTTTTTAAACAAGCACCGCAGGAAGTATTTATGTGATTACTGAGTGTGAGAGCTACTGTAAATAAGACAGCACATCAAAAGTGGAATTCTTTCTTAAGTTCCCTTATCTCTGCACTGCCACCCACAATCTTAAATTCCAAAAATGCATCTGGTGTCTCCTGTGCTGACCAGTCAAAAAAGGCATCGCACGGCACCCTGGCTTTAGTCTCTAAACACAGGCAAGCCACCACACTACACAGGCATGGACACATTCACTGGCTGTGGCCTGCTGCCTCCCCAGGGAAATTACGTAATAGGTTACTGCCACAGCCACTGTTTCCTAACACTGCAAATGAAGCCCCACTCCCATCTCCCCAGGACTCCCATGTTTTGAGTAAAACCGCAACAGCCTGTCTGCTGCCTACACCCTGGGGTTAACTGAGTAATGCTGGAAGAGCTGCCACACAGCTCAGAGCAGGCCAAGCTAGGCACTGCGAGCCTCCCTCGTCTGCAGCCTGCACTTGAATCTTTGCAGGACCCTATTAGGGTCCCCAGGAGAGTTCTCATATGAAGTCCAAGAAATCTGAAGAAACTGTGGCGCTTACACGACGGACTAATTTCATTTCAATAAAATTCCCGTATTACATTCAATGCGCCTGGCTTTATTAAGTTTTGTCATAAACGCTGGGAACACTTCCAAATTTAGGCTTGCACAATTATTTTTATTGGTGCGTTAACTAAAAATGGTATATGCATAAGTCAGACTCTACGTTCAACTTCATCTGGGAAGCCGAAATGAGCTTTGGTCTGATTTACAATCCTCTTACCCCTGTAAATGAGATACAGGAAATGGGGGCTAGAGTTTCTGATCACAGCATTGCCAAACCTTCCACCGGTCCCATCCACAGCTCTGTCCTGTATCTAATGAATTTAAATTCCAAATGTCTATCGGAAACCCACAAAGTCACTAAACAAAGAGGCTGGCTTACTTTCAGACCCGGAGCCATCCAAACAGTGCAGAAAGCTCTGAGGTTTGTTGCACAGAAGTGAGGCTGGGGAGTTCTTGGTTCTTTGAAAGGTTTTAATTGCTATGGAAAAATCCTTTCAAAGATTTGCCCCTTCAACATGGGCCCCTTGGAAACTTTTCTTAGGGGAACTGTAAAATATTTATACAGTTAGCAACATTGTTTAAAAAAAAAAAAGCAAGAAGGGAACTGGACTGAATGAGAAGCAGACTCACTTGGAGCAAGCCCGGCAGATTTGGGGAGCCCCGAGGGGAGGATATTGCTGGTTCAGCCCTGGAACACAGGATTCAACCATGTCAGAACCACGCGAGGCACAAAGTTCATGGATGTGTGACCTGCACCATCACTCAGTCCTGCATCAATGCTCTGCCATTGTAAAACTCTTTATTTTGTTTAAGGGCCCCATATTCTATGGGTGGTGAAGCCTGTGGATTGAAGCAACTGGCCCTGCTTACAGAATTTCTCTCAAGATGTTGTTCCAGGACCTGGATGTATGATCCTCATCTGAAAATTTGGCACTTTGCTTTTCAAGGCCACTCCAGGTGGCAGTCATAGAAGCTTCTCCCTTTCCACCAGCCTGACTGGTGCACACACATTCTACCCACAAACCCCGAGTGCAGAAGGTTCACACTCCACATCCAAAAACCTCAGAAAACATGGCTGTGAATTTGTGAATAGGACCAAAGTATGGAAGTTTGGAGTTTAAAAGGACTGTGGTGATCTCGTCTTGTATTGTAAATGTATTCCCAGAGAATAAGGAAATTTCCCAAGGCAACTTAATTAGTAGTGGTCAGGGGCAAGACCTGAGGTCCATGTGCCTCTCTCCTCCTGCAGCATCAGTAAAGAGGAGCTCACCTGGCTAATTACAGTTCCCAGACAGCACTGGACTCATGTGAACTTCTGCTTCAGTGTGTTCTCAATACTTCAATCAACAATGGCTTTATTACAGAAAGGGCTGAAGAGATAACTGCTCTCTCTACATCGGCTCCCCAAATATTTTCATTTCCTCCCACTGCTTTATCTTACTCTGATGAAGCTGTGTGCTAACAAAAAACTCACAGATGTCAATCGCACGGCCTCTTGGGATCCAACCTACACACTGATGCCGTCAACCCTGTAACCCCAGAGAAAGGAGGAGAGAATCCAAGGCCCAACAACCCACAAAGTGGATAATTAACACCTGAGAAATCCAAATTTGGCCACATTGTGGTGGCTAAATTACTAAGGGGGCAAGATGAGACAGAGCCCCAAACTTTCCTACGGGGAAGAATGGCTGCACCACCACCATAGTCTCCTCAATCAGAAGGGACTCTCTTGTCTCAAGACAGACTTAATTGCCATAATTCAATTAACATCCTTTCACTAATTATATAAGCTCAGAGATGACAGTTCAACAGCAGCACTACCGAGAGTAAGCCAATTTCTTTTCACTTTTCAACTTTGTCTTAATTATAAGTGAGTTGCACTATTTCTTTTTGCATCTTGCCTTCAGTGGTTTTGTTGTGGAATACTATCAAATAATTTAAAGACTCTGTGTCTTTGGCCAAAAAAAAAAAGGTATTTATTGTGTGAACTAACTGTAGCATTCATAAATAGAAGTTCACGAATATATAATTCCCCTTTTCTTCCTCGATGACAGTTCTTATCACATGTTAAGTGAGATAAAGACTATTCACATCAAGCGAAATGGTCATTTATTTCCCCAATTCCGAAGTATATGTAGAAGATTCAATAAAGATCGGTAAGCTGGTTATCAATATTGTTATTAGATGAGATGACTTTATGCATGTAAAGAAATGCTTTTTAAAAAAAAAAAAGCTAGCAGCTAGCTGTGGTACCTGAATACAAAGAACATGTGTGTTCTTTCACAAGATAAATTGTACAGCCATTCATATTAGGAGCCATTCAAAGGCTACCTGGGATTTAAGACACCGAATGCATAGTGTATGCTGTAAAAAATGGTAATTGGATTAGCTCGTCCATTGAGCAAGATAAGAAGACAGGCCTTCAATATGAGTTACCATAGCCACACACAAATGAGAGTTGGCAAATGTGAATTACCTGCTAGAAACCAGCGGACAGTGGCCCCACTATACTTGGAAACATTTCAACAAAGCAAAGAATATCCCGGTAGGGCTAGCCCAGTGCTAATTTGCATAACAGAACAGATTGATTTTGATAAGCTTCTACATTCGTTCAACAAAAGTACATGTTCTTCAACACCACACCAGCATTCAAGTTTTAGTATTTCCATGAGTTTTGATTTAGAAGGAATTTTTGATATTCTTAGGGTTCTGAAGTTATCAGAATAGAATTTAAACTATTTTCCCCCTTCGGGGCTCTTTGTCTCATCTCTCTGCGTTTTATTTTATTTAGACAACATTTTGTCTTATGCATTTGCTACTTCGTAAGGCCCCAGTCTGAAGAATAAAGAGTACCAAAGTCTATCCCACTGACAGTATCAAATCAACAGACTGCCATCAGCCTGTTAGCCAGCAGGGAGGACAGACATCTTAAAAAGCAAGTAGCCACCAGTTCTGCAGGACTCAAATGGCAAAGCCAGCTTTCTGGGAGCATGAGTCAATTCCCAGACACCCTCAGTGCTTGCCTGTGTCCTTCCTTTCCCCAGATCCTAGCCTTCTTGTTTGGGGTCACTTCATTTTACAGAACGGTGGACATTTGAAATTCACTAGTTATTATTGATCATTGATGTTTACTTATCCCAACAGAGCATAATCTTTCCAAATGTCAGTGTTTCACTGCCATGTTTCTGGTCTGGCACTTCCACCATTTTTATAAATATTCTTATGGAGTAAGAAAAGGAAACTGAGGCTCTCATCCCATCTACCAAGGTCTTTGACTTACTCGGAAGTGTTTTACTTGCATGGGATGAGCATGTAGCTTTGGATTTAGGAAGACAGTAAGACTTAAGTCTTACTTGGAGACAACATCCCCTTGGTTCTTCCCTTACACCCACCCCCAGACATCTGGAGGGAGGATTGTGGGTAGTTTAGCCTTGGTCATTTGGCTATACCCAAAATACCATACCAAGTTGATCCAGACTGAATCAAGTGACTACTGTGGCCAAAGGGGTACAGAGCATTGTTCTCCTGGCCTTCCCGTCTACAGTCTTGTGCTGTGGAGCAGTACTAAGTAGGAACAAGAGTAGGTAGGGTGTAAGGTACAGATGACAATGGGGGCCAAAAAGTTGATCTGGTCTGAAAGAAGACACGCTTTTCCAAAATTCTCGACACTCAGAAGCAATAGCTTTAGGATGAGTAATTTACTTCACATTGTAAGAGCCATCTCCATTAGACAGTTCAAGGTACCATCCTATCTTGACTGAGGCTTCTGCTAGGAGACAGTATGCCCACAGGCCAGCGGCAGTGTTTTACCCGCTATATTCAGAGTGCTACCAACTGGTCATCATGAATAAAGGACTTGGAAAGTAATGCAGATATCATGGTTTACTTTGTGAAGATCTGAGGGACAAGAATGGCAAGGGTTAGGGACAAAAAGTGCTCTCCTTCATTTTAAAGAGAGCTTTGTTGCTTCAAGACATGGAAGCCCAGAACGTCCAAGAAGATAGACTCCTCCTGGTGCCCTGCAGCTTTCCCCTGCTTTCCCGAGGATGTGGGAGGCTTTCTCATGCCAACACCATGCATGTAAATCAATCCCCTTTCACAGATATATGTGCAACGGGATGATTCTCTCTTCTTTACTTTATGAGTTATATTTTCAGCCCACATGTGGCTGCATGAGAAGCATCAATTCCCCACTCCCCATCCCCCCTCCTACCGTCCCCCAATACACTTTTTGCTCTGTCAGGTCAGGCTTCTCTAGTTACACAAGGGCAGAAGAAAAGTTTGAGGAAGGTAAAAGGGTCACTGGGCCCATTATCCTGGCTGTGTATGGCTTTCTCCTGTCATTTCCTCTCATCCATCACTGTCCTCCCTAGAAACTCATCCACGTCCCCTGCGTTCCCATTATTTTTTCCTTAGGTAATGTTCCCTTCACAGAACCTATTTTAAGATCATTATGTTCTCTGCGAAGTTGTTTGGCCACAGCGTTCCGGTTGCTCCAGGCTTTCCGTCCACCCAGATTGGTCCCCTTGTTCCCACATGCAGGGTATATTAGCATTCCTTCTTATTGCAGGGGAACTAGGCGGTAATCTTACACCATATGTATTTTTATATGGAAAGTCACGAGATCCTTAGTTTGCATTCCTCAACTATGAGCCATCTTCTATTTCCCATCCTTCATAAGGGGAGCCCGGGTCGGCGACACCATTAGAGAATTCCCAGAGAAGCTTGGGAATTTGGTCCTTTGATTTTTTTTCTCCGGGTTGGGGGGTTGGTGAGGGTGGGGAAGGGTTCCCACTTATTTGCTTGAATTGGAATGAAGTCTTTTAAGTTTCTAGTCATTAACTGCCTAACTCCCAGGTACTTTCTGCTTGCCACCCTGATGTCATGGAAACTATAGCTGGAAGGGAAGCCCAGGTGGGGGAGGGGGGAGGGGAAAAAAGGTGGGAAACAAATTGGAAGTAGACGCTCTTCTGATGCTTGCCCGTGCTTCCTTAATGAGGAAGGAACGTAGCAATGGGCACATTCAGGATTTTAAGGACAAAGAATCTTCAAGGTCCTTCACTCCTGAAGTTTGCAGATCGAAGGTTCCCGGGAGTTATAAACAAGTATCCTATGAGCAAATAAGTTTGGGAAACATCGTATCAAAATTCACAGAACGCATTAGCATATTAAAGGCTCCGATGGTTCCACATTAAATAAACTGAGTTAACTTTGTTTAACTCAGCATTCCCAAAACCTATTTGAGCTTGAAAACCCTGCCACAGTTTCCCCAGAGGCGACCAGCAGAGCTGCAGTCCTTGAGCTACTCAATTAGAGGACAAAGAGATACATTCTATTATCTTAAAAGTGGTATGCTCTTTGTAGATATTAAATATATGAGTGTAATTTCCTTCTCTAATCATTGTTACTGCTGCATCTTATGTACCATTGCCATAGAGATCACTGGCCCAGCAGCTGGGGGTAGATGAATTCTTGTCTGTTTCAGCAAGATGGGCTTTTTAGAGAAGGACAGGAGGGCTTTCTCTTTGTTCTTTTTGTTTTTTGTATTTTGATTATTTTATTGCTGAGTAAGTGCATCTGGGGATCGCAAAGCATTTTACACGAGAAATATCTAGGTAGAAAGGGACAGAGAGAGAAACTACATTTTTAGTGCTGGCAACATTTGAAGGATGCTTGAAGAGAGTGTGGAAAGCAGAAAATGAACTGATCAAGCCTTAGAGGGGTGACTGTCTGCAAAATAGGGATGCGAACTTGGAAAATACAGAGGCCAGAGTGGTTGGCTCCTCCCTAGAAGATGAGGTATGAACAGGCAGGGTTGATGTCTGGGATTCAGTTTCACAGCTTTTAATATGGTGTGGCTGTGGCATATACCCACTAGTTCCAACACCATCAGATGGTCAAGGTGAGAGTGGTAGAGTCAGCCTCAAAAGTCCAGGAGACCCCGACAAAGGAGAGTAAAGCCAGAGCACACTGCCTGCCACTCGTGGCCCTGTGAGACAGACTAGAGCCAGGGGTCTGTGTCCCACTCACTGTGTACCTGTGAGAACTGATGAATCCTGCCACCCATTCCTCAACGCTGTACTTTCTGAGAACTGAGGGAGACTCTGGGTCAATTGATACTGAACTGCATTTGGAAAGACAAACGATTAGCCATGTGGCGTATTTATATTTCTGGGTTGGAATCAAATGCACCCAGACGTTTTCTTAGTTATTTGCCCGCATACCTGTAGAGTGGGGGCTCACCAGGAAGGACAGAGAGATGAGAGGAAAAAAAAACTGTATTTTCTTTCGTATGCATGTGAGTTTCAGTTTGGAATTTTAGGGACTATTGTGTCCTGACTTGGGTATTCAGAGAACACTCGTTATGAGCCCAACTGTGGATTGTGAGATTGCCATCCTGTGACAATAGCTTAAATGGACATCTGTACTTTCCTGTTTATTGGGAAGGAGACAATTCCCTGCAGATGCCTAGTGTCAAACGCTATTTCCTCCCAAAACACAGAACAGCACCCAGTTTAACACACTCAATATACATCCAACAAACCTTCATTAAACTGAAAGAATGAAGGGATGAAATGTCCTAATCTCAGGACAATCTATGGGGATTTATCTCTATCTTTCCAGTTAGAGGAGAAAATGTGAAGAACTTTGGTTTACTCGAAGAGTACATGGCAGGCATGTCCTTTCTTCTCTCTCTCTCTCTCTCTCTCTCTCTCTCTCTCTCTCTCTCTCTCTCTCTCTCTCTCTCTCCACCTCTATTCAACTCTCTGCTTACCCCACTGTCTGAGTAAATGCTTTGAAGAAGTTGGCTGACAGAATGCAGGAGTGGTCCAGTCTTTGAGCAGTCCCACCTCCTCCAGAACTGTAACTTGGGAACAATTTAAACTCAGCTTAAAGGGAAACAGAGCCTCCTGTTCACAGCTTGAGAGTGTTTGCGATCATGCCACAGATCCTCCTCTAGACTGCATGCTTGTCCCTTCTACGAGCAGAGCCTCTCTATAAGCAATGGGTCCTGTATTCTCCCAAGGATTTTCCTGTTCCTATGAGATGACGTGGTTTGTTCGATTATAGCAGCCCACCCACATGTCCAATTCGTCCTACAGACACTGAGCTCATTGAAAGCCTGTCTTTATTATTACGGTATAATGATACTTCCTACAGTGTGCACGGAGTGTATGGATCAAACCAGATACTTCTTGATTCCTTAAAAGCAGAAAAAAGGAACCATGCCTTGAATCCCAGCACTTGAGAGGTGAAGTTCTGTGAATATGAGGCCAGCCTGGTCTATAAAAAGGTTCTGGGGCAGCCAGAGCTACACAGAAACCCCGTCTCAAAGACAAAAAGGGAAGATGCTGCCCCGTGTGCGCCTCTGCCATGTCCTAGGCACTCAAAAGTATCCCCAGACATTAAGACAGCCCCTGAAGATGCAAATTGTTCCTGCTGCACAATGATGCCAAGAGTCCTTCAGGTCACACTGCATGAGAGCCAAGCTGAGACTGCAAGAGGGGACCAAGTCTCTTTCCTTCCTGTGCTCGTCACCCAAGAGCCAGAGCACGTGTTATCCAGTAGTTATCTCTGTAAAGACTGTTTCTCAGTCTTTTGGGCTCTTGGTAATAAAAGGAAGATTGCTCTAGGCTCCCAACTGGGGTTAAGTGGTTGTGCATATCTTTATCATTCTTGTGACCTGCTTTGTTTTTTTCACACTCTTTTACTGAATTGTGCCATATGAATTTTGTTTCTTTCGTTAGGGCAAAGATGTTACCTATTTCATCCAGTCGTCTAGCCTCTTTACTTGCCATTGTGCCTAGCATATTGTAATGGTGATAATTATAATAATTATAAGCCGTCGAGAAGGTCAACAGCTATGGGTGCTTGCTGAGCAAGCCTGACAACTTGGTTTGACCCCTGGAACCCACATAAAGGTGGAAAGAGAGAACTGACTCCACAAAATGCTCGTCTGACTTCCATAGCCACGCCATGGTGTGAGTGCCCAGGAATACACCATTCACACACACAATAATTTCAAAACCTAAAATCCAAGTTCTAGTAATGAGGGTAATAACAACCAAGGTGAGTATTTGCCTCCACACTGTCCTCTGTGCTGTTGTTCTATTAGCTCGGGCTGTCTACCCGTCCCCTCTGTAGGGTGTATTTGTCAGTTACATGGTGTACGTGGACAAAGAGACACAAGAAGAGACCAAATTATCTGCCTGTGATGGGTGCCCAGCTTGTAGTTTAAATAGAGGTGTCTGCCTGGGAGCTCAAATGTTTAGCAACTAGACAGCACCATGCTCCTTACTTTAGATAGCGTGGTAACTTTGGTGTTACCATCACTCTAGGAACTGGATTCATTGGAAGCAGACACTGCAGACTAGACAGAGGAGACTACGTTTCTCTAGTGCCCTGAGGGTGCTCCTAGCACAGCAAATAACGCACAAGTGTGCGAACTTGGTATTCGAGAAAGAGAAAGGTAAGGCTGTGCACCCAGGTGGAAAAAACCGAGGAGAGCACGGGACACGTGTAGCAGCTGACAGAAGTGCAGGATTCCAAAGAAACAGAAGCACTGTGTCTCAAGGAAATCTGGGGGTAGATTCTTTAGTGCAGTCTTGTCTCTGAGTAAGACTGGGCTATGGAAAGATCCAGACTTGACTCTGGTTTGGCAGGCAGTTAGTGAGGCTATGGTTGTTACGGCCTCTGCCTGTCTTTGGAATTCCTGGGGAAAGAAGAAAGCATAAATGGCTAGACCCAAGCTTGAAGGCAGCTGCAGCCAAAAATTCTGGTCAAAATTCCTCCTGGTTTGGATTTGGGGATCCGTGTGTTCACGAAATGACAAAGAGGAAAAGAGGAGGCAAGGGATGCAGCGACATAGAAATGGGAACAGGAGAATGTGAGAGGGGCTCCCAGCTGTCTGATTTGTGTGGTGTGATCCCTGACATGGCTCCGGCTCGGCGGGATTTATGTGGCTTCATTAATCACACTTTCTTTTGAAATGGTATTTTCTGCCTTGGAGCCTTTGAACATTGACATCCAAACACAATATATTCCTTTAAAATCACCTCTGGATAAAGACAACCTGTGGAGGTAATTTCCCCAGCTCCTAGGTGGGGTCTGTTTGGTTCTTAGATCTTGATGTAATGTGTGAAATTGGCCCCTCCCTGCCCAGACAGAAAGGAGTTCCTTGTCTCTGATCCACAACAAGCAGTGCCATCTAGTGGCAGTCTGCTTTTATCCTGGATAATAAGAAAAGGGCCTTCCAGCTCAGCAAGCGTTCCCAGGACTTGGAAAAAGCACCTACTTTTGCCATGCGGTTACACGACAGAGACAAGAGTGTCATAGAACTGCCACCAATCAAAGTCACTGAGTCCAGGGTAAGCCTTTTGTCGATGGGTTGTCAGCTTTTGAGGTCTGGGAAGTCCACACAAACCACACAGAACAGAGTTTCTTGGGAGGGGGAGGAGGGCAAGAGGGAGCATTCTTCCCAACTACATTTCGTCTTGTCTAACTTTAAAACTGCTCCTTGTTTGCTGATGAGCAAACCATAAAGAGGTCGTGTCTGAAGCCAAGCAGTGGAAGTAGCAGAGATGGGGCTAACCCAGGTCTCTCTACGCGTGCTTTCTGAATCTGCTTCTGTTGGAATTTCCCTTCCTGGAGGCCAACACCCCCAAATCTCCCACAGACTGTCAGCAACTGAATTATCAGTCCCACCTTAGAAGAACTGGGGGCCCTGTTAGGGTTTTTAGACTATGGTTCCCGTGGCTGAGATGCTGAGGGAGAAGTGGCCCAGGCTTTACTTCTCATTGCCCTTATCCTTGAGATTGAAGCACAACAGTTTGCTAGCCTTTTGCAAAGCCAACTGCTTCTCCTGGGGCGCCACACCTTAGGGCATCCTCGGGGCACCTGAGAAACAACCTTCTTGCTTCAGCACTGCTCCTTAAAAGTGAACTCTAGCTCGTCAGATCCTGTCTTAACAAATCATTTCCTATGGATCGGTGAGCTTTCATTGTGGAAAAATAAGTTTAAAATATAGTCTTCGTAACTGGAGAATAGAGAGTGGCTGAAAACAAGAAACTACATTTTTTTTTTTAAAAGAAAAGTAGCTGATTTACTCGGGGTTGTTCAGAGTGTGACTTGGTCAGACAAATAAATGGAGATTTTCTTTGTTTCTGAAAGTTGACTGAAGTAGAAACAAAAATGTCATCCAGGGCTATAAAGCCTCTTCAGTGCAAGGCATCAACCATGGGCCCCAATGAAATAGCTCTGCTCCATTGTACGGCAGAAAGCAAGAGAGGAAGAATGTCTGGTTACAGCTGGCGGTAATGAAGTGAGGGTATGCAGCTCTGGATCTTTAACTGGTAGGTAACCGTATCGTGTTGTTTGAACAACCTTTAACAGACCACACAGACAGGCCAATGTGAGGGACATGAAGGTCTAGGTTACAGAGCAAATGAATATATATTTGGTCACAACTACTGGCCAAAGACACAGAAAATAAGAGAGTGCAGGATATTCAGCCCTCTAGTTATCATATCTTACACGTCCCTCTCCAAGGCCCAGGAATCATTGAGGAAGAAGGGCCGGAAAGAGTGTAGGAGTCAGAGGCAGTGGATGCTACAAGGACACATCAGGACAGCCGCACATTTAGACTTGCTGAGGTTGTGACGTCACACATAAGACCTCGGCCAGTCCAAGACACATTGAATGCCAGCACAGAGAGGTGAGTTAGGCATGAAATCCCACCCCTAGTCAAGAAGCTATTGGCAAGTCAGGGTTCTCCAAGAATATAACCCCCGATAAGACAACCACACTGTTCCAGCAAAGGTCACACATCTAAGAATAACTTGATATGTTAAAAAAAAACCAAAAAAGGCACATAGTTGGACGAACAGAGAAACAGGCTAGCTCTTGGAAGAGTAGAGGGTGGTAAATATGATTGCAGAACTAATAAAACATTTTCTAAAAGTCAGATTCACTGAAATCAAACAAAATAATCTCTTGCCATTGTAGTTGAGCCTCTTGAATATAGTAAAGAATGTCATTAATCTTAAAACTACAGAAAAAGAATGCCATTAATTAATAAAAACCATAGCCTTTGAAGTTACTGCTTCATGGTCATGGATTCAAGTCTCAAGCATTTCGTCAATGTTAAAAATTCATTTTCCATGAAATGACCTGTAGCTGACCTTTCAGAGAGGTGATTTTTAAAGCCTATATCACAATTACCTGTTTGTTCACTAGCAAACACTGCCTTTTTTTAAATGAAATATGAACTGTCCCTGGATGATGAAATATAGATATATAAACTTGAAGATAATAATGGGATCTGTTTTATATTTATAAAGTGCTTCCATAAAGTTAAAACAGGTAGTGTCTTCATGTTATTGTAATTAAAAACAAGAATTCATTTCCTCTCATAACTTGGGCTTTAATTTATTCTGGAAGCGAATTTGACATAAAATTGTTTTTAAGAATGAAAACTTGACACATTTTCACAACAGCAAGAAGGAACGCTAACGTCAACAAGCCGTTGATGAAAGCAACCATTGATTTCCATGGTGTTCCGTCATGGAAACCACATGAAGAGGCGAAAGCTGGGATTGCAAACGTGGGTTCAGATGCCGTCTCTCTGGGGATGCTGATTTGGGCTGCCCTTGGTTTTGGAGTGTACAGTGTCATGTTTTTTAAATTTCCGAAATCTGTGGTGAGGAGGCTTTTTCCAAGCAGAAGCTCAGTCTGGTTGTTCTACCAATAGGGGCCAGATGGTGCCTGAGGGCACTAAGTGATCTTAGAAGGATATGGGTAATGTTTCCATTGTGGCCCCACTAAGTGCTAGTGTTTACTCTCTCTCTCTCTCTCTCTCTCTATATATATATATATATATATATATATATATATATATGTATGTATATATATATATTTGTGTGTGTGTGTGTGTGTTAGGTTTTTTGGGGGGAGGGGTGTTTTGTTTGTTTGTTCCATGTTCGAGGATAGACAACTGGGCTCACTTAAGCAGGTTTCACGAACAGGGGGCGATCGTTGACTCCAAAAGGCCCCCTTCCGGTGAAGACAACGAAGTGGTGATTTGAAATGCTGTCCATTTAGACAACTGTTCTAATTGTGTATGGAGGCTCAAAGTCAGGACCAGGTTCACTGTAGTTTTAGCATTTCGCCATTATTTTCATTTACCTCAAGGCAACTGTGGTGATTTGAATGAGACATCCCGCAATTCTTTGGTGTTTGAAAAGACAGTACCCAGTTGGTAACCCTGTTTGGTTCTATCTAAAAGGGAAGCCTCACTGGGGTTGAGCTCTGTGGTTTCAAAGGTCAGGTGCCATTCCGTGCCAGCTGTCCCTGGTTTCTGATTTTGGTTCAGATTGGGAGGTCTCAGCCATTTCTATCTCTATTGCTACCATACTTTCCCGGTCATGGATGGGGTGGATTCTTCTCCCTCTGGAACCATAGGCCCCCAACTAAACGCTTTGTTCAATAAGTTGCCTTGTTCATGCTTTCTTATCGCAGCCGTAGGACAGTGATCAACACCAAGGTAAGCACGCTATTGGTGTGGGAGGCAAGCTCACAGGTTGGTGGAAATAGACAGACAGCCACTGGTGCTCCGCAGAGCAGGCAAACATGGTAGTGGCTCCAAGGCTGTCAGTTCTGCCCCTCTCCTTCCGAGACTGACCTCCTGGTGTGATAAAGGCTCTCCTTTGTCTATCTGATTGTCCCCATGACATAGCTGACAGATTTGACTGATGATCAGCCTATTTCAGCCTGTCCAGGATTTTTGAAAAGAAATGGAGGAGATCCTCCCATCCTCCCGCACCCCCCCCCCGCCCCCCTCCACTTCCCCCCACTCCCGCCACTGCAGTCAATTCTTACGATATAAAGAGCAGGGCCTGACACATCTCCAGCTACACAGAAGTAAGTTTCAGAGAATCACAGTAACATTCTGGAAGAAACATGAGCTGGGGCTAGCATGCTCTGGTTCTCCTCAATGGCTTGACCCGAGATAGTTTCTGAAGCTTCCTAAACTCTTTGTTCGGTTCACGCCTCTCTTTGTGCCCAGACTGGGTTTCTGTCGCTTGTAACCACAGAACTCTGATGAACTCAGGATGCATCCTCAGGTGAGCCATCCGTTGCACTTTCAGTCCCTTACTAAAATGTGAAGAACGCTGGCTGGGAGCTCCTGTTTTAGTAAAGAACTGCAGTATGCTTGAAGCAGCCTTGGTCCTGGCAGTAAGAAAAGGCAGTGCAGGCCTGAGGTAAAGGCTAGGCCAGGGCCTTCGGAGAAGAGGGCAAACGTGTGAGAACACTGGGAAGAAAGGAGGGATGCTAGGTCAGCAGGAGGAAGAAATTTCAGAGTGAAAAATGGTCTTGAAAGGGAGTCTTGGAGGAGATAATAAACACATTTTACTGTCTCCATTACATGGGGGCTGAGACCAATGTTTTTGGGTTCATAATCAAACGATGGCTGCCAGCCTTGAAAGGAGAGGTATGATATTTATTCTAGTCCTTCTACAATATTATTTGCAAGAACTCACTGGCTCTGAAAGAACTTGATCAGCCCTGTATATATTTATTTGAAAAAAATTTTTAGCATTCCATAAACTCAATATGCTATTACTAAGTTGGTGAGGAGACAGACACGGGGGCATTCATGTAGAATCTTCTAGTGGCCCCTGATTTAAGACATGATGGCTACAATGGGCCAGCAGTGATACCTCATTAGGACACACATACAGTTGACATTTTCAGACTGGATGGCCCAGCTTTTTAAGTCCTAGAGAAAAACCCATTAAAGCCGTGTTACCCGCATTAATTCAACATTTAGCCACTTAACAATACAAACCCCAGTCTTTTGGAAAATGTCATTTAAAAAGTTTTGCCATATATGGACATTATTTATGGCTTGAGCCCTATTGTCTACTTATAATATACACTTTATCAGACCCAAATGCCCACTTCAGAGATTTTCATTCTGAGCAACAACTGGCTTCTTACATTATCCAATGATGCAGGAGAGTTAAATTACAACCAGTTCATATCATAGAAACAAAATGTTTCCTGCAATTACTGATAAGGGACAGTTCATTTTCTCTCTGTCATCCTGGAAAAAAAAAACCCTCCTAACAACAATTCATGCCTGGTTAAACAGGATTTCCACATCTCCTGCTGACATCTTTCCAAATAATTCAGGGCTGTTATTACTGTATAGCACTGGCAATGCTCAAAAGCAAGCAGACTTGACGAGTCTGCTCAAAGCACAGCTTAAGTAGTTGTAATTAATAATAATTACATGCCCACTACACTCCAGTTTTATCATATTATCCGTCAATGCAAATAAAAAAAAAATCCCCATGCAACACACTTGCAGCAGGATTGGTGCATTAATAAAGCAACTGCACAGACGTCATCTTCATAAAGTTTAAAGTATTTATGCTGATTCCTGTTTCTATTGATCTTCATTTTTTCCGTCTGTCTGCAAAATTTAGCCTGGATGCCAGACAGCAGGCGGCTACATTTTATTTTCCTCCAAAAGTCTCCTCAATCCTGCCGTGACTCGGATTCGAACCGAGGTTGCTGCGGCCACAACGCAGAGTACTAACCACTATACGATCACGGCGAGCTACTGACGAGCTGAACAGCAAGCTTCCCTTAAGAGCCACTGCAATATTAAAATTTGTGGAAACACTGCCATCTATCGCCTAACTGTGTACATTTTCTTGATACTGCCAGAGATGAGCTGTGCGTCTGTTCGTCTCTTGAGAGGCCCAGCGCGAAGCTCATAATGGAAGTTGCTCCGCCTTCTTCCCTGACTGGAAAAGCTGTCCGAGGAGAGGAGAAACTGGATCCACTGCCTAGGAAATGGTTGTCAAGGTAGCAAGGCAGACAGAAGTTGGCGGGCTGGTTCATGCTTCCCACCGTTTAGGCAGCGAAGACAGCACATTGCCCATACTGCCTGCCACCTACTATGCTGTACTGAATGACGTAAATCGGACCTCTTTGTGTCCTTTCTTCTGTTTATCTTATTTCCGCATGCCTAGGTAGCACCACCCTAAAAATACAGCAGAGATGAAAATGCCTTGAAGTTCAGAGAATCCAAGAGACATTTTCCTATCTACTAGGAAATAGAATATATTCCCAAAGAAGAAAGGCTCCCTTCAAACCTACTGATCGCTGAAGCTACTCTTTGCCCACTTCACAGTTTTAAAGAAACAAGGTCTTCCCTTAGCACCGTCAACCCATTAGACAGGGAAAAGAGTTTGATCTGTGCTCCATATATTTCCGGGGGAAATTTATTATAAATTTTCTTGCAAAAATTATCCTCCTCAAGGTATTTGAAGGGTTGAGATCCTTACAGGAACGCACCTACAAGAGTCTGTTGCTATAGAATGGGCAGTTATTGAATTATCTCTTTTAAGCCTTAGAAGCCTTGGTGTTTCAGTCTGGGCTAGTAGGCATGGTGGGTGAGGTGCCAAATCCATGTGCTGATTGGTTGCTAGGAGCTCCCTGGTTTTTGGAGGGAGTGTGTCTCTGGAGGTAAGCTGTGGCACTTTCAAAGACACATTTTCTTGCTGTGGTGTGTAGAATGCTGCTGCCCGTGTTCCTGAGCAGTGAATGGTCAGTGTAAGAAGCAAGGCAAACGGTAAATGAAGCCTAGTGGGCCACCAGGTGAGGAAGGGACAACACAAACCTCTTGATGAAAAGGAAATAGCTTTTCCAAGCCCATTCTTGAGTGGATCAGCTTTGGTTGGTTGGTTGGTTAGGTAGTTGGTTAGTTGGTTGGTTAGTTGGTTGGTTGGTTGGTTGGTTGGTTGATTAGTTAGTTGGTTGGTTGGTTGGCTGACTGGTTGGTTGGTTGGTTAGTTGGTTGGTTGGTTGGTTGGCTGACTGGTTGGTTGGTTGGTTGGTTAGTTGGTTGGTTGGTTGGTTGGCTGACTGGTTGGTTGGTTGGTTGGTTGGTTAGTTGGTTGGTTGGTGTGTAGTAGGGTGGGTCTGTTATTACCTGAAATACTATTTTTAAGAAAAGGACTCCTATAATACAAATTATGAAATGAGCTTCTCTTTGAATTGTGGCTTGCCACCTATAAACTGGAGGGTAGTAGGCCATTTTTAACCTCTGGGCTTTTTTATGTAGGGACCAATAATGGTATTTACCCCACAGGACTAAGAAAAGATAGATAGGTCCATGTCAATATTTAAAACAGTCCTTTCACAGGGTAAGCGCTGTAGAAACCTTTGCTATCACAGTTTAAATAAACACATCCCATTAGCTCCTGTAAACCATTTCATACATCTGTCAGTCTAGGATATACTATGGGACAATGCAGAAACAAGGTTTCCTCTACTTGTGCTATCACAGGACCCTACCATATCTCTGCAGTCAGGATCCCAGGCTGAGGGGACATCTGTTCTCAGGAGCTGACTGGGCATTGAGGGATGCTCACTGCATGATAAATGGGAAGAGAGCTCTGGAGATCCTGAAATGAGCAAATAAAAGCTCTTTTGAACAGCCAAACCATGTATTCTTGCCCTGGGGGTTAAACTCTTGGAGAGAGAAATACGGGTTTTAAATATGGTGTGTAATAATCATCAAGCAGACATTGGGTTTGGGAGTTGTTGGCGACCATATTGTACAGGTTTTGCTGACTAGTTTGCAATGGGAAGGAAGTTCATTCCGCTCCACTATCTTCTTGGACCCAAGAGCTATCTATACATGACATCATCCTGTCTCTGTTTCCAACAGCCAGAGTTGACCATCATAATCTTAGCTTCCACTGTGTACCACCTCTTTATGACTTCCCAAAATGGAGTCCTATCGGGAAGAAAGTGAGATAAGGAGTAAGGGTCAGAGAGAAGGTCACCACGATGTGCCTGGCTCATCTTTTGTTAGTTTTTTTGTGGCACAGTCCGCACAGAAATAATGTCTTCAATGCCCTTCCACTGCGTCTGTCAGTATGGTGGCCTGTTAACTAGGATGCATGGACATTTGACTTTTGCTATCTTAATGCAAATTCGGTTCGAATCCAGTCACAGCTTGAATGAGGAGACTTTTGGAAGAAAAAAAAATTGTGACCGCATGCTGTCTGGCATCCAGGCTAAATTTTGCAAACAGACAGAATAATGAAGATCAATAAAAACAGAAATCGGCATAAATCCTTTAAACTTTATGAAGATGATGTCTATGCAGTTGCTTTATTAGTGCACCAATCCTGCTGCAAAAATGTCAAAATAAGGGCATTATTTCCCCAAATAAACAACGAAGGTGAGCCCAGCATATATCATGGTGACCTTCTCTCAGGCCCTTGCTCCTTATTTATTTTTGCCAGTATACAGAACAAAACAATTGCAGGAAAAAAGGAACCCATTTCGAAGAGAAGTGGTTGTCACAGTTACCATCTGTATTTCTCCTGGAGGTCACAGACACTGTCCTATTGTCTTAGTCTCCTGCCCATGGGAACATATTTTAAGCATGTAGCGATTGGTCTTTTGGATGAGTGGCTTTCGCTGAGTGTGGGGAAGAATTTCTTTTTCTTTAGTAAGTGTTGAATACAGTTTTATTTTGTAAGAAAGAACAATAATAGGAGACCAGATGCAAACACACATTGTGGATCAAATTGTTTGCAGGCTCGAACAGCAAAGGGCTCCAAGATGACCAGTATCTCTCATTTTAGAGGGGGCACTAAACGACAGATTTCTCTCCCGGAAGACACTGTTGACTTCCCTTCTAAAGTCTTTAAGAGGAAGATTGATGTTTACCAGGGTCTCATTGTTAGCATAACAGCTTTGCTGCCCAACAGGGTGGTGTCCCTCTGATGGAGCTGTTATCTTCTGGTCGTTCATAATGGATTCTAGCAGAGGAAAGGGGGTTGACAAGGGGCCAGGGACTGCACGGGTCCCCACCTCCCAGCTGAGCCCCATCTCCTCTGTCACCCCTCCTCCCTCCTTTCCCAGACTCAACACTGTTTTCTCCAACCCAGTCCCTCTTTTTTTCAGTTTGCCTCCTGCCTCACTGGGGGTGGGGAAATGACAGTCAGATCCTCACTGGGCTGGAGGCCAAGCACGCCAACCCATTGGGCTGAGGCTGGCTGTGTGCCCAGCTTTCAGACAAAGACAGGTTGGGAACCCCCCTACAAAGAAGGCTCCACGGTCCCCTCCTCCTAGGGTCCTGTCTCTTCGTGGGCACTTTCTAGAACTCTGCCCCCATCCTAGGAAGCTGTGTGTGTGTGTGTGTGTGTGTGTGTGTGTGTGTGTGTGTGTGTGTGTGTGTACGTGCGCACGTGCATATATGCACATGCACACTCAAGCGACGACACACACAAACAGGAGAGAGAGAGAGAGACAGAGAGAGAGACAGAGAGAGAGAGACAGAGAGAGAGACAGAGAGAGACAGAGAGAGAGACAGAGAGAGAGATTAAAATTAGACAATCTGATACCTATAAAGGGACCAAGGCTTTCATGTACACAGCACATGCCTTGGAGAATAAGCTGTATTTTCGGAAGGAAAAATCAGGCAACTGAAAGCTGGGGGGAGCCCAAACACATGGTGGCTTTGAGTGTCAAACTTCCGTGTAAGCCTATATCACAAACATTGCAGAAAGGTGGACTGCCTCGGATTTGAACACATCCTGCGTCGGAATATCTCTGATTCTGAGAAATCACAAAACATTGGAGAAAATGCATGCTTTTTCAGAAGGCTTGTAACCACAAAATGTTTTAACAGCTTACATGTTCAACAGTAAACTGCCTGGAGTGGTTTTCCCTCTGCTTATTAATGAATTCTATTTAACCAAGTCAGAAATCTTGCTGTGGGGAAAGCTGGAACTGTGGGTTGGTGGGGGTGGGGGCGTTGTTGGTTGTTGGTTTCATTTTAATTTTTTTTGCCCGAAGGCACCATTATAAAACTCCAGATGCAAAGCTCTCTAATAGAATTCCTCCTCCACACAGCACTCCGGAGCATACGGCCTAACCTCTATGACTGGCAGTCCCGGCCCCTGGAATCCTTCCGACGGAGGTGATCCATTAATGATAATGTGAGACATCACATAGTCCCCCAAACAGCTGAAAGCCTCCAGCATCGGAGAGTCAAGCTCTGCATACAAGAGAAGGGTCCATAAGGTGGGAGAGGGACCCCTCAGGATGCACAGCAAGTTCCCCCAATCACATTAAGACCCCAGGCTCGTGGGAGGAGAAGCAATGGAAAGAAGGGGCCCAGTGAGCAGTCTGGATTTATCTTGGACAGATTCACCGAGGAACTACTGTTCTTTTATTATTTATTATGGTTATGTTTTCTGAGTGCTAGGGATTGAATCCAGGGCCTTGAACACCTTACTCAGGCTTTTCACTGTGGAACCCAATCTACACTAAGGCTAAAAGCTTTGGATGGATGAGTTGACCTTTCTGGGTTTGTTTCTTTCATACCAGGGGGCAGAGGGAGGGGGCGCAAGGAGGCAGGGACGGATACTATCGACTTTCTAGGGCTGCACTGAGGATGAACTAAGTGTGCAACATGCTGTAAACTCTGTGCGACGTACTTGGTTGGCCTTAGCACCGAGGGGCTGTGCCTCAGTAGATCAGAGCTAGCTGCCCTGAGCCCAGGCCAGCATGAGAAGAGACCAGAAGAGCAGGTTTATGGCAAGGCCCGCAGTGGCCTGACGTTTACAAACTTCATGTTGCTGAGTGGCTGTGACGAAGGATATGGCTGTTCTCCACAGGGAAGAGAACTTCAGGGCCTGGGAAGGTGGTTCCAGTCCCAGGATCAGAGAGACCCAACTGGAAACTGTGGTGAGAAGAAGCAGAAGCAGAGGAGAAGGGTCCTGAGGCAGAAGTCACTTGTACCTGGTGTAAGCTGACTTAGTGCCCTTATGCCCTAAATAAGCCAGCATCTGACCCACTTAAGCCCAGAAGTGTCTGAAGCAGGAAGTTAGGGCTGTTTTAGGCCGAAGGGAGCGTTAGAGAGGAGAGGTAGGTAGGTAGGAATTATGGGTTATTATGTCAAGCCCTCTGTGATATAGATTGAGGTGAGAGGCTCACCCCTTGGGCCCGTTTTTGTTTAGTTTTTTTTTTTTTTTTAATCTTAACAAGTTTGCATTTAAAATGACAGAGCTGTCACAATATGAGACACCTGGCTCCAGGTAGGTGGGGTTGAGAGCAGAGGATAACCCATGGCCTCTCAAAGGCCAGATAGTTCTTTGGTCTCCTACCTCTCACAGTCTTCACTAAAGTACTGGAGCACCCCAGCCACCAGCCTCAAGCTTTAGACGTTAGACGTACCTGGTGTGCCTTGGAGCCTCAAGTGTGGCCTCACTTTCGAGCTTCAGAAGAAGCTGGTAAACATGCATTTGGCTGGATATGGCAGCTCCTGTGGGACACCGCCTCAAGACAGTGAGGCGGGGGATCGTGTGGTCAAGGCTAGTCTGGCCGACATAGCAAATATGAGGCCAGCCTAGGTTATATGACAAGATCTTGTGTCAAGAAATGCAGAAAGCTTTCCTTTATTGATGGCCAAATGTCTTGTCACTGTTAGTTTTAACGCGGTCCATTTCTGCAGAGTGCCCCGTAGGTGTTTCCGTTTGGTGGAGTACTTGGTCGATTTTGACCTTCTCTTTAAAGTCCTATTCTCTTTGTTGTTGTTGTTGTTTTTCAAGAGAGAATTTTACTGTGTAGCCCTACTGTTTTAGAACACTCTGTAAACCAGGCTAACCTTGAAGTCTGAGATCTACCTGCCTCTGCAGCTAGATATGTGCTACCAAGCCCAGTGAATATCAAATTTGTTAAGCCCCCAAATCTCTCCCAATTAGATTGGAGTTAGAATCCCAGCAAGAGCCAGCAAGATGGCTCACTAGGTAGAGACACTTGCTGTCAAGCCCGATGACCTGAAACCCACATTGTAGAAGAAAGCTAATTTCCTCAAGTTGTCTTCTGTCCTCTACATGTGTTCTCTGGAATCTATGTACACACACACACACACACACACACACACACTCACACACACAGAGGGCGGGGCAGGGGGAGAGAGAGAATTGAGAAAAACCTTAAATCTGAACAAGCAAGTTAACTGATCAGACCTTAATAATGTGGCCATCAAAAATACCGGAAATACTATAGCTCGACTGGATCTCATTTCTTTCACCACACGCACCAGAGACAGGAATCAGGAAGTAGACAGGGAGACGCAAGGACCACAGAATGAACACTCTCATCCTGCTTGCTGATATCTCCCTTTCTCATGATGCTCATGACCTGGGGAAGCCATAACCTCCTTTGCTTCATCAGCTTTAAAAATAGCAAACAATAGGCTCTCTCTCTATGTGAGGGCGTCAAGAGGAAAGTGTGAGGTAATGAACAGAGACTTGAACAGTGTTGTGGAGAATATATATATATATATATATATATATATATATATATATATACACACACACACACACACACACACACACACACACACACACACACACACACACACTTTTCAAGCCTCTCTCCATATAGATCTGACTGCAATTATTCTCCATTACAATCATATAACAGTTACGGATTCAGAAGGTAGACACTAAGGTTATAAGAACAAGGTGTGTCTATCCTAAACCCCTCCGGTCATAAAGATACATCTTGGAAAAAAATATGGACCCTGACACCTTTTTCTTCACTATCATCAATTCTTTGGATGATTTGGGGGGAAAAAGACGAGAGAACGGTGGTTGGGGGGAAGAGGGAAAACTAGCCTAATTGAATGTAGGATAAACTATTCATTAGCACACTAAAGAGCTACGCATTTAATAACCTATAGTGCCTCATGGAAAGCCAAGGCACTGCCAAAAGTAATTGAAGTTTGCGATTCTCCAAACTGTTATTTAAAGCAGGGTTTGGCAAGGCTCAGCGAGCCTGCACCAATTTTAATTGTGTTTTTAAAACTCAAGATGGAGATTGCATTTCTTTACCCGTTATTTGCATAGTGAAACCTCTTTATGGTGAACTTGCTTATAGTAAAACCTTAGGCCATGATTTTAAAGTTCAACGCATGTGGGATTCATCTAATACCAAAACCCACACTTTAAGTTCTGACCTTTTAACTGATTGATTCCCAGTTGCACATTCCTTCCAATTTGCCCCCTAACCCACCCAACATCTAACAATGTGGCGAACCCTATAACTACTAGAGAAAGCTTCTTGGGAGGCTTAACTTACAGAGAGAACCCTCAGGAGTAACTCAATGGGCTCTGGAGGAGATTAACCAAGTGGCCTTGCCGTAAGCCATGGTTATGCTGCCCTGTGCTCCCGGATTGTGTTAAATGTGCATGTGCAGTGCATTTCACACAGGCTATCATCTCCACCACACTCTGCTACAGCACTATTGACAAACTGCTCACGTGTGACTTTTTCTAATATTGTCCCCAGTGACTTTTTGTGCCTAACCACACAAGCACCTAAGTCTCTTAAAGCTTCTAGTCTCCTACCTCCTAAAAGAGTTGCAGAGGACACCTCCCCCAGGAGGTCACAGTGAGGATCCCATGAGAGCCACACAAAGAACTGCACTTGAAGAATGGCAGGCAATATACAGCCATGCAGTGTTTGCCTGGGGTCACCATAACAGCACCATAAGTATGACTGCTTAGCTACATAGAAAGAGCCCCAAACTAGTCCTCTCTGGGCTGTGAGCTGAGTCTGAAATAGATGCTGGTTACTCTGATAATTCTGTGAGCTCTGTTGAAAATCCCCCTTGATCTCCACCTCCCCACCACTGCAGCTCAGACTTCTCATCTGGTAACTTTCCTTTCTAGTTTTAAACTCAAACTCATCTTCCATGCTTGCGAAGGTGTTCTAAAATGTAAATCTGGTGGCAGGATTGTCACGAGAGACTTGAGATTTCAGGTAAGCAGTTGGATATATAGAACTGTAATTACTACAAGGGTTAGGGTAGAGGCACAGTAGCGATAACAGCAAAAAAAATGGCACAAATAAACTCACGGAACAGGAGGTACAGATTTAAGTAGAGTATTTCATAAGCTCTATATAGACCATCCAATGGGAGCTGAAGTTTCAGATAACAATAGGTGTTCCCAATGTCAGCATCTCAAAGGGATCGACCAATGGACACAGATGACAAGGACCAAGGGAAGTAGAGATCTGGGTGCCATGAACGTAATGACAACTGAGAACAGATGAACACTTTGAATAGGTGTGCTCAGCCTCCTGTGAGAGAGATGTACGCAACAATTAGACAGCAGGCACTACAAATGTGAACTGTGAGAGGCAGCCTTAACTAATCTTAGGCAAGCATTTAACATTTTCTAAATGCCAGAAATCCATTTACTCTTTGACCTTTTAAGAACTATGAAACATGCCCGAAGAATATGAGAACATACACACATTTCTAACAATCCTTAGCCTTGTATAGGCTCAATCAAATCAAAAGAGATCATTGTGGGAGGGGCTGGGAAGAGAAGAGGGAGAAAAAACTGTAGCTGGGATTTAATATATGAAAGGAGAGAGAGAGAGAGAGAGAGAGAGAGAGAGAGAGAGAGAGAGAGAGAGAGAGAGAGAGAGAGAACAATGCAGGGACTGGGCCCACAAGCCCTCACTGTCTAGTCTGACTTCTCTCAGAAGTAACCAACACTCACTCTGTGCCAAGCACTTCCTTGTTCTTTACTGCTGTTATCATCCATTCCTGAATTCCTCAGGCATAAACGCACAAACTCTGCTTGCTATCAAACTTTAAATGTACACAACTCTAAAGTGTACATTAGTTCGCAGCTTGCCTCTTATTCCCACAATTGTGTTAGTGAGTCTGGCGTGTGCAGCCGTGAGTAGCTGGGGTTTGCTTGGCATTTGTGCCTAATGGTGCTTTTCTGCCCCAACCATTTAGTTGTGATGGTTGGTTTTGTCAACTTGACACAAACCCAGACATCTAGGAAGAGGGTATTTCAACCGAGGAACTGCCACGACATATCGGTCTGAAGGAACGTCTGCAAGAGGCATTTTCTTGATTGGTGATTTTTGTGAGAATATCCATACTTGGGTGTTGCCTGCCCAAGTAGTGCTGGGTGGTATTAGAGGCTGAGCAAGCTACAGGGAGCAAGCCACGGGGGACAACCCAGTAAGCAATGGCTCTCTGGGATCTGTTTCAGTTTCTACCTCCAGGTTTCTGCCCTGAGTTCCCATGCTGGACCATGATGGACATGTGTGGGCCAAATAACCTTTTTCTCATCAAGTTGCTGGTGTTCACAATGTTTTATCACTGCAATAGAAAGCTTAATGCAACGCTCGTATATAGGGTTGTATTTGCTTGTAATAGGAACTCTCTACATCCTCCTGGCTCTCCTGGAACTCACTCTGTAGGCCAGGCTCACCTTGAACTCACAGATCGCCACCTACTCCTGTCTCCCAAATGCTGGGATTAAAGGCATGCGTCACCATGTCCTGCTCTGTAGTTCAGTTTTTTCCTTTTAGTTTTGATCTGATAGTGTTGCCAAACCCTCTCAATAATTCAATCTATCAACTTGTTTAGATTTTGAGTTTTTTTGTTTTGTGGGTAAAGGCTCTTATCACACAGTACCTGGTGAAGTGAGTCAATCCCCAGAGTCTGTGGGAAGGTCGAAAGAAAGAACTGACCCCATAGAGTTGCTCTCTGACCTCCGAGAATATGCACAAACATCGACGTGCACGCATCGTGCAGGTAAACACACACATGGTGATGATGATGATGATGGTGCTGGTGGTGGTGGTAGTGACGCTGATGCTGATAAATAATTTTAAAGGAATACTCAGTATGTTTATATATTAAATACATCACTGTAGTTTTTACTGATAGATTGGCAAGTTAAGAAGTTTCTATTTTTAATTGGCATAGGAAATTTTGACGTTTTTAGAGTTTAAATCACGAAACAGGTATGACATGTTCTCAAGCACTCTTTCTGGAACTCTTGGGATAGTCGCATGAGTGTTTTCTCCTTTTCTCTATTAATGCAAACATTAGTTTGCAAATGTTGGATCTTCTGTATGGCCCTGAAAGAAGCCCAAGTTGGTTAGAAGTGTTGACCTTTAGGAACACCACTCAGCTTTCTGAAAATGTGTGAATGTGTGTGAGATTTACAGTGGCCCTTTGTTTCGTTTTTGTTTTTTGAGACCCGGTTTCTGTGTAACAGCCCCTTGGCTATCCCGGAACTCACTCTGTAGACCACGCTGACCTCAGACTCTAAGAGATCCACCTGCTGCTGCCTCCTGAGTGCTGTGGTTAGAGGCCTGTGCCATCATGACTGGTTCACTGTGTTCTTAAAGGAAGTTGGCCTGACCTGTGTGTGGTTTAGTAGCCAGTGTTTATTTCTGTTTCTCTACCACGTGGCAGAAGTTTGATTTGCAGGACTCTCTTGATATCTGAAAACCACGTTTCAGGATTGCCACTAGAGTTTTTGTGTGCAACAAACTAAGTTTCACATGTCCAGAAATGTGGGGATTCTGTCTTCCTTTCTGAAGTAGAACCCAGATTGTCAATCACTTTCCTTCAGCATTCTGGAACTGTCCGACTCTCACCAAGCATCATTGCTAAGAAAGGTGCTCTGGAGTAGAAAGATCATTCAGCATTAAGAACACCTTTTGGTTTTGCAGAGGACTGGAATTTGGCTCCTTGCACCCATGCCAGGCAACTCACAAACCTGTACCGTCAACTTCGGGTTATCTTACTCCTTCTGGCCTATGAAGGCAACTGTACTCATGTGCAAATAATCACACACACCACACCACACACACACACACACACACACACACACACACACACACACACACACACACTGAAGAAAATTGCTCTCAAATAGTGACCTGCTGAGAAGTGGGACCTGACTGCCCAGCTCTTTGTAAGGCTGTTTCTTCATTTGGGTTTTGGTAGTTTTGTTTGTGTGATTTTTTTTTCTGTTTTCAGTTTTATTGTACTGTGTCCAACTACGGATTTCATCTTAATTAGGTTATCTGGGATTTGTGAGGGTCCTTACTTATTAACTCTTCATTTTAAAAAAAATATAAGTATGTGAGAGTGTTGTGTAAGTGTGTGTGTGTGTGTGTGTGTGTGTGTGTGTGTGTGTGTGTGTGTGTGTTCTTATGAGAGCAGGAACACTCACACCGCAGTGGATGTGTGGATGTCAGAAGACAAACTCTCAGGAGTTGTCTCTCTCCTTCTGCTGTGGGTTCCAGGGACTGGGCACATTTGATCAGATTTGTTTAACAAGTGCTCTTACCTGCTAGGCCATTTCGCAGGCTTATTAAGTTCCTTCAACTTGAATTGGTCTGCTTCTTCAGTTCTAGAAATTCTCTGTCTTTAGCCCTTCAGACTTTGTCTCTGCTTAATCATCCTTCCCCTATCCTTCGGGGACTCCACTGAACCAGTACATTGTCTAGTCGAGCCTACCATATCTCTGTTTTCAAAAGTGACCACCATGGTTTTGTTTCTTATGCTGTTTCCTGGGTAATTACTTATAGGCCTCTTCTACCAAGCCTACACACTTCAATTCTTCCTATAGAACACCTAGTCACAGTTTGTTATATATATATGTATATATATATATGAAAATTCATATATATATATACCCTGTGTACAGTAAAACGATATGAAAATATGTAGGATAGTTATGTTTTTTAAGGTATACTTTAAAGGCTCACTTTAATAAACAGCACAATATCTTTGACAAAGCTAGCTAGGTAAATATACTTCCTGTCCCTTAATAAACTTATGATTACATAAAAATTATGCATAAGCAAGAATAAGTATAAAAGTATTGAAAAACCTTAATATATCAATTATCCAATGCTAATCTTTTTTAATCTGCATACCTTCAACAAAATCTTCATAGAAAAAGCTAAAGCAAGTCTTTGAGAGTGTGTACTTCCAAGTGAAATGGAATTCCTCCTGAAAGGACCTTAGTTTACATCTCTAACTGATTTGGATATCTACCTACCTGTGTGCTATCATTATACTTAAGTAAGGGAGATTGTGTAGGGGTGTGTGTGTGTGTGTGTGTGTGTGTGTGTGTGTGTGTGTGTTTTAAGGAATGTTATACAGCATTTGCAGGAATTCAATTTAGTTCTCTAGAAATATGCTCAGCCATTTGCTATTTCATAGTTCATTATTTCTTCCACATGTTTTCAAGTCTATAATATATCTCTTTAAATATATTATGCATACTTTAAAAAAGTATTCTGTCTGAAATTGCCATGATCTGAAGTCCTCATGGTTCTGTGTCTGCTCTGTTCAACTTATTGCTCATTGCGAGTTATTTCCTTCTGCATTTAGTCGATTTTTATTGTTGGATGTTCAATATTCTTGGAATCTTATTCACGAGAATTATTTGGGTTCTGGCACAGGGATATGTACTTTATAAAGGGATATGCATTTGTTTGTACCAAGCATCTGGTGGCACAAGTATTCTAAACGTCACTCCCGATTAAATTCTTGGCTTGAGGTTTTTCAAGCCACTCAGGGAATGTGGACTCAGGCAGTAAATCTGAGATAGCTGGAGTTAGGAGTTCTCCATGGTAATTTATTGTTTTCTTACCTTCACTCAGCGTCAAGCTTAAACATTGTAAATTTTCTTTACAGCCCTTGGTTGAGGCTTGGAATGAAGAGAAATGACAAGATTATTTCTAGTTCACATTAACCCACATGGACAACTCTCTGACACTCAGTTTTTTGGCCTTCTCACCTCCCCCTCTCCTCCTTAGTTTTTTGGTTTCTGAGAGTTTTCTAAGATTCCTTATACAATGGAATTTGTAAAACTGGGAGTTCACATTCATCTGATAGAACAGTTACTTTGTTTTGTGGACTGCCATTCTCTCTTTTCATGAGAGTTCTTCTGTGGGTTTAAGATGGGGCTTTTCATCTACTCTTTCAGATTTGAGTTCTAATTGTGCACAGAAATGTGGCTCATCCAGGTACTTGCTCTGGAAGGAGAAGGACTCGGTTGTGTAATTCATATTGTAACCTTCTGAACAATAAATCTGGAGATTAAGTCAAAAAACACACACACTCACACACATACACATACACACACAGATACATACACACACAGACACATACACACACAGACACATACACACACAGACACATACACACACATACACACACAGACACATACACACACAGACACAAACACAAACACTCTCTCACACACACTCTCTCACACACACTCTCTCTCACACACACCACTTGTATAATCATCTATGGGAATAAATTGAAGTTAAAAAGTCTGGTCCTTTGCAAACATCACACTCTTTGAGAATAAAAATCACTGCAGGCCAATGTCTGTGAAGTTGAATGCTTAGAGACTGAGTTCGTTGGACACACAATTCCTCTCTTGTATTATAGCTCAGTTGTATGCCCTGTGTCTGTTGAGTGTCTGTCTTATGATCAACTATGCTGGTTCTTCCTGGAATGCATTTCATCCATTTAGAAATGTCTACCCCTACCATGGTGAGTTAAAGGGGTAAAACCAACTGAACCAAGGGATTAAAAATGTATAAATTAATGTCTGATTTGATTGAACTGTTCTTGAGAAGGGATCAGGAAGACATGATTGTTATTTTTATAAGTGTCAATAAGCCTTTTTTCAATACTTTCTTGATCTAAAGGACATAGTCTAGATGTAGATGGGCTTTCTGGAGGATATAATGTGTTCTCAAAGGTCTTTATGAGTCTGCAAGAGAATCTCAAAGGGAGTGGAGACGTGAATGGAAATGAATGCCGTACTCCTCAGAAGGTGTAGAGGGAACCTCATTCTCTCTCTCCAGAAGGCAGAGTGGGAGTGTGAAAGAAGGGAGGTTTGGCTAATCACACAACAGGTGAGGTGACAATGGACCCCCGTAGCATCAATATCTGCTACTTAATATTCTTCTTCAAGGTTTTTGTCATGTGCAGCATCCCCAACCTCCAGGAAACTTAGCGACATTCACAGAAGTCTTGTCTGGGTACGGAAGAGACATATGTGCAAATCATAGAAAGAAAGTTGCTCCTTGTGTGGGTCAGTGCCAAAGGATAAGGGAACAACTCTGTGACAAAGAAGAAACAAGTGGAACAGGTTAAACAAAATGGCTACCAGGAAACTTCAACTCCCTGATGGATTTCAATCCAGAGAAGGGCAGATGCTCACACGTAACACTTGGGTCACTGTTAACATTTGTAGCAAGTTTAGTAGTTTTAGAGAGTCCCTGTAGCTTTCATGAGTTAGACGTCACTGTTGGGGGTCTACCCACCTGGAGGAAGAAGTCATTCTTCCTCAGCCATGGCTTTAGTTCACTAGCTCTGCTCCAGGGGGCGCTCTTCAAGCTTAGATGCACAAAGGATCCCTGGAATAGCTCAGACTCACTTGCTCCACTCTAGGGCTCTGTTCTAGGTGCTCTGAAACATGGGTGTCAAGACAGAAATCTTCCAGTGTGCAGACAACCTTGAGTCCTGCAGTCAGAGCGCTGCAATGAATTAAACGTGCCACGCAATGGCCACGTGAGAGGGTAAGAAGCAGAGAGCGTGGGAGAGAGAGGGGAGCACGAAGCATGTTAACTCTGGTAAAATGCATTTTTATGCAACCCCAGTTCATACCGAAGCTGGAAAATGGAAGTTAAAAAATGATAAGAGTGTTCTTTAAAGCCCCCTCTGTGAGGACAAAACCTGGTTACTCAGCTTCCGAGAGCTCTGAACACACAAGGCCGAACTTCATTTTTCTAAGAAACTCCTGCCCAGGAGGAAACTAAAGTTGAAAACTGAGTATTTTTTTTCAAGAACTCCTTTCATTGTGCCCAATCACAGTTGCTACGTCTCCAATACATTCCCTACACTTAAGGCTCGGGGGACATCTCTGAAGAAGGGGCAGGAGGACCTTAAGAGCCAGAGGACAGAGATCTGTGAGACTGCGTCTCCTAGAGATGGCAGAGGAGCTACACCAATGATACCTCAACAATATGGCTGCCTCTGCAGGACCTGAACAAGAACCACACCATCAGACATGCTGGCATGGGAAAGGAAAACACACTAGGCCTAGTCCTAGTCAAAGAACTATAGGCATGCAACTAAGGAACGCCGAGACCTGGAGAAGTAGTCCTCCCCAGAGATGAGCCCCCTAGCTGGTTATCCAATACCAAGTGACCAGTCCTGAAGTCACATAGACACAAGTAACACTGAGTAGACTGAGTACTTTATATTATATATTTAGGCATGTATGTTTATATAGCAATAACAACTAAAGAAAAAAAAGAAGGCTATGATTTTGAAAAGGAGCAAAGGAGGTGCCCAGGAGTGACTGGAGAAAGGAAAGGGGCGAGAGGGATAATGTAATTGTATTTATTTTTTTTATTTTTTTATTTTTTCTTCTTTTTTTTTTTCTTTTTTTTTTTTTTTTTTTTTTTTTTTTTTTTTTTTTGGAGCTGGGGACCCAACCCAGGGCCTTGCGCTTGCTAGGCAAGCGCTCTACCACTGAGCTAAATCCCCAACCCCATATTTATTTTTTTTTAAAGTTCCTCAGGTCCCTTCATTGGTTTTCCACTCACTATCCCTTCATGGGATGACAGGTGGGTGCAAAGATGGCCCCATCTTTACTTTCAAACTCTGCCCATTCTGTGTCTACTCAATCTTAATACGGTAAACTTGGGGACAATTCGACCCTAAAGACACAACTGAACTCAGACTTCCTCCATCCAACCTCCCACCTGTCCTGACCTTGTCCTCCCCGTCCTCATCCCCCTCGAACACTTCCCAGAAGATGATTATCTTTCCTTCAGGAAGCAGCAAACTGGGCTTTGTTTAGGCAGCTGGCCCACAGGCCTTTGCTTACGGCTTATTCCACTGTTTCAGTTTTCCCGTGATGTTTTCCCCATGATGGCTTTACAATTCACAGACATGGTTTGTAAGGCTTCAGCTGCATTTTCAAGGTTGATGTCAATAATCAGATTTTTACAGATGAGGTCGTGGGACTTGAAGTCTGGTGCCTTACTGGAGGCGGGACAATTAATTGTGTTTAAGGCAGGGATTTTCGCCCAGGTGTTCTTGATTCTCGAGCCTGAGTTAGCTCCATAGCAACACAGTGAAGCCTGAAGCCAGGTCCACTCTGGCCAGCTGGAGTGAACATGTGAGGTGTTACTCATTTTAATGAGTTGACACCAGCAGCTACTCTCCCAGTGGGACCCCACAAACACAGCTGGATAATTGAGGCAAAAACAGTATAAAGCCATTTTATTATTTTTTGCTTCAGATACATTGATATGTTTTAGATCGCTAGCTGGTTAGTGGATAGGTAATTGCTTATTAAACTATGCTTTATTGTACCTTTGCCCACATGACATATTTTGTATCAATTTTTCTTCTTTTAAATTTTATTATGAAGCATGTTTAATCTTATACGAAAGTAGCAAGTACATTGGTCCTGTATGTGTCCTTACCTAGCTTTAGTTCTGACTTAGCCACGTTAGTATATACCTCTAAAAGATAAAGATTTTAAACATATGTATATGGAGAAGGTAAGTAATTAAAAACAATATCGCAATACCATGTCAGCTAATAAAATGACCCATAGTTAAAAACAAATTAACTGTAATTTGTTATCTTATCTTAGTCAAACAAATAGTCTTCAAATACCTTCCATAACAGAATCACAACATTCTACACCACTGGTTCTCAGCCCTCAATGCTGTGAACCTTTAATACAGTTCCTCAGGTTGTGGTGACCCCCCCCAGCCATAAAATTATTTTCTTCATTACTTTATAACTGCAATTTTGTTACTGTTATGCACTGTTATCTAAACGTCTGCTGTGCAGAGTATATGGTATGCTACCCCTGGGAAAGAGCATTCGGCTTCTGAAGGGGTCGAGACCCACAGGTTGAGAACAACTGTTCTAGACTGGGTGTATGACTGGAGCAGCTTCTACTGACTCAAGGTTCATTTTAGTCCCTCATTTAAGCTAAAGTACAAACCATCGTCCCAGACCAGACTGACCTCACACTCCAGTGACTCTCTGGCCTCTGCCCTCCATGGAGCTAAGATTATAGGTGTGTGCCACCATTCTTGGCTCATTCCAGTTCTTATAAAACAACCTTTCTTTTTCTTCTTCGTGCATGGTTATCAGTGTTTCTAGAGAGCAATAAAGTAGCTGTCAACAATGATGGGAACCAGAAGAAAAACAGCCAGGGATTCTACAGAGGGAAGTCTGTGCTACTAAAACTCTCCAGGCACTTCAGTCAAAGCCCATCTTTTCTGAGTCATTATCTCCACAATATTTTCATATAAAAATAGAAAAAGGGAGGGGAGAGGAGAGAAGTCAAGGAGGGAGAGGAAAAGAAACAAGGAAGGGAGAAATAGAAAAGGAGAGGGAGCAAGAGAGGAAGGGAGGGAGGAGAGGGAACTAACAGGTGCCTTTGAAATCATAGAATGATAGATTCATCTTGCCTTCCTTTCTTCTAGCTAAAGCTCGCCAGGTCACCTGTCAAAATGTAATTAGGAACTCTCAATCCTGCAACTTTATATTCTTCCCCGTTCCCTCGTAGACATGCCTAGTCCTGACGAGGCATCCCAACGTGGCAGTAGTCCTGTTAGCTAGACAAATATCTGCCAAAACACTAGGCAGATGGTTATCAAATGATTTTCACATTCCCCATACGAAGATCCCTGTATCCTGCTGATGACAGGATTACACAGGGACTCAAGCAAATTAACTGGAAGAGGGGAGGAGAAGGGGACAAATCCTATTAGTTAGGACCACACATGCTTAAATAAAGCAAAAAGATAATAAAATAAAACCATAGCAATGAGCTATATGCACCAGCCCAAGCTCTCCCAAAGGGGCTAAAACTATGTGTGAGGTGGTTTGCCCATCTCTACTTATATGGATTGCTTTCTATCATGGGGTTTCTTGAAAGACCCTGAGTTTGCATAAGGCTGCCACTCAGTGATGTTCAGGGTATGGGTCCTGTGGCAGTGGGCTTCAGCTCTCATCTCTGAATTTTCCAACTATTTGTCTTCAACGTATGAAAGATATTTGGTCCTCTCAGACTTTGCATACTTGGAAACAGGATCTCTAAAATGAGCCCTAGCGAAGGGTAAAACTTGAATCTTCACAGTGTGTAGGTTGTGTACCAAACACTGGGAAGATTTCTTGTTGGGCTCTTAATTGGAACAAGGAGTTGGTCTGCAACTCATTTGAGGATCAAATGAGATTATATTTTTGTCAGCCTACTATGGGGTAGGGAAGATTTATCTGCAGCCACACTCGGATATTCTCTTAATACCTTTCAAAAATACAAGTGCTTCTGTCCTAAGAGGGTTTTAGCTTGAGATCTAATCATCCACTCTTGAATTAAGATGCTTGAATGAAGCCAACTCATTTGGAACTAAGCACTTTAATGTCAACAGAGACATATGGCAGGGAGATGGAATTACAAAGGCTCTCTTCTGAAGCATCCGTTAAGAAGGCAGGACTAAGACCCCAGCGCCATTATTAGTTTACTCATTTATTTCCTAGTAAATAATCGAGAGCAATGTCATCTAAGAGACCTGGAAGTTATCTAGTAATTATATGTTTGGGAGAAGGGTGCACTCCCACCTGAAGTGATTGCACCATTCCCTGGTTGTACAATTACCTATCTTGAAAGCAGTGTTGTTTTCAAATCAAGGAAGATATAATACACACACACACACACACACACACACACACACACACACATACACACACATATATTACTAATACATAGCTAAAAATATAGATCAAGACTTCTATGAGATATCTCTAGCCACGTTGTAAAGATCAAGGTATATGTTGCCATCTGTACAAAGGTACCACCCAAACCATGCCAATGGACATGATGGTAATATGTAGCTGAGCTTATCTCTGACTTGCCACATGGGAATCATGCTAACAAGAATTTGTTGGAATATAGAATCTCGGAAATGGTTTTGTTGATTTTACATGTAGATAATCCAGCAAATATGAGTATGTTAGTTCTGTTTTCCCTGTACCCTGAGCCTAAGACAGGGATGACCCTCTCTCCAGAGAGGTGACCAATGGGTGAGGAAATGAAATAGTAGAGCAGAGCTGTGTGAGGACATGTGATGTAAGCAGCCCTTAGTTACTGATAGTTAAATGTAGCTTTGTTCGATATAAACGTCTGATGAGTCTCAGTGACTGGTACACACAGGCCTGCCATACATAGTGGGTGATGGACCGAATGTATGGACAGAGATGTATGATGTAGATACACAAGAATTTAACATATGCCCAAGTCCAAAGGAAGATAAATCTATGTGCACCATGACATCAACCACAAAGATCTGGCGTTTAATGTGATGTAATTAAATGTTTAATTATTACTTTTGAAGCCTAAGTCTCTCAGGTTAAATATGTGTGGGGTAATAAAAGTCATAAATAATTCAGTGTTTACTATGGAGGGTGAAGCTGTGGTTTCGAGGAGGGGAGAGATATGTGGAATGTCTTGACAGACTGAGGAGAGATTCCCTCAAGGATCTAGCTGGGTGGACATGATTCCTCAAGGCTTAATTAGCAAGGCCTTTAGCTTGCAGAGGAGGGCTTGGCAAATTTCTGAAGAGAGATTAGAACAAAGACAATGTACAGATTAGGGACATTCAGGGACAGGAGCTAATGGGGAAGTTATGTGACGCCCATTAGCCAAATGGCAGAAGCCACTCAGTTCAAAAGAAAGAAGATCTGAAAAAACTGCAAGCAGCGAAGAAAGCAGCTTAGAAAATGTGCCTTTATAAAAGTGTGTGTGTGTGTGTGTGTGTGTGTGTGTGTGTGTGTGTGTGCCCACACTTGAGCCCCACATGCACACCTGCAGAATGTTAGAGATTTCTTTACCTAACTTGTGAGCCTGGGTGTATGTGTGTGTGCAATATGTGTGCAGTTGCTTCTGACAGCCAGAAGAGGGTGTCAGATCCTCTAGAACCCGAGTCAAGACTGTTGTGAGCTGCTGTATTGTCGGGAACTGAATCCAGGTCATCTGCAAGAGCGGCAAGTGACCTTAACCTTGGGTTCATCCCCCTAGGCCCCTTTGCAAATCATTAAATTGGACTCAACTTCACATCTTACAACTGAGTAAATATCAAGTGTCACTTATAAGTGCACTAGGTCTAACCATGCGACCATATCTATCGATTAAAAACTGTCAAATATTGATGGCAGAATGTAACTGAAGTCATAGAGGCAATGTTTTGTTTCTGTTTTTGTTTGGAATCTTGAATTAGAAAATACTTCTTAGATTGTAACAGAATCCAAAGCCTAATTCGACCCCTTAAAAATAAACCTTTTAAACAAAACCGTAAAACCTTTAAAGGATTAAAAAAAAAAAAGGAAAAATAAGCATAATGTTTACAAATATACTATATATTAATATTTATTGATACATAAAAACAAAATGAGGTTTAAAACAGACAAGGAGAGACAGCATGTGGGCAAAGCACCTGCAATCAAACCTGAGAAGCCGGTCCCCGGGATGTGCAGTGTGGGGAGAGAGAACCGACCTCCACAAACTGTGCTCTGAATCTGCATGGGTGCTTTGCTGCTCTTAATCATGCTCGCACATACAGGCGTGCGTGCACACACACACACACACACACACACACACACACACTAAAATAACCTGTAAAAATATCTTTTTAAATACAAAGATAAATTACAAACTTAAAAACAAAAACAAATGTTTTCAATGCAGATCACATGATTTTAATATCTCAAGACCCTCTATAAGTGTCCTTAAAAGACCAGTTAGGTATTTTATTAATAGTCTATTATTAAGGTAAGAGTGGAATAAGAACAGAGGTCGAAGGACAAGACAGACCACAAATCATATTCGCAAGGACAAATACTTAGCTGTGCTTGGAATACACGGACACCAACTAAAATTAGAGTACTATAATGACCCCGCCCCCCGTTAAACTGCAGAAATCGCAGAAGGATGCACTGAACGGACAAATTCATGCATTTCTGGTGGGATTGTGAGCTGACGCAAGCCCAGTGGAGGGCACTTCCGCCATATTAATCAAGATTACTGAGAAGCACACTGTGCCCCGTCGTCCCATTCTGGAGGACTTATCCCACAAATGCACCTGCTCATGTGAGAAATGACAATGGCATCATTATTAATTGCGTAACGGTTTGCCAAATCAAAAGATGGGGAGTGATCTGAATAGCCGTTATTGGGAAAGGACTGTGTGGATTAGGAGGCTGGCCCATAACTGCGTGCCATGCAGCCACAGCGGTGCCTGAGATGCTCAGGGACTGACTTAGAAAGATGTCCATGCTCAAGTCATGTGGAAAAAGGGCAGGTAAAAACAACAGGCATTGACTTTCAAAGGCCAAGAAAGACTACACGAAGGTACGGCTTTGTAAGTATAAACTTCCTGCTGAAGGAAAGGGAACCAGGAAGACTTGTTTTTGTGAGAAGAGAAACCGCTTATCTAGAGAAACGCCCTCCACTGTGTCTTCCCTTCCCTCTTGAACTTTGATCCCTTTTGACATGTTCCGTACTCACAAAATTAAAGTGTTAGTTTGGCTAAAACTAATTTATGTCAATAGTATTTGGAAGAGGCTTATGCCTCCTACAGAGACTTATCCACCTGTCTCAAAAAAAAAAAAGAAATACCCAGATGTAATATCTCAAACCTGATATAAAAATAACTAAAATACTTGGTGTAGTTATGTTATTATATGTAATTATAATAATTACATTTTAAATAAATAAGTATGTAAGATAATTCATTTCCAGCACCACAATTAGATGGAGCTTTCTAGAACACAAACTTGATAGCATCATCTTCCTACCATAGATCTGTTCATTGCTCTCCTCACCCTCAGAACAATAAGACTCAACTTCCTTGATACGTACTACACAGCCCCTCATTCACCTGACCTCACCTTGTTTCTCCAGCTTCATTCCTCATGTTTTCATTAATACTGAGTTCCACGTTGTCTTTAAGACCCGGTCTCCACAACAGATCTTTACCTTAGCCTGGTCACCTCTGGTTCCTTTGGCTTTGGGGTCTTTCTCCCTCTCCTTTTCTCTCTGCGTCCGACTAAAAAGAAGAGATCTCCTTGGCCTCCAAAGCTGGATCAGTCTAATCTCCTCCATGCCCTGAGGTTCACCACACAAACCCACTCTCTCTGGCCATTCCTCGCTTCCGTGGATGGCAGTTGGTATCTCGCTCCCCTGACCTCTCAATAGACTGTGATTTCCTGGAGGGAACTGTTAGCAGCAAGGAAGCCATAAATAAATAACTAAATCTGTTGGAGAACTCTATCAATAAAGTCACACTGGAGGTGAGACACAGATGAGGGAAAAATAGAATTCAAAAAAAACAAGTACAATTTGTCAAGAGGATTAGGCCATCACCAATGAACGGACTTCCCAAACACAGCCCTATACTGATGTTCTTAGCCACACGAAACCTCACCAGTCTGCCTTCAGCAGCAGGAGCAGCAATAGGCAGACAGGCAGGCAGGTGGGAGGGCGGGCAGGCAGTCACGGGGTCATTAGGGTCCCCAGGCAGGCACTTCTGTCACCTTTGCTCCATCCTTCCCCATTTCACTGCTAGATCATGATTGTGCCCCCAAGCAGCTCACAGCACCCTGGCTGTGGCAACCACAGTCGGCTCTTAATTGGGTGCTGGAGAATCATTGGAGTTGAAGGTACTGATACAAGGTATGACCCAAACCATTCGGATAGCTTCCAGAACGGTTCACAGCGATACTGGGGGTATCCACAGAAGGGGAGACCTGGACCCATGTGAGTCACAGGACTACATCTTCTGGATGATTTCTTGTGGACCAAGGTCAAAGGAACCTGATTGGGACTCTCTAGGCCACCTCGATGAATGACCAGCTCCGTGGTTATCGGAATGTACATTTTTTTTAAAAAAAAAATTGATTTGTGAGTTAAATTGGTTAAAATTCATACATCACCAGAGCTTCAGCTTGAAACAAAAACACGTTCTTGGTGTCTAGTGGGTAGCCCAGCATTCCACACAGCAAACTGAATTCCTCTACAGTGAAGTAACCACCAAAGAACAGCTGGTCCACGGGGCGTCCAGCCTTGATTCTTAGCATTTTTAATTGAGAGAAATTCCTGGTCTCTAAAAGTGAGATTGATGTTCTTGGCTGCCAGGCAGGCCTGGGAGCCCCCAGCACAAGACAGAACAATCTTCCCGGACACCAGAGCTCACTGGTGATTCCAGTACAAGGCCATGGCAGCGGCATTTGGTATTTAGCTACACTTTTAGTATAGAATAATCATCTTCAAAAGCCTGGCCGCAGTTCCCAAAGGCACAGAGAACAGCATATTCATTTGTCACCCAGGCTGACCACGGCGGTTCCTGAAATGCTAATCTTCATATAATGACACAGTTTCTACAAAAAACTAATAGATATGAGGTCTGTGATGACAATTTAAATAAAAAGAATAGCTTACAGCAGCAGCAAGAACAACCCAGGACTAAACCTAGCAAGATCTATTAAGGTGTTTATGAGTATAGTGACTAAAGGATTTAAAAAGAAAATCTAAGATAGAAAGATGGCTACTGAGTAATGCCCAGAGAGAGAGAGCTGCTGTCACTGGCTTTAAACATGATGAAAGGGACGAGGAGGGCTGTTGACGCTGGAGAGCGAAAAGAGACAGGCTCTTCTCGGAAGCTTTTGGAAGGAATGGAGTCCTGCCGACACTGGCTCAGCCTGTGAGTTTCTCCCAGGGCTAAGGTTCAGAGCTAAGCTCTCTCCCTCTGTCTGTGGGTTTCATTTAAGTCCACCACCATTTCTGGGTCTAATGGTGCTAAGAATTCCCACAAGAAGACTCAGACATCTCCTTACTCTGGATCAAAAGTTGAAGGAAATCAGCTTCCTCATGTGATGGCTGGCTTACTGAACAGAAGTACAACAAAATGTCCTACAATCTTAGGTTAGACCCAGGCTGGCAGGTCCTTAAGTTGGTGAAAGACACTTTTCTCTCAAGCTTAATGAAAAAAAAAAAAGGGACATGCTGAGAAAGTTGCCTTATGAGGTAGAAAGTGAAAACGGGGAAACGGAATTGTACAGTTGCCCACTACCCTGTGTCCTCTCCCCTTGAAGAATGCTAGTGTCCTCTTTCCAAAAAAGAGAAAAGAGAACACGACAGGAACTCTTGTGTTTTCATTAAGGGAAAACAAAACAAAACCCAAACAAACAAACAAACAAACAAAACAATTAAAAAAAACCCACAAAAAAAAAAACAGAAAGAAATCGCACAGATTCATACTGGAGCACTGCTCTAAACTTAATGGGAAGGACATATTTCTGATTAATTGTAAGGAAACCCAGTGTCAATTCAGACTCCTGCACTGGTATTAACAACATGGAGAGAAGAAAATGACTCATTAATAATTCATCAAGATTACTGTCACCATTAACTGATGCACATTTTGTGATGACTCTAATGACATATCTGAAACAGCACACACACACACACACACACACACACACACACACACACACACCCTCTTGCAGCTAGGGGTGCTTCCTGGCTGTCATAGTGTTATTCACCACTCGAGGGAGCCCAAGTGTCTTGGCCTCACTGTAATCACATGGGGACTTGGTCAAGTGGCACATCCTTCTGCTGCTCTGCTGTAGGGTAGACATCCAGAAGAGCTGGTGTCTTTGTTGTCAAGGTCCGTCCTGTGTGCCGTACGACGCTTAGCAGCGTCTCTCTAGCTTCTGCCCACTAGTTGCCAATAGCAACAATCCTTCCATTTTCCCCATTGTGCTGATCAAAATGTCACAAGACACTGCCAAATGTCCCTCTCCACTCGGAGGCAGGGATGCCTACTTAGTGAAGCTTCCAGAGCTTATGGGCCCCCAAATCTCTGGTCCCTCACAGAGAAGTGTGGCAGTATTGAGAGACCCTCAGCTGTATCTGTGCCCTCTTGTGTGAACAGCCTGGTGACAAGCAGATCTAGGAAGACTGATATATCTCCTGCCAGCCTGGTGGGAGACATCAGAGAGCTGGAGTCTTGGCCAGCCTTTATAAAGAGAGGAGCACTGTCGGGTCCCTCTGGGTGGTGCTGGGCTCAGGCGATGCCGTTGTCTTCAGACTTTTGGTAGCAGCTCAAATGATTAGTTAATTATTCATTACTATTTGTCATAAAATCCTGAAGGGCTGCCAAGTGGTGTCATGCAGGCAGTGTCGAAGCAGAGGACATGTCTTTTCTTATGTTCCAGTGGGTAGCAAACATGGGCAGCTTTGAAAACATACCAAGGACTCCAGGCACCAGCTCTCGAGTGTCCAGATGGGAGGTCTAAGACGGCAGGTCTGGAAGCTCTACCCTCCGGGCCTGTGCTTGCACCTGCCCTGTTCTCCTGGCTACAAAAACCATGAGGCTGAGTGAGGGAAACATGGAGGGAGATACTTAAAATGGAAAATGGAATCCAACGTTGACCAGCTCTAGGTCTCCCATTTGCTCACAAGCATTCACCTTTTGCACGCAATGGTGAACGACCAGCCTCCCTACGAGGAGCCCTCTAGGTTTCCTTTCTTCTTGACCTCAGGGCTCTCCAGCATATCTCTTTCCCATTTCTTTAATGGACACCTTTGGTATTTGCTTTAACTTGATGATAATATATACGGGTCCTGGTTTGTGTTGGGGCTGAAGTCAGCAGGAGACAACAGCAGGATTTGCTCTGATTTTGAAAACACCTGGCGGTAGGGGAATTGGCTCAAAGAAAACAATTTTCCTAAGCAAGGAGACCTCCACTCAGGAAAACGTCTCTCAAACAGAAGGGGAGATGGGCCTGGCACCTGGATTAAAAGTAATTTTAGAGGTACTGGTAGAGTCTCCCTCCGGTATCTTCTTTCTGCCTCTTACCTTAGTTTGCCTATTATGATCCGTGCCCGCAGATCCGGGCATCAGAAGAGGGGTTGGGATGAGGTAACACGACAGTGATCAGCACCCGCAAGTGGAATGCACGCAGCCCGTGCCTAATTTCTTGGCCTCCCTTTCCCCTTCAAGACTATTTTTTTTTATATTCATTATTTTTCCAAATTGGCAGATACACAGTTAATTGGGATGTGTGTGCTGTGCACACAGAACCCCTCAGGGCCTTGAATTCTTTTCAGACTCAGTTTCTCATTTGGCAAAGGGATGCGGTATGCTCACCACGGGGACTCTGACCATCAGTGTGAGGCTTCCAAACTTCCTGGTGTCCAGAGCGCTGTGGTGCACATGCTGTTCATGAGCTGGTTCCCGGGGCAGCTTTTCTGCTGTGCTGGAGCCAATAGACTTCAAAGCCTTACTGGTGCTACAGTGGGTGCCCACGCCATTGTCACATTCTGACATCCCAGGGCCGTGCCTCTCCCCTCATCCTGAGCCTTGCTAACTTATCAGTAGGTGTGTGACACTAATTGGTTAGGAGCCAAGCACACGGGCTAGTCTGTGCTTAGCTCGTTGCTTTGCTCCCCTTCCCACCTCTACTTTACACTCCCTCTGGGACAGCAACTCAATGGAGTTTAATTTCTAGCCAGGTCTCCTGTCTTTGTTAATGACTGTTCACTGGGGTTCTGCCTGGGAAAGTTTCAAACTAACTCAGGTAAAAGATTGTGAAGGAATATTAGGACTGAATGGTAGAAATGACTTCATTCTTCCTAGGGGAGTTTTCCAGGCCAATTTCCCCCCACAAGTCATTAGTGAGGGTGGAGGAGGTCACACATGTGAGTCATTTGCATAAGTGTGCATACCTATCTACCTGGTTGGTTGGTTGGGGGTGGAGGGGGGTGCTGTGTGTATGTGCTTGGATTTTTTTTTTTACAGGTTTTTCATTGGTCTGGACCTTTCTGAGCTTCTGTGGCAGGGAAAACCCCATCTAGAGCTGGCTAAGTTCTGAAAACACCTCACAGACACAATCTTAGGTGGGGCTTACTAGCCCAGGTACTTCTCAACCAAATCAAAGCTAAAATCAAGATTAATCTCCACAGGTCATCTGGGCCATTATAATGCCGTGAGTAGGTGACTTAAAAGTAACAACGTTTTTTGTACAAGCTGAGATGTTCAAGACCAGGGTGCTGGCAACATGTTGTCCCACTTCCTGAAAGGCCATACCTGGGTGAGACTTCTTGATGGTAGAGAAGTGGACTATTGATGCTGATCAATGACCTACATTAGCTTGGGTTATCTTTATTCTTTTAAAGGCATTTTTACTCACCTCTGTACCTAGTCTAACATTCTTTTCTCTTTCAGTAAACCCTTTGTAATGTATTCTTTGCAAACCACTAACCTCTACTTCCCAAGCTAGAGTGACAATAGGTGGCATCTGAACCCTGACGACAGAGTTTCCTCTGCTTTGTTAAAACCAGGCTACCTGCTGTTTCCAACAATGTATTTGGCAAGTACATTGGTTTATGGCTATCTTTTGTGCTATGACTCTGGAAGTTTTATCTAATCATTCAGAGAATATGTCATTCAGAGAAGCCTCCATCTCTGTTTGTTGTCACAGCTTGTGGGAAGATAGCTATCTTTTACTAAAATAAAAAGCTGTGACAGAAAAGCTGAGGAATTTCTTGGGTGGTCGCTTCTATAACCATCATGAACTGTTTCCACGCATTAGGATTCCCACCTTCCTGACCTAATAATCACTTCCCAGAGACTCCACTTCTAAATGTGACCATAGTGAAGGAAGGTTAGATTTCAGCAGATGTGTTCAGAGACATCGCAGATAACTGTATTGGACATTTGTTCCTCACGTCCTATAAGTTCAAGCCTCCTAATAGCAATAGCCTTTAAAACATTTTTAACTGAAAATGGATTTTTTTCATGCAATATATTCTGATCACAGTTTTCCCCTCCTACATCTCCTCCCAGATCCTCCCCACCTTTTGTCTCTTCAGGAAACAAATAGGCAAATAAAAAGAAAAAAAAACAAAAACAAAGACGCACACACGTGCATGCATGCACACATAAACACATACACACAAGCACAAAACCTATGAAATGCAAATTTAGTAACTGCAATATATAAGCAAGACACCAGAAAGGTTAAAAAATGCTGGGACAAAGCATTATGAGGCTAGATAGAAAGATAGATGGATAGATAGATAGATGGATAGATAGATAGATAGATAGATAGATAGATAGATAGATAGATAGATAGATATTTCCCACGGAGTTCGTTCTGGGCTGACCATCTACTGCTGGGTGGTGTGGAGACTGCCCAGCATTGTTGTTTGTATACCCAGTGAGACTCCATTGGGGAAAACTAATTTTTCTTTTGTGAGTGATTGTCAATTTAGCCTGCAACATCTTAACTCACTCAAGGTTTAAAGTTTAAGTCCAAAATCCCGTCAAAACAATGTTTGAGTTGGATGTGGGTGAGATTCAAGACATGAAGTACCCTGAAGCAAAGTTCTTCCAGCTGCAGACCTGTGAAACCAAACAAGTTATGTCCTTCCAAACTACCATGGTAGGCTAGGGAGCAGGTAAATATTTCCATTCCGAAGGACAGAATTTGGAAAGAAGAATGGAAAGACAAAACTCCATGGCCAAGTTCCAGTAGACCTTCAGGCTAAAGAACTGATTGTTGAAGGAGGTCCCCAAACAACATTAACTCTTCATTTCTTCCAGACCTTGTACCCAATGTCACACCGCATCTCCCTGAGCTTTCCCAAACCTTAACAATGGTGTGTTTCAGTGCCTTCCAACGCAGTGGAGAAGGGTTGATTTCTCAAGGAATTTAGTGAGTTTTAAACTTGCAATTGCGTCTGCCTTCCACATACCTAGGTAGTAAAACTCACCTTTGCTCTTTAAGCAGAATCCCCACTGGGAAAACTGATGAGTCTTCCCATCAGCAGGTCAGCACAGAAACTCCCTGATGGCTTTTGTAACTCAGGCAGTGAAAGGACACAGAGAACTTGGACTTTTGAATTAAAACTCATTGAAGGCATTGACTGGCACTGAAGTTAATTCAGTATATTCGCCATATCTTATTTATATTACCCTCTGAGTTCTGAAGGATCCACACCAACAATGACATCAGGGCCATTAGTAATTACGACAGTGGAGTTAATACCAATTCTAATTCAAGAAATATATTTGTTAACTTGTGAGTCCAGTTAGTTAGAGACAGTCGTCGATGGGAGGCATATTTGACAAAAACAACCAAAAATGCAGGCAACCCTGTGCGAGGCTTCTAATCTCTCTAAATCAAATATCTAAACAGCTTAGAAGGAAAGCATTCCTGACTGAGTGGAATGTGGCGAGTGTACGGTCCTACCCTGGAGCTTTCTCCAGCCCTCTTTCCTTAGCACCCACAGGGAGCAGGGGAGAAAAACACGCACATTTAGCTGATTGGTATAAAGGCAATCTTTTCAGAAAAATCTCTATGTATTGATGACCGTCGGGGGATGGAGATGTAGTTGGCCTCCAGCTTAGACATGACTCTCTTCTTGGGCCTATCCTAGCGGTGAGTCACTGTCTTCCCAGCCTGGCAGGGTCTCTATCAGTCCCTGCTCCATAGGGTGAGTCAGAATCTCAGGCACCCATGCTCTGGCTATTTTGGAGGTTCCTCATTGCCTTTGGGTCTTCCCATCAGTAGGTCAGGACAGAAACTCCCTGATGGCTTTTGTAACTCAGGCAGTGAAAGGACACAGAGAACTTGGACTTTTGAATTAAAACTCATTGAAGGCATTGACTGGCACACTCGAAAACACTATAGAGAGTGTTTTCCCAAGAGTGAGCCACCAGGTGAACCAAGGACTGACTGAGGCTTGTCAGATTCCTGCATGCCGTTAGATGTCGTCCAGTAAAACTCGTAAGAACACGCATGTTAAAAAAGCACAGTTTAAGGTTCCAGCTCGTGACAGTTAAGCTATTTAGGTCTAACTGCTTCATATAAAGGCCACTGACTTCCTTAGTCTGAGGAAAACACCAGAAAACTCAACCCTGCCTCATTATTCCTGCAAAGAAGATGTGGATGAGAAAAGCCAATGTAGCACAGAGAAGCAACTGTGGGAGGATGAGGAGTATCAGCTATAGTGAAAAGCAAATGCTTCTTTTCTCCTCCTTCTTTAAAGCTAGGAATTTTGAGAGTTTTAGATTTGTGTGGTCTTCAAAATAGCGGATTTCCCTGTAACGTTCTCACACATACATACCACCTACTTTGATAGTTTTCAACCTCTGTTACTCTTCCTTATCCCTCCATTCTATTCCTCCTTCTCAACAGTCCCCCATCCATTTTCCTATCTTTAAATAAAAATGCAGATTTCACATAGGAGAGAGAATACTTAATATTGTCCATAATGAGCTGCTGTTTTGTTCGCTTTCCTGCAGGCTCCAGGACAGCTCTTCTTTATGGCTGAATAACAGTCTCCTTTATCATTTTATTCCTCCATTTTCTTCCCTCCGTCCCTCCCTCCTTTTCTTCCTTTGGTGCACATGGATGTGTATCACACGGGTGCACGTCAACATGAGTTTGTGTGTGGGGGTGGGGGGGTGGGTGTGAAACCCAGAGGTCTAACTTGGGTGTTATTTCTCAGGAGTAATCGACAACTGTGACTGTAATTATTTTTTCACTTTCATTTTTACGCGGAGTCTCACATTCACCCCAGTCTTCCTAAGTAGCCTAGACAAGGTGACCAGCAAGCACCAGGAGTACTCCTGCCTCTTGCCCAGTACTGGGGTTACAGATGCTTGCTACCATGCTTAGCTTTGTATGTGTATCTCAGGGAGGGTCTGGGGATTGAACTCAGGTCCTCATGCTATCTCCCTAGCCATACACATTTTCGTCACACGTTCTAGTTCTGTAACAACTTTTCTATTGTGAATAGTGCCAAGAAAAACACAGGTATGAAAATATCTGCTGGTTCAGATTCCTCTGTGTGTATACTCAGAAGTGTTCTAGGTATGGTATGGTATGGTATGGTATGGTATGGTGTGGTGTGGTATAGTGTGGTGTGCTGTGGTGTGGTATGGTGTGCTGTGATATGGTATGGGATGGGATGGGATGGGGTGGTGTGGTGTGGTATTGATCATATACTAGTTTCAATATGTCTGTCTTTGGGTTTCCAGGGCCCTCCACACTGATCTCCACAGTGGCAGAACTAATCTACGTCCACACTAGCAGCATGGATCCCCTGCAAGAGCAGCTGATGCTCTTAACTCCAACCCCAGTCTTTGCTTTCTTGTCAGTAATTATTCCGACTGGAGCGATATGGAGTCTCGGTGTAACTTTGATCCAAATGGTCAAGACGGGACAATGCAAACATTTGCACTTGCTCCAACCATTTCTGCTGCCTCTAAGAACTCAGTACAGTTCATTTGTCTGTTCCTTGATTTGCTCTTTGGCGCTAACTTTTGGGATAAGTTATATATTTTGGGTATTAGATTAACAGCTAGCAAAGACATCCTACCACTCTGTAGACTGTCCCTTCATCCAGATAACTGTTCCATTTTCTGTGTAGAAGCTTCTCAGTTCAGTGCACTCTTATTTTCAATTATTATCATTATTTTCTGAGCTAGCTGGGTTTCATTTGGAAATTTGTTGCCTATCCCAAACTCATTAAATGTTTTCCTGTAGTGCTTTCGAGATTTCAGGTCTTACTTTAAGGCCTTTGACAGATTCCGAACACAATCGAATTTCACTCTTTATGTGGATGTTAGGTTTTCCCACCCACACACGTTAGACATCCTGTCTTTTCATCCTGTGAATGTTTGGTCCCTTTGTTGAAAGTCGAATATGTGTAGCTTCATGGATTTCTGTCTGTGTCCTCTATTCTACTCCATTGGTCTACATTTCTGTTTTTCTGATTTTAGCACACAGATTTTTAAATAAACCTCTGTGATATACTTTGAATTCAAGATTTTTGATCTGTTACCCTTCCTACTGTTCACGTGGGCTCAATATTGCTGTACCTGGTATCAGTCTTCCTTGACTCTATTTTTGTGCTGCATTACACTTAATACTTTGTGTACATATTACACCATTCTTGTGTCTCTGGAATTAAAGCATCTATAACGCTCTATGCTAGTTTAATAAGCTAGCATATAATCTGGTAATAAGCATTTTTTTTACTAATAATTTTTTGTATCTCTGTTCATCAGAGAAGTTGGGCTACAGTTTTCTTTCCTACTTTTATTTTATTTTTCTTAGGTTTGGTTTCAGAACCATACAGGCTTTGTACAATGAGTCCTTTGTACAGCACCTCTTCTCTTTCTATTTTATGGAATGTTAGAGGAGCCTTGGCGCCCAAGCTGGTAGGGATTCGGCAATGGCTCAGTCTGTCTTGGGCTAGTCTATCTTTGTGACTGCTTCAGTTTCCTTACTTACTATCTTGCTTTAGATAGGGTCTCTTTGGTGTTTTTCTACTGCATACACCAGATAGGCTAACTGGACTGAAGGCTTCTGGGAATCCCAGTGTCTCTGCCCCGACCCCCGTGCCCCTCCCGGAGCTCTGGGAGTGCAGATGCCTGTGCTTCGAAGCCGCCTTTAACATGCACTGTGGGGACTTCGACTGGGGTGCTCAGAACTGCACAGGAAACCTTTCCCCTCAGAGCCACCACTGCCCCAACCCAGAGGTACTTCTTGTATTACTATAAGCTTTCACTTCCATGACCCACCCTCTCTCCCTGTATCTCTGTTGAATTTCTGCCTGTCTTTAACTGATTTAGTTTTCACCCCATCTATTTATTTGAGTCCTGACAGAGCTCACTGATGAGTTTTAAAACTATGCTTTCAATTTTTTCTGTTTGGCGTTTAAACCGTCTTGTCATCTCTGATGTTTGAAGAGCTACTGACCTTTGGTTCGAGTTGTATACCTGTGTTAGAAGTTGTGCATTTCACTGGGTACCTTCTATATGATTCCATTAGTATCAAGTTTCCTGAAGAGGTTAAAAAATTGTAGCAATAAAAAGATTAGCATTTTCATAGTACTAGAGAAGTGGAGTGAAGTTAAGGGAAAGGAATTGCAAATGCTAAGGTATATGAAGTTTCCTTAGGGAGTGGTTAAATGTTCTAGCATTGTAATAATGATTATATAATTTTTGAAGGTGTTAAAGATCTTTGAATGCTTCATCCTAAATGAGTAAATTGCTTGTAAATTCTATTTCAATAAAGTTGTTATCCCATTTTACAAATGAAAAAAAAAAAAGAAGTTGTGCATTTGATGGAATGGATCTTTTTCCTCTCTTCTATGGAGTTTTTGTTTGTTTGTTTGTTTGCTTGCTTATTTTTGTGAGTAACCTCTTCTTAAGTGTGTGATGTAAAGTATTAGTCACAGAAGGGAACCAACCACGCTGGTACCATGAACAGCTGAGGCCCAGGCTGGCCAAAGTGATGCTACCTGCCTCTTGTCAGCCATGTTCTCTGAGGCAGTCACTTCAGAGACTTCTGTGCTTTGTGTACTGGCAGGCACTACTGATCCCAGTGGATTCTGTGGGCTGTGGGTTGGGCAGGCCTGCACTTGCTCTACTCCAGGGGCTCCTCAAACTATGCATCCAGACATTACCACTGTGTGTCCCCAGGCTCCCTGCCCCATGATTACTCCTTGTTTACAGACACCAAGATAAGATCAGTCTCAAACAATAAGCCCTCTTTTAAGTGGTCCTTGGCTATCCACACTCCAAATTATGGGAAGTAATGCAATTGACATTATCTCCTGAGCTAGCCCTACACACACACACACACACACACACACACACACACACACACACACACACAGAGAGAGAGAGAGAGAGAGAGAGAGAGAGACAGAGAGAGACAGAGAGAGAGAGAGAGAGAGAGAGAGAGAGAGAGAGAGAGAGAGAGAGAGAGAGAGAGAGTTCCTGTCACACCAAAGCCCTGGGCTGCCTGGCTAAGGCTCCTGAGAACATTGGGCTTCCCTTGAGGCTGGGCCTGTGCCTGCTGTCACCGGGTGTACTTTGAAGTGTGGTACCATAGCTTCCCCCAGGAAGCCAGCTTCACATGGGGACAGCTCCCATCTTTCTCTGCACAGTGCTTCTGTTTCTCTGATGTTTAGCCTCATGTCCTCTACTCTTCCTCTCTATCTTTCCTCAGAATAGTCTCGCTTGTCAAGCCCTGACTCTGCTCACTTACAGGGTCACAGGGAAGAAGCTTACCATTGTCCACCCTACCCTCAGACCCACATTCACTCTGTAATTCATATTTAGAAGAAAGTACAGCTACAGTAAAAAAGGGAAGAAGACAATGAGGTGGTTTATAAAGTGAGGGTGGCAGATGCTCATGTTTGCAGGGGGTTTGAAGCTGGTCGCATGCCATTCTGACTGCTGAGGAAACTGGCCCTCTGCGTAGGCTTGTACAACTTGTCTGATGGGTGGCTTACCAGTGAAGTGCAGAAGGCTGAAAACTCTTGCCCCAGATCGTGCATCTCCCAACATGCACCAGAAAATGAGAATTCCTGGAAAGCAGCGGTGTCTGCCAAGGATGATTGACTGAGTAGAACTTAGGGATGTGGAGAGGTTGGAATGTTGCAGGTCAAGGCCAAATTGTAATTTATCTGGGCCTGTCTTCAGGCCTCTAAACAGCGTCTGTGTGGGCCTGACATCCTGTGACTAGCAGATAAAAACTTCTGAAGTGTATTAATTTAACAGAACCCTAGTTTCCACCAGACAGAGGGAGAAGATAGCTCCCAAGGCCTGTAACTGAGTTCTTGCCGGTTTTCTGGAACCCGCCTCCCTGGTGTACTCTTCCAATGTATTTGAAGTGTCTTGATTTGTGATTTTCTTTGTTCTGGTACTATAAAATGTTGTTCCTGTCATATAGAGGCTGGACTTAGGTCTCCCCAAACATATGTAGCAGATGTGCAGCTTGGTCTTCATGTGGGTCCCAAACAACTGGAGTGGGGGCTGTCCCAAACGCTGTTGCCTATAAGTGGGATATGCTCTTCCTGCTGGGCTGCCTTGTCTGGCCTCACTGAGAGAGGATGTGGCTAGCCTCACAGAGTCTTGATGTGATACTTGAAGGGCCCCCACCCGTTCAGAGAAAAAGGGGAGGAGGGAGGAGAATGATTGTGGGAGCTGGTGACCAGGAGGGTGGCAGTGAGTGAGATGTAAAGTGAATAAGTAAAAAATAATAATAATTAATTAATTAATTAAAACACTTTGAAAGTAAAAACAAACAAACAAACAAAAAACGTTGTTCCTGGGCCATGATCTCATATTTCCTTTGAGGTGGGAGTTACTCCATTCACTGACCTTTGAAAAGCTGTGTGTGTTCTTGTTTCCAATGTCCTTCCCCAGTCCCCAGACCCTGTAGGCCTCTCTGTTTCCCTATTCCATAAATCCTCCCAGCTCTGTCCTATAGAATGTAGATTCGAGATTTGTTCTCTTGTCTCCAAATATGGCTGTCTTCTGAGATAGAGAACAAACAAAACAACAACAACAACAACAATGAACCCACTTGCTTTTGCTCTTTCTTTTGGAAAACTCTGCTTCCAGTGTCTGGCCTGCTACTCAATGTCCAAATGGTCCCGGCTCAGTAACATAAGATAGCATTTTGTACTAATTTTTGATATGTACTAATTACTGGTTTTTATTGCTTGCCAGCTCATCAGCTCATAGCATCCCATGTGATTTAGTCCATAGTAAAGCCTACTGATACGTGAAGAAGACACTGAGAGTTGACCTAGGACTGAGCATCAGTGAGCCTCAGCCTCCGACAGAGACAGCAAGTCCTCTGTCACCACTCCCGAAGACAGTGGTTAGCGGTAACATCTTACCCCAGAAACATTGGCAGCATGTTCAGAGAACTGTCCCGTGCACCAAGCACATTGTTCTAGAGTTAGGCCTCAGCAGCGTGGCCATGGGCCAGCCACCAGAAGGAATACAGAGAATCCCTCCTCTACCATCACTGTAGGGACTGAAGGGCCGCTTCCACTCACTCCATAGCCCATTCCCTGTATTCCCTCAGAAGGAAGCTCCTACTGAGGGTGGAAGTGAGAAACAGATGGGAAGGGAGGAAGGAAGGGAGGGGGAGAGACAGTACCTGGAAAGAGAAAAAGAAATTATTCTGAACAGGAGATATGGAAAAAGGTAGGGGGAGATAACCTCTCAGATATATTTGGTAAGTCTGGCCCTCAGTTCTTTAGATAGAGCGCCATTTTTTAACCCTCCTTATAACCTGAGATGTTAAAAGTTTCCTTATGTGTTTGTGGGAAATGAGGGAGGGTTTTAACAGCCTGGATGGGTCACTAGGTACTCTGCTCAGAATAGGAATCTAGCTTCTCTCCATTCCTGAATGTAAGTCCTCGGCTGTACATGAGGCCCCTCGACCCAGCTGAAAACAGAAAGCAGAGGGTCTGGTCAGAGGCACCAGAGACACAAATGCGGTCTCCCCTCCACTCACTCCACGTGGAGGATCACCAGGGTGTTCTCTGATAGCAACTTGAAAAGTTGAGAAAAGTGTGGCTGCCAGAGAAGGACAGTCCATTACGAGTCGAGTGTTTACACACTCGTCATAACCTTCCCGGGTCTATTTGCATTTTGAGTCCAAAACCCTGTTTTGGGTTAATGAGGCCCGCACGTTCCCTAGCCAAATGTTTATTGGCTTCCAGCTTAACATAAGCTCGTATCTAATCAGTGTAGACGTCGAAACAAGTACCATGCTGGCAAATTCCCAAAGCAAAAGGAGGTAAATGAGAACGACATGAATGAGACAAACAAGGGGACCACCATGGGGGAACAGTTTAATCAACACTTCAAGAAACGTGGCTGCCTCCTGCAGAGCCGGAGCGCAGTCTGTTTTGTGGATAGCCGGTGCTTTAACCATGCCTTCCTGGTGCAAAACCCTCCTGCCTTTTGCGCCAGTTCTGGGAAGGGGGGCAGGGGTCGTCATTTTATAACAAGAGGAATTAAAAGCCCTCAGACGCAGGTTTGTTTTTTTTAAGTGAGTATTTCAGATGTAAAGGAGGGGAACAGATACTACTGTGTCACCAACAATTAGACGCGAATGTTTACCATAAGTGGACTCTGTGTGAGGGTTTTGTCAGGCTGGGGAGAGGGTGACAGACAGGGGTTCCAGGCAATAGGAAGAGCTAGAGGGTAACATACAGCAGCAGCTCCCAGCCAGGGACGGAGGTGATAGACAATTAATTTGATGGGCAAATAGTGCCCAAAGACTTCATTTGTATAAGGAGCTCAGCGTCTTAACTCCATGCCCTCCATCTCCCCCACAGTTCGGGAGACACAGTTATCTGGAGTGGGAACAGGTTCCATCAGCGCCCTGCCATTTCCTGTCTCACATCTCCACTCCTCTCTTCCTGTTTCCCCTATTGTATTTCCAAACACAACTAGAATCTTCTAGTTTATGTCTCTTTTAGGAGAAGCTACCTAGCAGGATGCACACGGACTGAAAGGGAAAGAAGGGAGTCATCGAGAAAACACGCTTTTGACTCCGCCCTCCACGTACTGACTGTAGGTCTCTTCATCTCTTGAGTTTTTTCTTCACTAATTTTCAAAGGTATGGGGTTTCGCCGATCGCCTGGGAACTACGTGATTCTCTCTATTCAGGGCCATCCCTACAGATAGAGGAAACGTTCCCTGCTTCTTTCTGGGTATTACTCTATTTTTTTTACAAGGTAAACATAGAAACACCCAGTGTTAGACCTGAGCGGAAAGGGCAAAGACACCCATCACAGCCTTGAAGACTTCCCAAGAGGTTCATCTCAGGTAGAAACAGTGCTCCTTTGTCCTCAAACCTGCCTCTGTGGTTCCTATGTAACCTCTCCCCTCATTCTCTGCTTGTGTGGGTGCCACGTTCACCTGTGGTCCCGCTCTAGTTCTGTGATGAAGCCCTCACTGTCATCTTCCTCCACTGACTCTGGAGTGTAAGAGTAGGTACACCAGGAAGAGCCTTAAAGACAACATGCCCTTAAGTACCATGTCCTGGGACATTGCTCTTCCCCTCATAAGCATTTCCTCTGGCCCTGAGATGAACAGTTTCCCAGCTGCTGCATATTCACCAAGCCTCTTCCATAAAAGCAGCTCCCCTGTTTGTCTCCTTTCAAACAGATCCCACTGAGTACAGCACCAAGACCAGGGACAGAGTTAGCCAGAAATCACACCTCTGCCCCACCCACAGCAAGAGATGCTATAGCATCCTCTCCTTTTTCAGCCTGTCACCTCCTATCTGACAACACCAGGGCAGGAGAGGGTGGAACACCTATCCATTCCTCCTCAGCCTTGTGTCCTCCCCCTGGAGCACTGCCTGATTTCCTCATCAAGAATCATTCTCAGCAGGCTCAGGCCCCAAACATAGAGAGTTAATTCCCTGTTTGTGAGGAGCTAAATCAGGAGTAAATACTTGAGACAGTCCGGTGTTTGTAAGTCCTTTGATTGTCCATAGCGTAAGGAAGTCTGAGGGAGAATGACGCAGCATACTACTCTAGGGTATCAATCTGTGTGGAGCTTGTAAAGGCTCACACTGCTCACCTATGCAATTACAGTTCCTTCTAGCTATTGTACGGAATGTTGTTTATATCAATATTTAAACACGCTATTGCCCCCAGATGAACCACAACAGCCTCATTTAAAGCCATTTTGTTATGATGAGGTGATATTTGGACAATTGAAAACTGTACTTCACTTCCATGCAAACAAATGCAGTGATGCCCCAGCTCAGCAAATACATATTTAAACAGTTTAAAAACACATTGCCGGCATAATTTGTATTTGTAACTGCTCAAAATAAAGGTCTTTTTATCTAGCGTGCCAAATAACGGGAATTTGGATGTCGCCTGAAAGGATGCATTATTCATGGGGAAGAGAAACAAAATCAATAAATGAAAATTCAAATAAAAATACAAGCCATTGTGATGTGGCTTCCAGACAATGATGATCTCGTGCATTATTTACTCAAGGAAACGGTTCGGGAAAACGCTCTTTTGGACCTGGGCTGTGGGCTGAATTGTAAACTCCTGCTTAAGGCTGTTTGAAAATAAACAGAACAGTGTGTTTCTAGCATTTTCAGCTTTATTTAGTTCATGATTCAAATTATTTTAAAATTCAAAAACAAAATAAGGTGGGAAGGACCAGACGTTCCTTTGGTGGTGCCTTTTCAAGCCCACTGCTTCAGGATGTGCAGAATACATTATGGTCCTGGGTGGGGTTCCACGAAACCCAGAGCTTTGTGTAGGGGTCAAGTATGCTTGTCCTGAGTGGAGTAGAGGCAACACGGTCAATTCTGCTACATCTCATAGTTTCATTACTCCCAACAAAGGTGTCAAGAATGGTTAAGAAGGGAGGTCTTGGGGACAGACATCCTGGGCCAAACCCTGCAGCTGATACACTAGGCCTGTAACTTTCATCATTAGCCCCTGCCTTAGTTAGGGTTTTACTGCTGTGAGCAGACACCATGACCAAGGCAACTCTTATAAGGACAACATTTAATCGGGGCTGGCTTACAGGTTCAGTGGTTCAGTCCAGTATCATCAAGGTGGGAGCATGCATTGTCCAGGCAGGCATGGTGCGGGAGGACCTGAGAGTTCTACATCTTCATCTAGAGGCTTCTAGGAAAATATTGACTTCCAGGCAGCTAGGATGAGGGTATTAAAGCCCAGGCCCACAGTGACACACCTATTCTAACAAGGCTACACCAAGTAGTGCCTGCCACTCCTTGGGCCAAGCAAATACAAACCATTCCAGCTCCTTAGTCCTTGGTTTCCTAGCTATGATTGGGTGGAAATAATAACACCTACCTCGTATGTTATGATGAGGATGCCTAGAACCTGATACACCGACATTACCCAATCAGTGTCACAATAAAAATATCTAAGAGTAGCATAATCTTTTGAGGCAGCTGATTAGCTAGCCACAATTCGCATGTGTACTTCCTTCTGCAGCATTCATCAGACTAGATATTTCCTAAACATAGTCTACTGTTATTCTAGGCTTAAGACAGGGCATCGGGAAGCCACACCGACAAAGTCACAAAGTGACTATCACACGGCTAGCTTTTCTGTGTATTTCATACGAACATGTTATATTGAAGGTTAAAAGAGAACAACTTCCGGAAATCTCAATAATTAATTTGTTGTGGGAGTGTCTTGAGGATGCTCCCTGCTTTGTTACATGGCTTCCCCTTTTGTGAGGATCTGTTCCTGGCTAAAATGAGGAAAATGCCACTCTTACTTAAAAACTGTGCATTGCTCCCTCACCGGGCAACGTTGAGGCCATAGGACAGAATATTAAACAGAGCAGAGAACAGCGCTGCTCCGAGTGATGGCGCTCACCTCCTACCTCCATAGCATTTGAAGATGTAGATATGAGTGTAGACATTTTATGAGTACTGTGGATCTCAAGAATAACTCAGTTTGAGCCTTTGTTTTAGATTCTAGGAAGTTGGGAGACAAATGTTCTCATGGCATAGTCCTCTCCTCAGCATGAACTTTGCTCCTGGATTTATCTTGTTATTGTCCCCTGTCCAACTCTCACTCATTTCTTCATCCTTTCGACAGACACATTTTGATAGTTATATTCAACAATTTTGGGGAAAAATTAATAATTTATTACTACATCAAAAATGAATAAATAAATAAATAAATACAACATAAATATGTTCCTACATCTTAAGTGGTTGTCTTGTATCGCTTCCCAAAGGGATCCCCCTCTAGACTCAGAGTACAAGTACCAAAAGCCACCCGTGGGTTATCAGGCTTTCGCTGAGCACATGCAGTGTGCCAGATTCCATTCATAGCTGGCAGCACACCCTGAGTCTCTGGAAGCCTGTGTCTATATGGAGTTATACTAATATATAGCTCTATTATAACTATATCTAACTATAGCTCTAATTGATATAACAAAATACTATATAGTGATGACTATAGCAGCTGGAATCTGTGTTTTCAGCTTTTGGAGGCTAGTAATCCAAGTACAGGGTGCCGACCTGGCTAAGGTGTGGTGAGGGCGCTTTCCTTAACTTACAGATGGCAGACTTTTTGCTGTGCCCTCATGGCACAGAGAGAATGAGAACCAGAGGGAGACAGTATACACACACACATACACACACACACACACACACACACACACACACACACACACACACACACAGGGGAGTGGGGAGGAAGAGAGGTTAATAAGGAGGGAGGGGAAGAGATCTTTCTCTTTTTATAAGGTGACAGTTATTTTGGTTAAGTGCTCCACCTGATGACCTCATAACTCCTTAGTTACCATCCCAAGATCTTTATGCCAGCACCGGTTACAGGAAGATTAGGGCTTTAACATTCAGTCCATAGCAGAGACACTGTGAAGACTTACTGGAAGTTAAAAGAATTCTAGGCAAAAGATGTTGCCAATTCAGACCATTTGGATTGCAAGTCGCTCACTATTTCACATTTACATTTGAACTAAATCAGACTGCAGGAGAGGGGCAAGTTACATTGTTTTATACTCAAAAGAGATCCAGTTTCTTTTCCTTTTAAACAGTGTTTCTATGCATTCCAAGTGAACACAGCTGATAACAGACGCATGAGTTTTTATTAATTGCATTGTGTGGGGCCACCGAGGAGAACTGCAACTGCCCTGATTAATTTTTTGTCAACTTGACACAAGCTGGAGTTGTCTGGGAAGAGGAACCTCAAGTGAGAAAATGCCTCAATCTGATTGCTAGTAGTCAAATCGGTAGAGCATTTTCGTGATTTGTGATTAATGAAGGAGGGTCCAGCTCATTGGAGGCTATGCTACTCCTGGGTAGGTATGGTCCTGGCAGTATAAGAAAGCAGTCTGAGCAAGTAATGAGGAGCAGGCCAATAAGCAACACTCCTCCATGACCTCTGCATTGGTTCCTGTCTCCAGGTTCCAGCCTTGAGCTCCTGCCCTGACTTATCTTCATGGTGGACTGGAAGCTGTAAGCCAAGATAACCCTTTCTTCCCCAAGTTGCAGGATCTTTATCATAGCAATAGAGACTCAAACCAGGACACTATTTTATCCCAAATGATTCTATGATTCTTTGACCTTTCTTTACATTTGTTCATTCCTTTCTTTGTTGTGTGTGGAGGTCAGAGGACAGTTGTGGGGGTCTAGAACAGAGTCTCTCCACCACTTGGGTCTCATGGGTGAAACTGAGGACATTGTTAGTAGATGTCCACTGAGGCATCTCTCTGGCTTCTTTTTTCTGTGTGTTCTTTGTTCTGGAACTATGAGTGTCTCACAAAAGCGGACACTAGGATCCAGACTGTTTTAATGAGAATGAGGGACTCTTTCACTGTGAGGTGATTATATATGGGAAATTTGCACTGGATTTGGAGAAGCTCTGAGTACATGAACATATGCATTGCCTGTTGCTGCCTTCCTGACACCTACGCAGAGCCATAGATTTAAAAAATAAAAAAAACAAAATACAAAAACAAAAGGAGCCAGGGCATGGTGATATACGCCTTTGATCTCAGCACTCAGGAGTCAGAGACAGGCAGATTTCTGTGTGTTCCAGGCCAGCCTGGTCTACACAAAACGAGTTTCAGAACAGCCAGGCCTCTGTTACACAGAGAAAACAGGTCTTGAAGGACCAAATGAATAAATAACAGAAAATAGCATCATGTGCATCTTTGTGTTTCAGTGAAAGTGAGCGAAAATGCAGAAAGATAGAAACGACCAGTTTGTGTGACAGATACCATTTTCAACTTGAATATTTATAGAAATTATAAAAGCGATGGAAAGAAACACTTTTCATATTTAATAAAAGTCGTCCCTTAACACTAAAGATCGCTTTAGAAATAAACTGGCACCACACTCCATGTAAAGCGAAGGCAGTTAGGACCCTGATGGTTTACAAAGCCATAGCACCTGACACACGGTCTCCACCCTCCCTCCCTTACTACTAACCCAATTGAAGAAGAAATGACAACTGGACAGTGGAAAAATCAAAGAACTCAAGTTCTTGCCTGAACCAATCACACATGCCTTCCGTCTCTGTCCCCCCTACCTCACCCTGCCAGCCCCTGCTCCAGCCTCAGCTAACACCAGCTGTCTGTGACTTTCCAAGCTGAACCTTAGGTCTTATAAATCTTTGGATGAAAGGATCTTCTGTTTGAATTGCCACTCACAGCCAACCTCCTCAGCCATGTCAGTACATGCTCAGCAAGTGATAAAGAAGTTCAGTCAGGATTCTCGGAGCAGGGTTCCTGGGACTCAGTCCCCATCACGTGGTCTAAGTGGAAAACCTCTGATCTGGAAGCCAGGGGAAATCTAGAGAACATGACCCAATTCAGCCTTGAAAAGTCTAGACTGCCAAACAGTTCCAGAAAGGAGTAGTAGGACCAGGAGGACTTAATTCATGTTTCTGAACTTCAGTTTACAAAAGAATCACCTTAAAACTTGTTCTTTAAAAATAAGAGGTTCCCAGTCACCATGCCCTTAACAAGTTCAGTTAAGTATGGGGTGGGCTCCAGGCATTTGCTTTGCTTATAGCATTTTAGGTTGTTCAAATACAAGTCTCTACGTGTTGAGAAATGTTGTGTTAAAATCGCCATGCCACCCAGGGTTCTTACTGCTTTGATCAGTAGGGTCTGAGAGACAAAACATGTCCAGTTGCTCCTGAGGAACTCTTCAGGTGTGCGTGGTGTGAGGCAAAAGTCACCTCACAGCCCACACAGCCTCAAGCTTCCTAGAGCATCAATTATTATCAGTGATCAAGGGACACAGATTTTTTTTATTGAAGCAGAGAAGAAATACAAACCAATAACGAGCTGCCTTGACTAGACCTCCGGTTAGATACTCTTTCTCTGTTCTCTGATTCCAATGGAAAATCTAAGACTTGGTCTTAGTGGGTGGTAGTGAGGGCATCCACCTTCCTCGTCTCGTGTAAGCAAGGTGACACGTGTCTCCTAAACTGCTGTAGGCATACCCAGGATAATGCTGGTTAAACCCCAGCCCCAAGTCTGACATTCCAAAATGGTCCATAAATATTCATTTTACCTCCCTGTTATTAAGAAACTGATTTTTTTCTGCAAGATGAAAATTCTGAAAGAACTTACAGAAAATGGTTTTAAGCAACAGTCGTGTCGTGCAAGTGTCAGTAACAATGGCAAAACGTAGCATCAGGTAGATGGTCTGTTGAAGGTTGTCTGAACATAATGCCAGAGAAAGAATAAATGAGACACAGCGCTAGAAGAAGCCCGGCGAGTAGATGTCTTCCCGCTCTTGTGTCTCCATCGTTCCCACCTGTTGTGTGGATGATTTTGTGCCTTTAAAGAATTCCTTGCAAGTGGAAAGCAGGAACTGTCTCTGCAGTCATCCCTTCATTTTCTTATTCAACTGAGATTAAAACAATCTGTGAGTAATATATGTGTGATCAGTAATTGTAAAACTACAGAAGAGGCAGAAGGCCACCCCAGATCCTCTACAGGGGCCAGCCACTGTGCTGAATTGAGGTGTACCTTTTCAGAGCTATTTTATACAAATATGAATTGTTTTATAGAAATAATACTTATGCAGCACCCGAGTTTTGTGCTCAGCGTTTACGTTTTATAAAACGCCATGCACTTTGACATGTATGCATGAAGTATTTTGTGCACGTACACTAACTGTGTGTGTGTTGGGCTTTTATTTGTTTGGTTGTTTGGTTGGATATGTGATTGGTTGGTTAGTTTGGGGTTTTTTAGACACAGTTTCCCAGTGCAAAAGAGCCCTGGCTGTTCTGGAACTCACTCTGTGAACCAGGTTGGCCATGAACTCACAGGGATCCACCCGCTTCTGCCTCCCGAATGCTGGGATTAACACATGAACCACCAATGCCTGGTTTGTGTTTTTTGAGATGGATTTCACAGTCTGTAACTTAGACTAGCCTGAAACTTATTATATAGCCAGTTATCCTTGAGTTCACAGAAATCCTCCTGCCTCAGCCTCTCTGGTTCTAGGGTTCCATGTGAGCCACCATGCCACTCTGCTTTCCTGCATTACCAAGTCTCTACCTTAGTGGACGCCACACTTCTCTCTGCCTTCTGAGCAGCAGCACACTGCACATCGTCACTTTTGCAATCAGGCTGGTTTCAGCTTAGGCGGGTTTGCAGCAATTCCTGCTACAATACTACAGGGAATGCGAAGGTGAGGCATATATATATATATATATATATATATATATATATATATATATATGCCTTATACATATCTGAAAGGGTCTATACTATCAATTCCTCAAAGTGCAATGGGGACCATGGATAACTTAGAAATGAACACATATTCCCCATAATACTACTTTATTACTCTCCAAGCAACAATGACTATTAACCAACATTCTCAATGACTGGTGCCTTATCAAAATTTTAGAGCCTGATGAGTGAAGCATTTATACTTCGTATGACTCCAAGAAAATGCTGATGGGTGGAAAGGGGAAGGTTTCTTACCTGGTCTGGGATGATTATGGGTTTGGATACACAAACATACAAAATCAAGTCAAGGCAGATTTCTACTTTAAATGTATGTGCTGGCTACTTGTCTTTGTTCGCTTGATTCGAGCTAGACTTATCTGGGAAGAGGGAACCTCAGTTGAGAAAATGCCTCCATCAAATTGACCGGAGGCAAGTCTGTTAGGCTTCTTATTGCTTACTGATTGATGTGAGAGGGGCCAGACCACTATGGATGGTGGTCCTGGGAGCTATAGAAAAGTGAGCTGAGCAAGCTTCAGGGAGCAAGTCAGAAGGCAGCATTCCTTTATGTCCTCTGGTTCAGTTTCTGTCTCCAAGTTCCTGCCTTGAGTTCTTGTCCTCACTTCCCTTCATGATGGGCTGTAAACTGAACTACCCATCCCTCAAACTTGCTTTGGGACACGGTCTTTATCACAACAACAGAAAACAATCTAAGACAATGAAAATTAGGAATGATAAAAGATAGATAACCTTGATTACGTTAAAGTTAACAGGGCCGAGTCTGCAGGAAGACTGTGTCACACTGAAGTGTCTGATCTAGCATCTGGATCTATTTGCTAGTTATGTATGCAAAGCAATAGGAAAAAAAACAGAAAAGAAAGTAAAAACATACAGTAAAGGCAATAGGAGTGTTGAATGTGCATTTCAAAATGTCCTTTAATATTTAAAAAACATGCAAATTAAGGCCTCAATGAAATATTATCTCATTATCTGCCAACAGCTTGTACTGATAGGGGTTGGGCTCTTATACAGAACTTTGGAGAACCATTTGAAAAGACCAGGAACTACACTCTGTATGACAGGAAGTTCATACTTTGTCCTTCAGAACCTGTAGAAAACCTGTGCAAATCATGTCTATAGCAAAAACCTGGAGTTAAGTCACATTGTCCAGTAGACTGGAAAATGAATAATTATTTACCTTTGGACAGTGGATTACTGTAAAAACAAAGCAAGTGAGATCATGAGCTTAGATTTTTTCATTTTATTTAAATGCTGTTGATTCCATTCACCAACAGTATAATTTTGGATGTTACTTTTCTGTATTTCATCCCCTCAATTCTAGTTTCCCAGCTCTCTGGGGAAGACTAAGTGGATAATTGCTCTGAAGACTGGATCTACTACACAGAAGGTGCATCGCATTAGCTGCTGTGATTAAAGAGGTAAGACAGAAGTTCTCATCAATCTAAGTAAAAAAGACAGTGGGCTTTGAGTTGAATGCGGAGGTATGAGGGAAAGTAAGATGGAGAAACGGCAGGATGGAAATGGTGGGAAGAACTTCAAGCAGGAAGATCCAAATGTCAGATGACCAAGAGTATGCAAGAGTATATGTACAGGGACAACTGGACAACTGTGGGTCCGAGCTGGGCAAGAGGGCAGATGAGACAGGGCCAGCATGGACAGCAGTCTCCCCACCAGACCTGAGAGCATGACGTCTGTTCAACACCTCCTGCATGCAGAAGGGGAATCCTGCTGGTCGCAGTGAGTCACTCCTTACCTTGCATGGCGCTGTTCTTGACCCCTTTCCTTGGCTTTTTAATTTTATTTTCTGCCTTACTGATACCAGTCAGAAACCTTATTATTAACAGAAGCTCCTTTTTCTTTTCTTTTTCTTTTCTCTACCACCGCCCCCCCCCCCCTTTTCTGAATCTTACAATCTTTGCTCCACACAGTCAGTATCCATGTTTTAGTGCGTGGTGGTTAATTCTGATCATCAGCTTGATTGACTGGAGAGATACAGGAGATTAAACAGAACATGCTCTGGGTTTCCTCAGATGTTTCCAGAGAGGGTTAACTAAGGGATGAAGACATGTCCTGGGTGTGGAAGCACCATCTCATAGTCAGGACCCGCGTGGAATAAAATGGGGAAAAGACAGAGTCAGCTGGGGCCATCATTATTCCTTTTTGTTTGTGGGCTCTCACCATGTGAGCCTCTCTGCTGTCACACTGTCCCTATGACAGGCTGAAACCACAAAACCCAGAGCCAAGGTAAATCCCCTGTTCCTCACATTTTTATAAACTGTTTTTCCCTAGCAACACATCTGACTAATGTTCAGTGTATGGATATCTTTTAAGTCATCATTGTGTGTACAGCATGCTTCCCCAGGCAGCTTTGTTAGTTCACACAAATGGAGATGGGGTCATGGCATAGAAGGGAGTTAAGTTTGCTTTGATGAGCTTTGACCTGATCAGTTTTTTGTTTTTTTGTTTTTTTGTTTTTTTGTTTTTTCCGGAGCTGAGGACCGAACCCAGGGCCTTGCGCTTGCTAAGCAAGCGCTCTACCACTGAGCTAAATCCCCAACCCCTTGACCTGATCAGTTTTGAGCCTAAACCTTGCCCTTCTATTCCAGATGCTAGCTGGGGAAATAATGATACACCACAGGGTTTTGTAAATGTTCAACATGTGGTAGACCAGATGGCATTTCCTGACAATGACTGTCACTCAGGGAGGGAGATAAGGTTGATGTTCCATTCTCCCTACATGAAGGCAGTGTGTGCTCTCCTTTTTATCCCACACAGATCCTAGCTCAGGCCCTGGGACCAGGGAGGCACTTAGACCTCTTTTATTAAGTCTCCAAGACATGTGACTAGTTCCTATTCTCAGTCCCCCCCCCCCCCCCGTTTTGGTACCTCCTTCTCCTCTTCCTCTTCTTCCTCCTCCTCCTCTACTTCCTCCTCCCTCTTCATTTATTTATTTATTTATTTATTTATTTAATGTATATGAGTTTTCTGTGTGCCAAAAGAGGGCATCAGATCCCATCACAGATGGTTGTGAGCCACCATGTATGTGGTTGCTGGGAACTGAACTCAGGACCTCTAGAAGATCAGTCAGTGCTCTTAACCACTGAGCCATCTCTCCAGCCCCTTTTAGTACTTAAACACAAACAAACAAACCCTATGACTTTAGAAGATATTGCCACAATTTTGACTTAAATTGTTGCTCAGTGTTATGCTAATGGCAAGAGGTAACACACTCTGGTTTAGTTTTGGGATCACCAGAAATGAGCACATTAGGGGAAGAAGCATTTTCGTTCACTAGCTCGGAACCCACAGATTTCTCAGAAAGGAAAAGGACTTTTTCTCAGTCTCTGTCATTGTTTCCATTTAAAAAGAAGAGCCATGAGCATAGTCTTAAGGCTGAAGTCATTTGTCTCAAGGCTTCATTACATGATGAAACAAAGACCCTGGGGTCAGCATTGGGTTGCCAGACTCTTTGGATCTCTTCAGTTTGGTGTTCCTACTCTGAGCAGGTTCTAGAAAGGTTCCTCGGGTGAATATGAACTCTGGAGGGAAACGATGGCTGAAGAGACCCTTCTCAGGACTGCATTGATTACATGTGTTTAACACAAATTCCACAATATGAAAGGCTTCGTTTAATCCCCACACACGGAGGTTTTTCTTCCCCTTCCTTCTGTCTCTCCCCTTACAAGTAAATGTTTCACAATGTAGGAAAGGTCTTTTGAGGCACTGGGGATTATTATTTATTTCCCATTAATTAAAGTGGCAGAATCAGAGAGGATCGGCTTTTGCTTTGAAGTAGATCATTTCTTTTAAGTCAGATCAGATCTCACATCAATTAAAGGCAGCATTCCTGCGCGCACCTGAGCAATACATATTTTCTTTAAAATTGTTTTGCTTGATGCCTGAGTGGTGTCCTTGGGGAGGAGTCTCCCTGTTTAGCTTCCGTTTGAAGAGTTCCTGATGGTGGAGTGTATTTGACATTTTTAGTTCTCTGCTCTAAGGAGGAAAGTCGGTATGTTCCTGGGTTTAAATTCAGCAGAAAGCAAAACAGTAAAAGTTCTTCTTTTGTGTAAGGTGCACTTACATGCAAATAACGAATGCGGTCAGTGAGACTCCGCATTCTGAAAGTCTGAATGAGGAAGCTTGGAATTTCGTAAATGTTCTTTGGGCTTCGCTTCAGATTTGTTATTTTTATTTTGGCTCCGGTGTTAGTTGCTTTCCTCACAGCTAAGGGAGGAACGATTTCTTTTAGCTCAGAGGCCAGCGGGAGCGGTTCATCCTAGCAGGAAAGCAGCTGAAGTAGGTCTTTGTCTTGGTAGTGGTGATATAGTTAGTGGGACCTTACGGGGACTTGGAATTGTGGGAAGTCGAAGCAGGGGGAGCTTGGAGCGGTGGGACCTTCAAGTAGTGAGAACTTGCCGTGGTGGGAGCTTGCAGTAGTGGGAACCTCAAAGCAGGGCGAGCTAGCAGTGGTGGGAGCTTGGAGCAGAGGGAACTTGTAGTAGGGGGCGCTTGGAGCAATGGGAGCTTGGAATTGTGGGAACTTGGAGTGTAGCTTCTCCGTAGCATGAACAAGGAAGCAAAGACAGACTGGAAATGGGGTTAGTTGTAGCCCTCCAGTCCCATGGCAGCGGCCTGTAGCTATCATGGAGACCATGGAGCCTTTTGGTCATGAGACCAGCTAGAAATCAAGTGTTACTATGAGTCTATGGATACCTTTCACATCGCAACGGTTACAGCTCATCAGTATATGACAAAGTCATAAGCATCCTTCCGTTTCCTCTTGAATTGTGGATCACTAGTAATGGCTGGTATGTGGAGCACTTCTCAGCCTGAACCCTTTTCTTCCAGGCAGGATGCCAGGCACTTCTCACATTCAGGGTGTTCCTAAGATGGGGTGCGACAAAGCTGGAAACGCATAGATTCCTAGAGTGGATTCCGCAGTTGAGATGCCTGAGAACTCTTCGAATACCTATCTTCCTTCCTACCCAGAGGTTTAACTTAAAGCTATGCATCCTACCCCATCCCCAACCCCACCCCTATATAAATGCATGTTACAGAGGTGATCTCCATGCTCCTCTTAATGTTGTATCACTGAGACCTCCAGCTCTGTTTCAATGGCCCAGGTCTCCATCCAATTCAAGTGATCCAGGCTGGCCTTCCTCATCTTGCTGTGCCCATTAAACTTATGGAATCCTCCCAGTCACAGCACCCACGATACTTTGGCACTTTGCTCTCTTTTCTGAACTGTGGTTATGAGGTAGGGGATTTGGCCTGCGTGCAAGAGTGATCACCACACAAGCCCAATGACCTGAATCCACACAAAGGCCAGACACAGTAGCTCAAGCATCTGCAATCCCAGCATGCCCTTCGAGAAGATAAGAGGCAGAGAGCTAGGAGACCAGCCAGAAGTCCCCAGCCAGCCAGCCTGGTATATGCAGTAATGAACCAGACACCCTGCCTCAAACAAAGTCGAAGGTAAAAACCCAAAGTTTGATATCTGATCTCAACAGGTGCACCATGGCTTGTATGAACCCCAGTTCAGACAGACAGACAGACAGACAGACAGACAGACACACACACACACACACACACACACACACACACACACACACACACACACAGTTGCTCTCATGTTTTTGAAAACCAGTTTATTCTGCTTATTACAAATATACTCTTGGGGCTGGAGAGATGGCTCAGTGGTTAAGAACTAAGGCTGCTCTTCCAGAGGACCAGGGTTCAGTTCCCAGCACCTACATGGACGCTCACAACTGTCAGTAACTCCAATTCCAGAAGATACAACATCTCCACACAAATATTCAGGCAAAATAGTAATGTATGAAAAGTAAAAATAAATGAGTTATTAGCTAGGCAGTGTTGGTGCATACCTTCAACCCAGCACTCTGAGGGCTGAGACAGGTGGATCTCTGAGGCCAGCCTGAACTATAAAATTCATTCCAGAATGGCCAGGGCTACACAGAGAAGCCCTGTCTTGAAAACAAACAAACAGACCAAAACCAAATGCACTCTTCATAAATCTTTAATGAAAAAAATCATTTTAAAACTTCAGGTTGATCCATAGTGTTGTCTGTGGCAGAGACAGAAATGGTCACTCCCCTGGCCTCTGTTCATATCAGTTCTGTTGACACCCATGGACTTGTGAAATAAAAAGGAAGGTCCTATTGCCTCAGACTGTGCACACGGCTGGCTTATCTCAAAGCAGGTGAGCACACACTCAGTTCTGAGAGAGTCTAGGGAGAGCAGGCTTGAATAAAAGCAAAGGAACGTGAAGCTAAGCTTATATCTCCCAAGCCTATCTCAGAGGCCTCAGGAATTGCACACTCTCCCAGTGCCTTAACAGACACCAAAACAGCGAGAACTTGAGGAAAAGAAGAGTGAGCCATGGCGGCAGCCAGAGAGCAGAGTGAGAGAACCGTTGCTACTGTGCACCCTATGCCCTCAGCCAACACCCTTTCTCCTGCACTAGAGGCCCCCGTCTTTTAAACGCACCCATTACCAGGCTGGGGGCAGAGATGAATCTGTGCCTTCACTCTATCCAGGTGCAGTGTAATTAAAAAGAAGGTAGGGTTGGACCAAGATGACCCTAATTATCTTTATTAAAAACACAGGAGGCGGCAGAGGCCCGTACAAAAGAAAAGTCTGTTCTTAGACCACAACAGTGTTTAAAGAAAAACTCAGAGCTTGGAAAACTCTGACTGGTCTACTTTCCTCAATTTGATGTTCTCACAGGTTGAACACCTTAACCCTTTCCTACTCTTGACCCAGAGACTGTTCTGGGGGGGGGGGTGTGGGTAAGCTCTAGGGTCACCACTTGAATTTGCACCCTCCTCTCGCCAGCGGGGAGATGCTCAGCAAGATATCCCAGCTCTCCAAGTCTCCATCTTTTCACCCATGTAATGGGAACACTTCACAGCTGTTGTATAGCTTTGTATAGGCAGCTGCTTTGCTGTGGGTTTGGAAGGCTGTAAGCACTTAACGAATACACCCCACTGTCACTATCATTTGATGCTGGCGTTTGCTGCTGGCATTAGGAGAAACAGTCTATGTGCACGGCATCGTCCTCATGTGGGAGCTTGAAGGTCTCTCCTGTCCCTCATGTCCCATGGTCCTTTCACCACTACAGTGTGACGCTGGGAAGCCTTGGCCTTCATCATCCACCTGGCATCTCACAGTCCACCAGAGCCAATTTCAAATTCTCGAACGCACAAGGTATAGATATGGTTCCTGTAGCCATGACTCCCCAGCAAAGAGCAAGTTTAACCTAGACTCTGAACATCTCTTTAAACACCACCATATCCCTCCCCAAGGTGGCCTTCTAACTCAAGAATTATGGCAGGGACTTCATTAGACCTTGGGACACAAAGTGCCAGTTACTGCATTTTTTTTTATATTTTTTACAAACATAAGAATGGGTCTGTACGTCCTGCTCAGTTATGATCCACAACCACGAGCCCTATGTATGTCCTTCTACACAAACTCATCTCCTCCATACACCAACGAAGTTCAGTATATGACAGATTTCCCAGAACTAACTACATGATATCCTAACCACTGAGGGGGAGCTGTATTTGTTCTTTTTCCATCACTGTACTGAAAAACACCACGACCAAGGTAACACAGAAGGAAGGGCTTCACTGGGCTTGTTGTCTCAGAGGGATAAAAGTTCAACACAGTAGAGAAGCTTGGTGGCAGGGTGGCATGGTGACTGGAGCAGCAAGCAGAGAGAGCAAACTAGGAGTGGCGTATGGCTTAGAAACCTCAAAGCCTGCACCCGGTGACAGACTTCCTCCAGCAAGGCCATACCTTCTGTCCACCACCACCACCCCCTCAAACATCACCATTAACTAAGGACCAAGTACTCAAATGCCTGAGTGCATGGGGGTGTTCTTATTCAAACCAGTACAGGAGCCATTTAAACACCATTCCTTACAAGTCATGAAAGGCGGCAAGTAGGGCTGAACTTGTGGAAGCTGCACTACCTATGTCACATTCCAAGAGTCCAGTCCCTTGCTTCTTATCTTGCTAGAAGGGAACAGTGATCTTAAGTGCTCCTCTGAACAGGGGGATTCTGTTCTGGTAGTATCATGGAACATGGTTTTATGGGAGCTATATATGAGCAGACCAGAGGAGGATTTACATCCTTAGAAGCAAATTTCCTTCCAGGTAATTCCCTAAAGTTCAAGTTATATAGACCAAAGCAGCCCTGGTATCTTTGCTTTGGTGGCAATTTTCAGTGTGTGGGATGCCATGCCCTGGGGAGCCACTAATTGGTAATTCTTGGAATCTGTAACTGAGTTCTGTAGCCTTGGAAAGGAGGTAAGAAAATGAGAAAGAACAGAGACCAGCTGCGATGTGTCTGATTATTGCCCAGTGCATCCCCTTGCTGATGAGGCAACACCACATGACTCATAAGAATGCTAACCAGGGAATTCTATGATGAGCTTGTGTTCATCGTTTAGTGTCTTTCATGGATAGCCATCCTACCTCCATTCCATTGGCCTTGGAGAGGTGTTGGTAACTTCAATCTCCTCACCACCAAGAAGAGCATTTCATCTGGGCTAAACTGAGAAAAATTCCTCTATAAGTTATTCCAAGCAGAAGAGAAAAGATCTCATCCCTTTGATTGGCTGTATAAGGCCAAGGCTTGGATGACAGTCCTATTTCCCTGCCACTTGCTGACAGGCAGCCTTGGGGTAGTCACACAGAGAGACAAAGGAATAGAACTAGGAGATGGGAAAAGTGACTGAATTTTAAAAGATTCACTGTAGCTCCTGGATGTAACTTTGGCTGAAGCTGGACAGACTGCCTGGGATATTCTGCCTTTCCCCCCCTCTCTCTAAAGCCTGTTTGAATTGAGTTTATATCACTTTCTCCCAGCATCATCAAAAACAAAATTAGAAGCAGGACAGGCAATGTATTTTAGTGGTGGATGAGGTGCTTGGCCAACATGAGCCCAGGAGTATGACTGCCTCCACATTACAAAAGGACAATCTGATCTTAGAGAAGAATATTCTATTGCCTTGGAAATGACAGGGCTGGGGTTTAAATCCAGATTATTCTGTCTTCAAATACCCAGGTATCTCCTCAGGAGATCAGAAGCTGTGGAACAGTCTCTAGATGCCGTAATTTCCCAAGACTGCATGATGGAAATAAACCAGCATTTGCTGTGGACTTCACACTTTTTTTAAAAACCAACACACATACGACCAGAAGAGCTGCACTCAGGGACCGCAGCGGTCCCATTGGGCAGGTTGGGCAAATCGAGGACAGGGACCAGCCACACACTGAGTCTGAGCATGACAGTAAGTGGATATGGAATATGGCTTGAGTCAGAAGAAGATGGAGTAAATATTTTAATGTTATACCTGAGAACATTTGCATCTGAGAACACAGAATGAAGCCCGGGATGGTGGATGAGAAAGGAGCGAGAACTCCGCCAAAGCATTGAAGAGCTTCTTGAAGGTTGACAGTAGTGCTGCCTTCTTGTTGACATAACATCTCGCAGAGTCATCCTGGTGAATGAGATTTTCAGTTTGGAATACAATTAGCAGACCAGGGGCTGGAAAAGGGCAGCTCTCTAAAGTCAGTGGCTGGCGCCTACTGATGTTAGGTGTGGCCCTTTTGTATTGCACCATTTGGTGTGTCGTGTCCAGTATTTCACTGGATCTCTGGAGCAAACCTGGAGAGACAGCTCTGGCTGTCTGTTTTGTCCATGCGCAGAATGAAGCTGACGGAAGGGAACTGGTTTACCTGGACATGTGGAGGCCGGAACAAAGCTAGCATGGGACCTGAGCGTGGGGTGTTTAAATGTAAACGCATGCCCTCATCTTCCTGCATTCATTTCTTTTGCCCCATCTCTACTGCTCGAGGAGGCAAGAGAGTATGGCGCACACTTCCTCTGTAGAGGAGAAGTGCAGCCTGAAGGCAGTCTATCCAACTGGGCTTGACAAATTTGATGATTTGGATCATGAGCACTGGAGAGAAGCAACTGAACTGAGAGAACATGGGGAAGGCTTTCGGGGCAGGACCATGCAGGACATGACCTCCCTGCCTTCCTCTCCAGTCACCACTCATGCCAGCATGCTTCAAGTTCCTCTGGCACATGAGGGCACTAACATGGTTCAGCACGTCAGATGAGGAGGCATAGAGAGGACAGGTGATGTTCACTAGGTCAAGAGGCAAGAGCAGTGTGGATTCCAAACCAGCAAGGCCAGCTTTAGAACCCATGCCCACCCCAGTGAGCACGTCTAAGGCATTAAGCGGTGGAACAAAAGAATAATCAGAGAGAGGCTGAAGCATACATTCACCCCCAAACCCAGAGTCACCGTAAGGTTTGCACGGTCTTATTTATGTATCTAAAAACAGCCAAAGAACAATATAACCTCTACTATTACCTACCACACAAAGTCTACATCCTGTGTGAGCAGCCACTACAGGATCAGTTCCCTTTATTATGCCTCTATGCAGTCTTCGGGACGCCTACCTTGTGGTGTAATCACATACCCACTTGTGATTTATCATATAATAGTTTGTCTTCGTCAATATCCTAGTGCTTGGTGCCGATAACAAACAAACGCATGGCTGGGCAAACAAAGGAAACTCAAAGCTCAAGAAGTCTTCCTTGAATGAATGGCGGAGTGAATGAAACATTCTTTGCCGCCCTGGAGTCGCACATTTTTTTTTTCTGCCCCTGGTGGGAGGAGAATATTGCTTTGTTTCTCCTCATGCCGTCTTGGGACTCTCACGCATTTCCCACAGCGGATCTGCATGGTGTTTACAGGTGCCTTCTGAAAACCACCCACTCCCGGGTTTCTAAACTCAGAGAAGCTGTGTCTCTGAAATGTCAGCCGCTCTCGTTAAGTCTCTCGCTCAAAAGGAGCGAGGGATTTAGACAAGGAAAGTTTTCAGCTCCCCTCTTGGGCATGCCAACTGTATAATGAGTCTGTGGGACTGAGTTTATTTCCAAATTTAGACCCACTCAAAACACAATGGAGGCTTCTAAGCTCATCCTGGTGGCTCCCAACCTGACTTCTGACTTTTAAAGATTACAGATTTTTCTGAGTTCCTTGAGTGGTGAGTGGGAGTAGAAAGTTCCAGGAGACAGGCCGTGAAGCTCTGATCGTCATGTCCTTTTCTCTAAATGTGGTTATGTAGAACCTGCATTCCACTCCCATGGGCGTACTCTACAAGCAGCGATTCCCCTGCCTTTCACAGAGGCTGTTTTATTTCAGGTTGACCAATTCTGTCAAAGCCCTTGGTCTGGCCTCCTTGCTATAAAGATTTTGTAACTGCTTCCTTGTGATCTCCGCTTTCTTTATTTTTATTTTCTTATTTATTTACTTATTTTTACTTATTCACTTTACATTCCGCTCACTGCCCCGTCCCCCTGCCCCCAGCAGCTGATCTTTGTTTTCTTAATCTTAGCATTCTAATTTCCTTCCTTTTGAAATCACTCAATGACTAAATGTACATATTAACCCCTATTTTATTATTTGGGCCTTTTGAATTCATTATATAGAATATATCGTCTTCGGAGTTTACCTTAAAGATGATTTTAAATTTTATTTTAATTACTTACTCACATTTGAGACAGGGCTTCTGGAACTCAAAGCAAAGTGGCCTTAGCCTCCCAAGTGCTATAGGCCGCGACGTCCGGCTCTGGAGCAGGTCTTTTCTTTTTTAAGATTTATTTATTTTATGTATGTGAATACACTGTTCCTGTCTTCAGACACACCAGAAGAGGGCAACAGATCTCATTACAGGTGGCTGTGAGCCACCATGAGGTTGCTGGGAATCGAACCCAGGACCAGTGCTGTTAATCGCTGAGCCATCTCACCAGCCCCCTCTGCAGCAGTTTTAAACAAGACATTTCCTTCTACTGAAATTCCAAAGCTGAGAACAGCGGTGGCGAGGGCTCATGGTTGGAAGTTGGGATGATGTTCTGTGTAAGCAGGATGTGGTCCAGCTCTCCCAGCTCCTGAACTTCTTTCTGTCAGGGTTGCCATCAAAAGTGCCAAGAGAATGACTGACGAATTACAGCGCAAGAACCGCAACAGTAGCACTGAAGACTCTTCTTTCCGGTCTAGTTGTCTTCCTTCCTCCGACTTAGGGAAGCCAGAGGCTCACGGGTGCTTAGGATGAAGGCGTACAACGGAGAGACTGAGCGATGATTCTGCAACAGCGGCACCCTGGTCCTCTCACCTGCTCGCTCCTGGAAGTGGGAACTTCGGAGGAGAGTTAGAAGGGTAGACATGAAACGTATGATCTGTCTCCCTAAGATGGCAGCTTCCGGTTCTCTGAATGTGGCCCAAGAAGACAAGGAGCCTGCCTAAAATATGCCCTAGGGGCAGAAAGTCTAACGGAGTGTGGGGAAGGAAGTGATCCAAGCCTTCCCCAATAATCCAAGAAACCACTGCTGTGACTGTATATAACTAGTGACCCTATGCACACAGCAGATAATTCATAATTGTTAAGCTCTCGTCCACTGGGTCCTCTGTTTCGTCGTAAACTCCCGCTCCTCCTCATACCCCGGAGGGAAGCTGGGTGGCTTGGGCTGGAGCATCACACTTTGTTGGGGGCTTTTCTAAGATGCAGGCAGGAAGTAGGAACCAGAGAAACACTACTTTTAGCATGGTGCTACCCTGGGTTAACGCTCACCCCTAAGGCCTGGGGACAAGGGGTGGCTATAGGGCACGCCTGACAGCACACTCCTCACGTACTCCCATGAAGCAGCGATGTTGCCTTAGCGCTGGACCATGCACAGCAGCCTCTGTGGGACTTCTCGCCTGGGGACAGGAAGGCCAGAATTCATCAGGAGGTGAGCTAACCTCTGAGAGATGATACCAGAGGAAGACACTGCAAAGGGTATCACAAAGGCACCCTCACCGGGGACAGGAATTAGTGATGAAACCTCTCTAGGAAGCAAATGACACCATTTCTGAGCAGTGGCTCTAGTGTTCCAACAACTTTCTTTTTCCTTTTCTCCACAGAAACAGTGTAAAATTGCCGCCATGCATGATACCATGGAACAGGCAGCATTATGTAGGGAAAGCATAGAAGCATGCCATACATGACTAAAACGTTGTTATCTTTCTGAATTTTGTGAGACTTACAGTGGCTGCTAGCAAGGAATTGAAATTTTCCATTTACCTTCTTATTTAAGGTAACTCCGCACCTAACTTTGTACTAACGTTTTATTCTAATTTCAGCATTGCATTTCTTCTTTATCTGTTTATGCCGGGAGGGACAGATGCATGCCACACCTGCCAACATTTCGTCTTCCGAGCAGGATTCGAATGGCATGCACTTTGGGTGTTATAGGTCATGCCCTCAGCTTCACAGACTTGCTACCATTGACGCAGTGTGATGTTTTCATTTAGATCATTTCCTGTTCTGTCCTGGAGAAGAGAAGTTGTCTGAGAGGGCTCGGCATAGAAAACTTACCCTTCTGAAGTATGCAGCCCTGACAGCCAGGACAGCAGCGGATAGTCCATGCTAAGTGGGTGATCAAGAGTGTAGAAGGGGGGGCTGGGGATTTAGCTCAGTGGTAGAGCGCTTACCTAGGAAGCGCAAGGCCCTGGGTTCGGTCCCCAGCTCCGAAAAAAAGAACCAAAAAAAAAAAAAAAGAGTGTGGAAAGGTTTCTTAGAGCTCGTCTTTGGCCTGGACCCCTTCATCTCGCAAATGGAGTCTGACTACTGGTGTGAGGGGTGGAATCTCCGGATAATAGCTCCTAATTCTTAGGGTCTTGGTCATCCCTCCTCACTCTTTATTGTACAGAAATTAATAGAATAAGCCTTCCAGAGATGTTGGAAATGAATTCCATATTGAGAGTGTAACATATAATAAATAATTAGTAGGAGAGATTATTTTGGGAGAATCCGTGAAGGTAAATAAATATGGAAATGCCAGAAGCATGTGTTTATTAAATGTAAACACACAAATTAGGTTTCTTATACAACTTCATTTTTAACTTTCCCTCATTTCCTTTCTTCCTCACTGGCCCCTAAAATGATTGAAGATTATCAGGCAAGAAAAAAAAGAGCTGAATAATTTTCAATAACTTAGGAAAGACTTGTGTTGCTTGGCTGAAAGGGGAGAAGAAAAGAGTTTTCTGGAGGATCACTGTTATTAGGAGAAAATATAGGGTTTATTATGTTGGAGTACTGAAACTTATTCCTTGATTAGGTGTCAGAGAGGGGGAAATCCATTAACTTTTGTCTCGGCCACCAAACTCCAGGTCAGGGATTTGCAGTGACTGTGGCTGCCATCACAAAGGCTGCCTGCTTGAGGAATAGCCAGGGGACACATGTATCTAATACCTTTGTGGCAGTGGTTAAGTACATGTACCCAAACAGTGTGACCTCCATTTATATCTATGTGGGAAAACAGAGGTCACCTCCCGAGTGAGTTGGCAACATAAGCTCGGACCCTTCTACTTTCCTATCGATCACCCACCCCTTACCTGAAAAGTCTCTGCTGGAAAATTACCTCATCTTACACCACATCCTCTGGAAATTGTTGTTTAGTCTCAGGGAGAGGATCTAATCAAGCCACTCTAATCAAAATCCTTCCCACAAATTTAAATACAATTAAACATTGATGGTTGACAGTTCCTCTCAGTTGGTAAAAACTGTGGGACACAGAACCCAACAACTTTTGTTTCCTGTGTCCCACCTTGGGGGAGAAGTCTACCTGCAGTGAGGGAAAGGAAGCCAGCAGGGGTGTGACCCAGTGATGTGTGACATGACGCTTGCCTTCTGGTCACCTCATCTTCCTGAGAGCCTCTACCCTTCCTGTTGATTTTGCCACATTTCCTTGGGTTCCACAAACGACTAAGGTCTCCTCGTGCCTCCATTGGTTCAAACTGGTTTGGGTCACTAATAACCAAAGAAGTCCTGTCTCACCTGCTGTTTAATTAAATATTTGATTAACTGGAAACTGGAAACTCTCTACCTCAATCGTGTTCACAAGATAATTTTTTCTGCCCGTGAAAATTGGTGTATTAGTGTAATGATTATTTCCTCCAGCTCTTGCTTCTAAAGACTATTTAGAGCAATGCGAAAGAAGGTATCAAAACACAGCCAACTAGTATGTCACATGCCTGTAATTCTACCAACCTCAAAAAACAAAACAAACAAACAAACACCCCAAACCACAACAACAACAAAAGCCCAACAATAAATAAAAAGTTACAGAGACATTCTAGGAAAGAGAATGGGCGTGACTGGTCATACACTTGTGAAATGAGTTGTTTTCTTAATCTATATTGTCTCTTTCATAAGGGCTTGCTTTGCGCAGGGCTGTCAACCACAAAGCAGACTAGAATCCCTGCCCTTGCAGAGCTGGTGTCCCATTGTTTCTGGATAAGGAGAACACCAGCTATTGTTGCCACTGATTTTAGACCTTGGACATCCTTCACTGGATAGCCACACGTGTTCTGAGGAGGAGATGGCCTTCTGTCTGCTTTCTCCATCCAAGCAAATATGGCAAGAGAACTCTCTGCTGCCCCTTGTAACTCAAGTTCTGTCCCTGAGTCATCTGAAAGGTTCTATATGTCAAAGGCCAGGGAGATGACAGCCAACCTGTTTCCAAAGGACTAGAGCAAAAATGTATATGGCTCAGTGAGAGTCAGAGGTAGAGTGGTGGAGATATGGCACAGGGGTCAAGAGCATAGATTACTCTTCCAGAGGACCTGAGCCCATAAGTGGCTCATAACCTCCTGTAACTCCAGCTCCCAAAGGTTTCAACAGCTTTGGCCTCCTCGGCCGCCTGCACTCACATTCACACACTGTGAGTACAGGCAGACAGGCACACATCATACATCATTACAAACAATCTCTGAAAAGCCAGAAGGGGTTGAGGATCTATAGCTCAGTGGTAGAGTTCTTGTCTAGCATATGCAGGGCCCTAGGTTCAAGCCCCTGTTCCGTCAGCCTAGCCCAGTTGAAATGGCTCTTACTAAGAACTCAGGATATGGGTTGTTTTTAGAGCATGACTAATGAAGCAGCTTTGCTTCCCCTGAACTTAAGGAGGACTTGTGTTAACTCTGGGGTCGATTGTCTACAGCTAATGTCTTTGAATTATCCTTGATTGACAATGACACTGGTAGAGAAATCACCTCCTAGTCAAGATGGCGTCAGTAATCTGTTTCCTGGTCATCTGGGGCTTCCTCTCACCCCTCTTGAGGGTGAATCTTGTGCTGAGGGAGGTGGGGTAGTAACGGCTTGGGTGGGTAGATACGTCCCTGTGGATGCATGAGGCCTGGTGTCCTTGACCTCACAGTTTCTCAAACTTTAGGGGACATACAGATAGCTCAGGACTGGTGGGAAAGGGCAGGTTTTGAGACTGTGACCAAGCTTCCCTTGTACAACAGATCAGAAATACTGTCTAGATTTATCCACCCTCACACCAGAGCCTGAATCCTAAATACTCAGGAGAGGCCTGGGCACTTGCAGACCAGAACTGCTAATGGCTGCTCCCCTGGCAGGAAGCCAGGGAGCAGCCTCATCTTGTTCATCTGTCAGAGCGAGAAGCCAAAGGCTCTGGCGAGCACCTGCTTCCAGCCCTCAGGAAGCCAGCGCTGAATTTAGGCCCTCAGCAGACGAGCCGAGGAGAGACGGGATTTACAGACAATTGCCTGCAACCACAGTCAGGCACACAGCCTATAACCAACTCGGTCTCTGCCAAATGCCTGGCCCTGGGAAACTGCAAGGGAAATAGCTAGCCACCAGGAGGTGGGGGTTTGGATCTTTTTGTTTATTTTTTTTAATCAGCACATTTGGGGTCTATTACCATGGTTTCAGGTTTGCCTGGTGTGGGGGCTTTGTGGGAAAGTCTCTTTTTATTTGGTAATATTTCAGATTTGGGACTCTCATGGGGTTATCGTCCTTCCTTGATCCTAGCAACAAAGGCAGTGACTGATAACTTCTTACCACACAAGGCAAAGTAATTGTGTCTCTCCCTTATCTCAGAGAGAGGCTGCCTATTTTCTTTCTTTTTTTTTTTTTTTTGCTGAAAAATATTAATCACCCTATCTTTTACACATTCAAGCTCCTTGGCATTGCATGGGAAATTATCTGTTCCCCACTTGATTCAGGCCTATATATGTCCATCCTTAATCTCTTCCAGTTTTCTTCCAATTAGATGCAATCTTTTTCCAATACTCTAATTAATACTTCCACATTAAATATTAGGCCTTGTAAGAGAAAAATCATCTGTAATATAGTCAGATCGAGCCAAAGAGGATTTTCAAGCTCTTGCCCTTAATCTTTCTTTCAATTTTCTGCCATTTAGAAACAATTTTTCCCCCCAACACTCTAATGGATGCAAATGATATTCGTGATTAGTTAGTATTATGCTAATCTGAGCCTGGAATTTACCTAAATCTGCATGGTGTTGTCTGAGTACCAGATTGCTTTGGGTTTCTGAGGAAAATTACATTAGCCTGCCAGATGTACAAAACATGATAGAGTAGAAATCTGAGCAAATAATCAAGATTACATTAGTTTTGTTTCTTAATGAACAACGGTTGGCATTAGGGATTACAGACAAATTACGGTTTTCCTCTCTGAGCTCAAGCAGCTAAGCAGCTGTTGTGAAGGTCCCCTTTTCCTGACTACCCCTAAATAGATTGGGAGCCACCAGGGCCGAGGGAAAGCATCTAAAATTTCACATAATTTAATTTGTTCCATTACAAAGCAATCATCACTATGAGGCCCACAGCAACCTCCAAATCCACCCCCCCACGCAACGCACCCCCTCTCTGGAATGTGGGAGCCATTTGAGGGTTTCTGGGACAAACTCAATGTGTTTTTCTTTCTCTCCTGAGTGGAGGGATGTAGGCTGCATGCCTTGGAGGCATACCTGCTTTCTCTACCCTCTGGGCCACTTTCCAAAAGGGTGCCTGCCTAATTCCTGCTACTTGGCTGACACAGATGGAATGCTGCTGATAAGGGTTTCAGAGGTAACACAGTACAGCTGGCTGCAGTCTCTGAGGCTGACTGCACCAGACACTTGCAGAAACAACGGCCATGAGCTTAGACCCTCATCCACGGTCATTTGATCTCTGTCCATGACGTCCCACTATAATGAAATCCGTATCCTGCAGCAGATGCATGGTGGTGGTGAGAGTAATGGTGGTGGTGGTGGTGGTGGTGTGTGTGTGTGTGTGTGTGTGTGTGTGTGTGTGTGTGTGTGTGTGTGCTGGGTGCATAGGTGAAGGGTTTAGAGGGGTGATTTAACAGCCCATGGTCCTCTTCTTGGATGTTTCCCTTGACATCAATTGGCAACACGGCAAGGCTGTGGACTTTCCTGCTTATTTAATTGCCTCACCTACAGCGTACTGCCTCATTCAGGGTGCTGTTTCTGGGTCCAGAATCACACTCTCTCCATGCAAAAGCTAGGGTCTTTGTACATGTCCGCTCCTCCTTAGAATTAGTACTTTCCTCTCCTTCTCTCCCTCAAGAGAAACTGTAGCACTGCCAAGATTCATAGGTGCCTATGAACTAGGTGTCCTACAGAAGTTGGAAGAGGCCATCTCTTAATTTACATACTTCCTTCCCACACTGGATCCATCACAGGGAGCAGAACTGAGTCTGCTTTGTTCATGTAGTGTTTGTTGTAATAATTCATGAAATTCTAGACATAGGGAACAGGTTCGTATAATTGCAAATACAGAGCTGACAGGGAGAGAAAGCTTGAATTTTTACACCACAGCACCGGTGGAAGTTCTAAACAATATCCTCACAGACACATGTGCAGACGCTGAGAACCCCTCAGTCCCCAGCCCCCCACCACAAGAATAGGAGCTGAGGTACATGGACACAGGTGTTTCTTGACTTGCGTGGGCTCAACTCATAAGGGCGGAGCTCTTTTTGCTGACTCCTAAATATCTCCTCCCAACCATCCTTACCCACAGACGGGCCCACTGCTGTCCCAGAGTCTCACTGATCACCGCCACCTGCTGTTCTCCCAGGTCACAGGGTCCTTAGCGCTCACAACCTATGAGCTCATCTAGTGTCCAGGAGTGAGATCTGGGTGGCTTGATGGGATAGGAAGAGAGCATGAGCTGAGGGAAAGTAAGATGAGATCTCTTAGGCTTACCTCTGGATATTACTCCCAGCCCCTCACATGTGGATCAGTTTCTAAGCTCAGGAGACGCTTGGGAAGGAAAATTGAGAGGAGGAAGGAAGGAAGGAAGGAAGGAAGGAAGGAAGAAAGGAAGGAAGGGAGGGAGGGAGGGAGGGAGGGAGGGAGGGAGGGAGGGAAGGGAGGGAGGGAGGGAGGGAGGGAGGAAGGAAGGAAGGAAGGAAGGAAGGAAGGGAGGGAGGGAGGAAGGGAGGGAGGGAGGGAGGGAAGGGAGGGAGGGAGGGAGGGAGGGAGGAAGGAAGGAAGGAAGGAAGCCTGCAGAACTATTCTCCCTCTGCTTCCCAGTTAGGGAGCAGAAGCTTCTCCACCAGCCTGTTTGATGCTCCAGGAGCCTCAAGCCACACATCCTGTTTTCATGTCTCTCTGGATTGGCAGGAGCATCTGTGCCCTTGCCCTGGGAATAGGGTTGATTTGCTGCCCTGCTGAGGAAAGGCTGCAGAATAGCAGAAGGCAGGGTGCTGGTACCTGAACCCTGACTGCTCAGAGAGAGCAGGGTGCCTGGTTCTCACAGGTGAGAGGAACCTCAGTGCAGGGGTCTTTAAAGCCTCACAGTGAACTTTTACAGTTCGTCTCATTTGTAAGCCGTCCCACGGGTGGGGAGCGACTCTGTGAAAAGCAGAGGAAACTGTGGGCACTGAAACGGGAGAAAGGACCATGGCCTCTCTGTTCCCGAGTTGTTCACAACAAGCTCAAAGCAAAGTAGAGAAGTGGTAGGGCATGAGCAGTAAATAGATGGACATGGGCAGGACTCAGAAGCCACAAGAAGTCACTATGTCAGAGCAATGGGAGCTGAACCTCTGAGAATCTGCTGAGCTGGTTCCCAGAGACTTGACAGCTGAGAGACAGTGAGCACATTTCCAGAGGCAGCCTCCACAGCTCTGGGGGCAGAGGTAGGGATGAAGAATAATAGCGGCTTTGGGTTTTTGTCATCGTTGGTCTTCTCTGAATGCCTTCCTCATTATAAAGCACCCTACAGTAAAGCATGACTGCCCCCCTTTTCATTAGAACACCAGGGTTACCCCATGTCCAAGGAATCACCTCATGTGTACAAACTGCTTCAGGCCTCACCACAATCTCACAAAAATGCATCTCGCTATCACCCCAAGTAATGATGAAGGCCACGGAGCCATGGAGGCTGCCACTGTCCTCTGTGTCCAGCCGGTCACCACCAATTGGCATCTCAGAAGCTCAGGGCCTTGAGTGGAGTGCTATTGTGCCTCTCAACAGGATCTGAAACTCTTCAAAGCATAAATTTACATCCTAGTGTCTCTCCCATTTTACTGTTGGCTCCCGTAAGCTCCCTGTTACCATAAAATGTAGATCGGGAAGACACCAGAGAAGAGACTGTAAAGGAGGTAACTGTACGTTTTGACTTTGACAGGAGACCCCTCTCAGAGCCGTAGCCTCCCTGGTACATGGTACCTTCAGGACTGAGGCCTCCTCAGGATCTACCCATCTACCCATCAGGATTTGCACCATCTACCCACTGTGATTATTTTTATAAAAAGTCATTTTTTTATATAGCCATTGAGCAACCGAACACCATGCACTACCCTCCCCCCCAAAAAAGCACTTGAGTCTCATTCTCTCACCTTATTTTAAAAGTAAGGATGTGTCTTAGGTATGACTTCACAACAGAAGACTTAACAGTCATGAACAGGAAGCTGGATGATTTGCAGATGGCCCCCTGCCTGTCCTTCTACCAAAGGACAGACTGACTCCTCTGGACTTGAGCAGCCCAGAGAAGACACCAGTGGAATGTTCTACAAGAATGTGTAGCCCAAGACCACAGTCCTTAAAATAATCACTTCCAAATAATAGGAAATTCCTTCAAAAGGTGAGATTCTAATCATGGAAGGCCTGCAAACACAGGAATTGGAAGTATGTCTGGGCAAATATTGAATTCGGTTTCTGAGGAGACTTTTCATATCCAGGTGTTCTCCAAACCATGTAGCCAATGGGCCACGATATCGATTTAAAGAAGCAGTGTTTGTATTTAAGTAATGAACTAGAATACAGTAATGATATTAAAAGTTTAAAATAAGCATAAAGACTACACGTATTTCAACTCTCATCTGCCTTATGTGTGTGCAAGGTGAAGTCTTAAAACAGAGGAACTCATTTGTACAGTGGCTCAAAACTGAGTGATCATAGGCTGCTGTGGTGGCTCAGTGGTTAATGCTAAGCCCGACAACCTGGCTTCAATCCCTGGGAACCCCAGTGATGCAAGAAAACTAACTCCTTGAAGTTGTCTATTTTACACAAGTCTCTCTCTCTCTCTCTCTCTCTCTCTCTCTCTCTCTCTCTCTCTCTCACACACACACACACACACACACACATGTGCGTGCGTGCGCACATGCACATGCTCACACAGGAAATAAGTGTTTTAAAAACAAACAGCAGCAGAACTGGAGAGTCAAGTGGCTTGCTTCTGCCTTCAGAACAGTTTTAGAACGTCCTCTGACCTCTGGATTCTCGGATGGGCTGGACTTCCACAGTTCATTTTGATTGAGAGAAAGAAGCAATCCAAAAGCAAGCAATCAGTGTGTTAGCAAAGGGGTAGGCGAGGCTTCTGAGGTAATGGGGCGATGCTTTCCTAACCAGGGCAAGGAGGGAGTCAGAGCTGTCCTGTGCACTTTGAAATGTAGCAGATTCTAGAAAGCTAACCTGGCCGTTCTTAAATATTTTACTGAGACATAAAGTACCCAGAAGTGGTCTTTTTATCCAGAGGCAGAGGGGTGTGCTTGCTATAATTAAAATGCCAAGCTTTGTATTTGGCTAAAATGACATCAATGTCCTGTGACACAGGAGGCACGGAGCCATTCAGAAGTCCTTGAATATCTTTGGCTGGGCACAATGGTTTTACTCTTGGGGCTGTCCATTCTCAGCTGAGTGGACATGGGCGAAGTATCTCACCCTCTGCACTTTGGTGTCTTCGCTGTGGAATGGCAATCATAGACCCTCACACATTTCAGTGTTGCTGACAGACTTACAGACTTACAAAAGATGATGTGCCAAGGCTGTAGCAGGCAGACCGACACAAGAGAAGCCTAAAGGACAGGCATTTGGAAAAACTGTGACTGCACCTCACAGTCCAATAAAGCAATTTGCTCAGTTACTGCAGTCCTCCAAGCATAGCATTCAGATAAAAACGTGATCAGAGAAGCGTCCTTTGGACAAGGCCATTTCCTCGGCAGTCACTCAGAGTCTGGAGGAGGCCTATTTGCTAAGAGACCGGGGCTAGTCCAGGGTCCTTTATTAGGGAAAATAGCTCTACCCCAAAGCTTATCAATACTCAATAGTTATCCTTTTCATTAAGATTCTAACCCATCGCTAGACTTAGCCCAAGGGTTTGTAGGACATTGCCTCTGCAAACATCAGCAACATCACACGCGTATGCTATGACTGGGAAGATTCTGTGAAAGTTTAGGAAAATCAAAAGGACACGGGCTAACATTTCCACACATTCGATAAGAAAGCTCTGGTGAAGGGGGGAAGTTAGAGGGAAGGAGCCCAGCTGACAGAGGTGACTCAACTCCGTGTTGAGCTGATTGATTGATTTCTTAATTAATTTACGATGGCTCAACAATAATTACAAGCTACTGTTTGTCAGCCAAATCACTTTCGATGAAGTCAAAGGTTCACATCTGCACGAAGATTCCAGGGATCAATGCATCAATTAGCTGTGTTGGCTTTTGTCCCACTGAAAACTAACATGTGTCATTAATATTCCACCATTTGTATGTATAAACTAATTGATTGAACATTCATGCTACATAAACATGCGGTTTGTATTATGTGGGGTTCCACATAACACATCTTTCATGCCAATATAATGAATAGCCAGGCTCACGTAAGAAAATGAATCTTATTGGAAAGTAAAACGGCAATTGAACGTTAGTTCTTCTATGGATGACCGTGTCTAGTCCTGGTGAGCATTGCATAACAGAAAATTCTTGAGTTTTATGGAAGAATGAGCTGGAGCAAATTTTAGAGGTGATAGACCTTTGTGTGAGATTGTCCAATTCTATCGATAGGGAACTATGTGTGATCCCACAAGGCCGCCACTCCCACTCTTCTCTGCAATGGATGCTAGACCATAAATGATGTTAATCGTAGCTGTGTGATCTGCTATTTCATCTGCGAAAAGTTCAGGTTGGAAACATGCAAATCTCTTCACTTTGAGTAACTTCTGCCAGGTTCGCTGTCAGCATCAGCACTGAGAGAAGACTGAGCTTGTGGGAAACGTCGAAGCACCTGGGAAGGCAGAGTAAGTTCTAGTTCCTTGATCATCAGCTCTCTCTGTTCCTTTGAGCCAGAGGCTCTGCTGGAGAAAGTTGGGCAGTGCCTCCGAGGTCAGCTATGACTGGGGTTGTGGTGGGAGTAGAGACATCTATCCACAGATGACTTTCTTCCCAAGTTTCCGCATCGCTGTTATACATTAAAATACACAGAAGTGCCTGGGCATGATTAGTAGAGAAGTATTATTGATCACCAAGTAGCTTGTCATCTTATGTGGTGGGCTAGTGTGGCAAAGACGAACCTACTAAAAATCGTAGAGGCTTCTAGAATACTCAAGTTTCAGGTGGGAAGGGAGTCCCAGGAAACGGATGAGCAGGTGACTTCCCAGTGAGCTAAATTTGGGGCTGAGGTATTTATAGCCAGCACACTGGGTGCAGGCCGAAGCAGCAGGACTCCAAGTTTTTATCACACCCCAGAGAACCTTGCTGAAGCAGGACAGAGCCTAAAGACAGCCTCTTCGCTGTAAAGATCCCTCTCTTAGGCTGCCTTAGAAGCAGTTGCTTGCCTACATTCTCTCCCACTTTCTCCAGATCTCTCTCTCTCTCTCTCTCTCTCTCTCTCTCTCTCTCTCTCTCTCTCTCATGTTTCTGGTACTCATTCTTCTGACCCCTCAGCCAAAATGGCAGTCCACAATAGAGGTTTTTCCATAAAGGTACAGACATGGAAAATAACCCAACATTTAGAATAAAAAGACCCCCTCCGTTTTGTGTGTGTGTGTGTGTGTGTGTGTGTGTGTGTGTGTGTGAGAGAGAGAGAGAGAGAGAGAGAGAGAGAGAGAGAGAGAGAGAGCCCGAATGGAGCACTCTCTTTTGAGATAGCCTCTTATTGGTACTTGGACCTCTCAGCAAGTAACCTATATCAGCTTCCCTGGGTAGCGTCCTGTCTCAGGCATCCCAGCTCCAGGATTACAAGAAGAAATCACCACAGCTAGATTTGTATGTGGATCCTGAGACTCAAACTCGAGTCTCACACTTCCATTTAAAAGGCACAAGACAACTCTTGGATGTTCTCCCCAGCTCACAAGAAAAAAATCTTATTAAGTGAACTCTATTCCAACAAAATTAAGAAGCTAAAAACAAACCCACACTGATTCTATAGCCTGTTGCCTGATCATGTTAAAACACACTAGCTTCTCCTCACAGAGTCTCTGAGATGTCCAGGTCATCATGAAGATGGTGGTGTGAGGACGTGGGAGTGAGGTGTGCTGTCGGCCTGATTTGCTCCTCTTCAGCCTTCCTCAGCAATATGTCTCCTAAGGGGACAGGCAATTGGCTGCTTTTGCTTCTGGGTGTCTTCCCGCTCTTTCCTTCAGCTTTTAAACTCTTGGTCATAACATCCACATCCTTCTAACATACGCAGGGTTCATTGTGAGTGGGCCACCTGGGTGGTCTCAGGCTCCAGCCTGGCAGCCCACCATAATCCGTCAGCTCAGACACAGAGAGCACAGCAGGATCCCACCAGCAAAGGAGGTGACAACTGTCTTGGTGAAACCTAGCCATGACTTATCAGAAGCCCTTCAAGTGCAATACTGTGTAGGCGGATAAAGAATTCCTGCTTCCTATTTGCTTGGGATCTGTACGTTTGTGTTCACACCTAAGCAACCAAACGAGACAAATCCTAACACAGAGCCAATGTCCTATACCAACCTGTGGTCATTCACAATCAACAATCATGTGTGCATGTCACATACAACATAGAAACACACTAAATTCAGCTAGTCTTTCATCTCAAATAGTTGCCGGCAATGTTGTATTTCTAACAATTCTAAAATTAGCCTGGAGAGATGTTTTAGAGCAGGCTCTCAACCTGTGTGTCGTGACCCCTCTAGCAATCCTATACCTCCTATAGTACCTTCACTATGATTCGTAACAGTAGCAAAATCATGGTGCTGAAGTTGCAATGAAATAACCCTATGGTTGGAGGTCATCGCAACTGTATTAAGAGTCACAGAATTAGGAAGGCTGAGGACCACTGGCTTAGGGGTTAAGAGCACTCACTGATCTACAAAGAGCCTGGATTCCGTTTCCAGCATACGGCAGCTCACAGACATCCATAAACCCCAGTTCCAGGAGATCCCATGCCATCTCTTGATCTCCTTTTACACTAGGCATTCACATGCTACACAGACATACATGTAGGCAAAAAAAAAAAAAAAAACCTCATACACATAAAGTAAAACACCGGAAAAAACTATTTACAGTATCATGTGCCATCTACTTTGTGACAAGCCAAATCCTCCCTTGCTAATGCCCACTAAGCACAAGCTGGAACCGTAACCCACTGCAGAACGATGGCGTTTTTAAGAGTAAAGCTGTTCATAGTGATGCTGGTGACTGCAAGGTTGCATTGTGGGATTTCTGTTTTTGAACTTCTTCCTGTCTTATTAAGCACACAAAAGGCAGCGTGGCCCTGCTATTTCACAGGGTGTTGGTGATTTTAGCCTTGTGGTCTGAAGAACTAATCTTTTGAATTCTGGTCACGGAATCTGCGAAGGATGCCACCTGATGCTTTAGACACTAGCAGTTTTTCCATTGTCTGGCGAAAAATTACCATTCTACACACTCCAGAATATGGGCAAAAGCCTGAGACCGTCCCTTCACCTACTCGGGTGGAACAACAGCAGCTGGCAGGGTGTGTACACTGGGTTTTTCTCTTCCTTCAAGCTTTTAGCCTGTTTGCTGAACATCACCTCGCTGCAGCTTTGCTAGATCCCGGCCCTGAGAGGTACCAGAGCCCCGAGAGGTGCGATAGACACCAAACCTAAAAGGTACAAATGCTTCCCTTGCTGGTGGATTTCCAGAAATTTCCCCCAGATGGCTTGTGACTATATCGAGCCTAATTGTCTCGAGGGAAGATGAATGGAATCACATTTCCAACGAATCCCTCTCCACATCCCTCTCAGAGGCAGTTCCCGTGCAAGTGAGGGTGTTGACCTGCTCCGCTCAACATGAGGAGGATTGGAGCCTCAAAACAAGGCTAGGGGTGAAGTTGGAACTGTTGCCAGACAACAGCCAAATGCCTCATCATGTTTGCAGGAAGTGAGGTGGAACCCAGGTCATACAGAATGAGGCAGTCCTAGACCAGGATCCAGGGGGGGGAAATGAGCTCAACACTTTGGGTTTCTAAACGGTGTCTCAGTCCCTCCTCCCTCACAGTGGAGTGCACTCTTCAAAGTTGCTGAGCCTCTGAGTCGAGTGGCCTCATCTGTAGTGTGGGGCTGGTGATGCCTCTTTTATTGTGCTGTACTGAAGCCTGAATGAGATGATTTATATAAATTGCCTCGCCAAGTACCTGGCAGACACCTGGCAAATAAGAGCCCCTCAAAAATCATTGCTTTTTCTTTTTAGCCTTAAAAAAATCATAGGAGTCAATGTTTAAAATTAAAATTAACCTAATATGTAACACTAGCCAATAGATTATGTTAAGCACTCAAAGATGCTTTGGGAAGCAGTGCTTTTAAGAAATCTTCAACTCTCTGAAATGGAAAACAGTACATTTTTATAGCTCATTGGATGTAACACAATTTCCACACACCCCCAAAAATGTTTATATAAACTCAAAAAAAAAAAAACCCACCACGATTCTAAAAGCCACCTTGAAAATGGAACAGTTCCATTAACTAACCCATCCTGTGAGCACCTACTAAGTGCTTGGACCTGAGCCTGAATAAATAGGGTTGTGTTAGCCCCCTTGGGTGTGTGTCATGAACCTTGCATTCACCAGGTGCCTAGCCGGCTCTCTCTCATTCATCCTCCCGACAGGTTGGAGAGACAAGTAATGAGAATGATTATCTGCACTTTACAGCTGGCTCCAGCAGCCGCGGGATGAGCAAATTCATTTGCCAGAGGTCACAGAGTCTACATTTCCCAGGATTCAGTCCCGTGCTCATAAACATATCCATTATGTACAAACTTGGAACAGGAACACTGTGTGAGAGAGAAAAAACAGCTACCTTGCTTGAACAAAGTCAATTTAGGGAGAAGTACAATGTTAAGATTTATTTAGAACGGTGAGAAACGAAAACGGTTATTAACGCTATTAAAGCTTGCCCAGTACGAGATAGGCTAAACATGTCCTGTGGTATGTCGGACTCAGTGTCAGTTGACATAATAATAATGACCATAGCAACACTCACAGAGCCCTTTCTCGTCTTCTGACTCTGCCGAGCATTGCCGTTTAGACAACTTGCAGGCATGTGGTACAGCTGCGTCCACCCCTTAGCACAGCTCCTGGCTTTTACAATTACAGTTTCTCTGGCTATTTTACACATTGAAATGAGACAAGGGAATACCACTGTTTCTTTCTGCTCCAGTGTATGTATTTTCCTGCAGCCGACTCCTTGAGTTCAGCCCTTTAAGAGACTATATATTACAGTGTCACAAGATTTTGGGAAATAGGAAAAAATGCCTTTTGTGACTGACACCACTCAGCCATGTTAGTGAAAAACGCCACAGTCTCGGTGACACTGAAGCATCAGATAGCTGTCTGCTGACCAGCCCCTAAACTGGAAAATCAGCACCAGCTTTCCCATTGATGGAAGCGATAGCACCCTTGAGAGCACAACACTTTGCTCCGAGAGAGAGAGAGAGAGAGAGAGAGAGAGAGAGAGAGAGAGAGAGAGAATAGGCCCTTGTGTTTCCTTACCCTCTGCTTAAAATTAACAACCATCTAATCACTGCTTATTGAGATAGGATCCACAGTTTATGCGTAGCAGTGGCTGTGCAAGTGTGTAAGTGAAAACGAGCCATGGAGAACAGCGCACAAGCGGTCTCCTTCTGAGAGAATCACCACATCCTCTGTACAGAGCCCTGGTACCTAAAGATGGTTTCACATATGGAAAACACTATTATAAATGCCACTTTGTCACTGAAGAATAAGAGATGGGAGACCTAAAGAAAAAGGCACATGCCGCGGGTGATGGCCGTGAGATATTTAAAAAGCAGTGCACTATATACAGTGTGAAACCATTTCCCTGCAGACACGATCATCCTCGGCACTGAACAGAACATGACTTAGAGGTGATGGCCACGTTAGTATTCACCCACGAGTCTAGGGAAGAATATCAGAAAGATATCTGGCTGCCCTTGGGGAGTGGCAAGCCTAGGACTGAGAGCCTCCTACATCACCCAGCATTCGGGGAAAGAGAATCCCTTCAGAAGGACACCAATAGGACACACTTCCTCCTTTAACACAGGGACGTGGGGTTGATTCCAGTAAAGGTAGATAGGCTTGCTGTGCCTGCATCTGGAACTGAGCCTGGCATACAGTGTGGGCCTGGTAATGGTGAACGAAACAAAGACTTCATAGTTGAAGCCCTGTAAACAGTCTGTCCACGGGCATGGTGTCTTGTGAAAACTACTTAACAAGGTTATTATCTGTATGAAGTCTGCTAATTTCTGCTATACTTCTAGAGATAAAATGGAGTTTGATCTGAAATAATGCATGTCTACAGGCCAGCAGTCCACACTAGGTCAGTAGTCAGTGAGTCTTGGCAACTCTTGTAGCCAGGAAAGAGCTTTACTCAAATATATCTTTTTAACATATTTATTACACGGTTTAGAAATCCTTCTGGTTGTATTAAAAGAAATTAAATTTCTAAGAAGATACTAATTTTAGAAATGCCAGTGAAAAGCAGACAACTATAAACTTAAGTTTATCCCTACTTCTCAAGGAGTTCAAAAGATATTTTTCTTTGAAGATAGTTTCCTCAATGCAATTATCTGCACACTGACATTTCTTGTCAAACTATCAGTTAAAATTGACATTGAGAACAATGTTAAGACCACAAAACAAAAAGTGAGTCATTTGGCAACATTGTTATTTTATTATCAATAATAAATCAATGAATAAAGTTGTGAAAAGGTACTTGGTTCAACTTCTTAAAACATAGACAAATTATTTTCTTTCAAAGAAAAAAATCAAAATTATATTAGGAGTTAAGTATATTAACATTCAATAAAAAATGACAAATTTGCCCATGTGAGGTCTACCTCAAGTTCTTCTCTCATGGTACTTCTCTCCCCATTCACCTTAATTAATATTTAAAGAATTTCAAGCAGCATAAGTAGTTTGTTTTTCAAATTAATTTTGTGGATTAATATTTACATAATTAGCCTTAACAATCAAGGTAAACTTGCTAACATTCTGGCCTGGTTCTGATGGGATCAAAGGATTAGACTTAGGAAATTTAGAGGGAAGAAAATTATGTCTGGTGCAGATCTGCCTCCTTGAAGTTCCAAACAGCTACTAAAGAAGTTTTAATAAATCTCTCTCTCAGAGAGCTTCAAATAAACAACGCAGAAAACAATGGGAATTCTGGAGATGGCTCCTGTAAGTTTTCTTTATTAGTGTTTTAAAAGGAAACATACAGCATCTTTAATAACCAGTTGTGAGATAGTGTTACTTACAAGACGTATCTTTAATACAGTCTGAGTGGTATTTTCAAGCAGTGGGAAAGGTCATCAACAGAACTCTAAATATAGCCGGCCAACTGTCATTGAGAGTGCTCACAGGCTTACTCCCTTGAAAAGAGAGCGAGCGCATAGGAAACCATCTAAAGAAGGAAACCATGATGTTTATTATTTTAAAAAGTGCGCCATGTACCTGTGTTTAATACTCAAAACACACACTAGAGTAACTCGTGTGTGGCTCGAGTGTTTAAAAGCCTCCTCACTCGTGAGAGTTAACTCAGCCATATAAATTCACAAGCGTAAAACACACAAGATTTTAAAACTCCGCACGTGATAGCTAACACACACTACACGCACACATAAAAGTCAAGCACACAGGATTCATCATGTAAGAACTGCATGCGTGTAGATGACAGCTAGCACACACACACACACACCACGCACACTCACGAGAGTTTACTCTCCCTATACTTGTTTATTGAGCTGTCTCAATAAGATGTTTTTTCTTCCTCTGTTTTACCAAAACATGCCTATCTAGGAAGGGAAACAGATGTAGAATTGGACAACCACGTCTTGTTGGGCTTTCCCTCCTGTCAAGTAGAATTTATGATCATTGTCACACAAAAAGAGAACCTAAGTGGAACAGACAATGAGTCAGGAAGCAACTGTCGGGGTGCGTTGACACTGCGGCTCTGGAATTTAGGCTTTGGTTACTAAAATTTCATTTGATTAAGCCGGACAAGGATACAATATCCTTTCTTATACAAAGCCCTGAAGTAATTACAGAAAGGAGAGTCAGTTTCACAGTAAGTGGAAAGTCACAGTAAAAGAGATTGTAAGAACTTTAAAGCCCCATTAAAAATATTTCCTAGACCTTACAGAAACAGGGTGCTGACACTCGGGTGGCCCTTGTGTGCTTCGTGTTTCTTCAAGAGCTTTCCCAAAGATAAGCGATAACGCAGCTTGATTAATCAGGTATCTGACAAAGCACCTGTCACCCCGAGTTTCTGATGACATATTAAATAATAATCTCTTAAACAATCTCTTAGGTCCCAAATTAACACAGTCCCTTAAAACGGAATCATCCTAAGAACAGCACCCTTACACACCACGCCTGAGTCTAAATGACTTGTGCAAATATTTTCAACTTGTTACTTCATCTCCGAACATGTCCTTGTCCATCATCTGCATCTTCTCAGGCAACACAATAACATAATTAAAAAGCAAATAAACAATCAGCTGTGTAAGTCTTTAAATCAAGTATTCGCAATGGACTTCTCAAGGGACACCGACTCTGTGGAGACAGATGATGAAGTTTAAGGGCACATTCGCGACCGGATTGCTGGGCTCACACCAAGACGAATTTCTTAGCACCAACTTTACTTTTGACCCTAACAGGTACATGTTTTGCTTAGTGAAAATATTAATTTTAAAGCCCAGCTTTTAGATGAGTTTCAGGAGACAGGGTCACTATTAAATGTCACTTTGAAGCCTTGGTGTAGGCATGTACAACAAGACTTTTTTACACAAGAGTTTTGCAACACTGGAGAAGAGTTAGATCAGTTGAAAAATGTACTCTAATGAGAGTAAGAGGAGAGGAGAGGGAGGGAGAAAGGGGTACAACAAGACAGAGATCGGTCTTTTTTCCTTTGACACTGAGAGCTCCAAACAGCAACAAGTAGCAGTGGCGTTCTGTGGCTCCCACATCTCTCGCTAACAAGAAAGCACACGGCGAAGCAGGCAGCAGGCAGCGAAGCCTCTGCACTGGGACCCTCAGGAGGAGCCTACAGGCAATGGTACTGCATCTACCTTTTAGAAACTTAAACACATTAATAAGAACCCCTGTAGCCTAGCAACACCAGAAGCCAGAAGACCTTGGGAGGAGCTGCCTTCTGTGCTAGGACTGCAGACTACTGACCACCAGGGCAGACATATCTCTCCCCACCTAGGAGAAAATGCCGGCTGTCTCCCGGCATGCTAATTGTGAAAATAGGCAGTGCAATCAGCACAGTAATTGTGGAAGCCGTTGAGCCAAAGCTATCCAGGCACCAATGCGAGGGTCAAAATTGATGGAGAGCAAAGGGAAAAAGTGACAAAAGAAAAAAAATGGCTCAGATAAATTAGCCAATGACAAACTTGATAGTCACATTAAATGCTGGCTAGGGAAGATTTCCCATTCATGTCACGGGCTACAGCAGACAAGAGACCATTGTCCACACACGGGACCCAGCATATTGAAAGTTATCATGTAGCGGCTCTATAATGGGAAGAGGTTTTCTTTCCCCAAACTCCTCTCGTCCCAGCAACCTGACTGAAGAAGGCTGAAACTTGTCTGTTCCCGATCCTACTTTTAAAGTTGGTCTCAGGGTTCGCCCATGCTCCGTGCTAATTCTCTCTCCTCCCCGCATTTGCAGCTGGACAAATATGAAGGGGGGGGGGACACCAACAGCAAACCCACACACATTTGCCTGAGCAAAGAAAAATAATGAACTGAATATGCATATCCTCATTAAGTAAATTTAATTACGCTGAGTGGCATAGTAATCAGTGGTCGCTCCGGTTACAGTATTCATTGAAAGAGAGGTGGGTTCCAAATTAAGGCGAAGCATGGGGGACAGCCGCATACTGATGAGGGGGCTGCGCTCGACGTGCCACAATACACCGTCTAAATTATTATTCGAGACACCGAAGGAAGAAGAACATTGCTCCGTTTTAAGACCAATGCAAGAACAATTAGGCAAGGCGGCTCCAGTCCCCCACAGCCTGCCTGCCTGCCCCGCCTCCATAAAGTTCTCAGCAGCCAGCCTGTCTGTGGCCCACCGGAGTATTTGCATGTTTCCTTTCTTCTCTTCCTTTCCCCCTTTTCTTTCCTAAAAGTGAACAAAAACTCACCCTGCCCTTTCAGAGAGAAGGCCTATGCCCCTGGCCACAATAGTGGGAAATCCTATCCAGCCCACTGGTGTGCAAAACACTCCAGGTTCCCACAACTTGAGCTTGAACTTTCAGTGGGCAGCAAACTTTATAACACGTGCACCGCACAACAAAGGAGGCGCTCAAAGGGAAGGAAGCAGGGAGGGGGACATTTGGAGGGAGGGTGGGAAAGGGTTATCACGCCAAACTTACCATCCACCAGGTCCTGGCTGACATGTCATAGCAGAGCTGCCATTTGATGGAGCTGTCCGATGTTTTCCCAGCCATCCTGCTGTCAGCGACCTTCATCAGAGGCAGCTCAATGGAAGATAAGAGACCTAATCAAGGAAACATCAGCGGTGGCTTGCTGGACTACATGTAGGCCAATCCTTATCACACTGCATCATGGGAAAAGCTCCTTCATTAGCAGGAGGAACTGCAACCTCACAGATAGAAGGACAAGGATCAGTTCTTTTGCCTCTTTTTTTTTTCCTGGTCTAAAGGGATTGGTGAAAGTAGCTAGCGTTCTTTGTGTATCATGTGTACAAGAGTTAAGTATCTTGCAAGTGGGCGGCTAACTGCCTTGCTGGGCGATGCAGACTAAAGTTTATTTGCATTCTTCTCTGTTGTATATTGTTTGACATGGTCCATGGTCCTTGCTGAGCAGATGAAGAGAGGGGAGGGGTTGGAGGGAGGGGAGAAGGGAAAGGGAGCTGTAATTGCCCAGAATTAATATCTACCCCAACAAAGACATAACAGTTTCATTGACATAGTGGGAACACGGTTCATGTGTCACTGCACACAAGCATGAAGCATGCGGGTGTGCGTATGAGAGCACACACACACACACACACACACACACACACACACACACACACACAGGGGAACACACAGGTAGCAGCTGCAGCTGGATTCAGCTGAGGTTGCCAAAGGCTACAAACGCTATTCTCATGCCGGACATATGGAAACAGTTTAACTCTTTGAAATCACTGTTCAAGAAGAGCCAGGCAGTTTACAAAGATAAACCAGCTTTGAGAACAGGCTTTCCATCAGGAAGGTGCCCTGCCTGGTGCTTACTTCTTTCCAAAGGTGACCCAGAAACAGGAAGACCTGATTAAAATCCGAGGAAGATGAGGGCCAGGTTTGTGCATGGTCTGACTTTAGATCCAGCTTCTGCTTTAGGTCTTCTCTGTCTCGCCCTTCAAAGGGGTCCCTTCTGCTTCCTTCTGAGCTTGGCATTGATTTCCTGGAGAGCGCATACAGGAATGGGGACTAATTACTAATAAAAGCACTTGCTTCCAATATCCTGTCCTCCTTCCCTCCATCCCTTCCTTCCTCCCTCCTTCCTCCCCTCCCTCCTTCCTCAAGTTTCCAAAGAATTAAAAAAAAAATCTGAATAATGCGGAGAAAATCTCACAGAATCAGGACCCTAAAACTAGAAAGCTAAGTCAGGACAAGCTGACCTAACTTTTTCTTTTGCTAAAATACAGAAAAGTACATCTCTGCAAAGTGACTGCCACAGAACCCCAGGTCCCTACAGCACCAGCAAGGCCCAGCAAACTCTCTGTGTTGATATTTTGTCACGCAGCCCCTCACATGTCCTGCTCGTATCTCTGCCAGCCTTTTAGGCTAAGGGTTCATGTTGGCTGCACACAGCTTAAAGGGCCAACCTCCTGATTAATTTGAGCAGAGGGAACAGGGAAGTTGCTGCCTGAGACTGAACGAGTCTTCTGTCCTCTCCACTCAATGAGTGAGATGCTGTCAAAGCAACCGGTTTCAGCTTGGAGCTTCAAAAAATGAGAGGCAATGGCTTCCAGACTGAAGCTCTGTCCTTAGGGTATTTTTATATTCACCCAGAGACAGGTCAGGCACACTCCCAGACAGGCTGGGAGCTTAAGGTGACCTGACAGGGGCTGGCAGCAGAAGGTAACCCTCCTCAACCTCCAGGTCACAGGGGGCTTCTGTGGCTCCCTCCTCCACTCGGGTTTTTATTTAGTTATTTCTATTAATTGTTGTATTTGTTTACATTTTAAATGTTATCCCCCCTCCCGGTCTCTCCTCCATGAACCCTCCCACCCCATCCCCTCCTTTTTGCCCCCACCCACCCCCTCACCCACTCTCCCTTCTCTGGGGCATCAGACCTCCACAGGACCAAGCACCTCCCCTCCCAATGATGCCAGATGAGGTAGTCCTTTGCTCTATGCGTAGGGAGAGCCATCCCATGTGTACTCTTTGGTTGGTGGTTTAGTCCCTGGGAGCTCTGAGGGAAGAACAATAGTATCAACTAACTCAACCCCTCAGAGCGCCACTAGGTCTTTTAAACCTCAGGCAGCAGAGGTATCTGGGGACCTGGATACCCCACTCCAGCTTCTACCTTTGAAGTACCCCATGATTCTGATGTCTTCCCCCCCTTCTCTCTCCTCTATCCCTTCGTTCCCTCTTCAAGACTTATTTGTAGATTTTCTTTGAGCAGCGTTTTGCTAATAAGGCCACTAACAGTGATCATAGACCGTTGTTTTAACTTTCACGGACCCTAGCAACCATGTCCTATGCCTACTATGTACCAGGGGTTGCCGTGGCCGTGGAGGCAGAGAGGCTAGAGAGATATGTTCAGAGTCTCATGCAGCTTCCAATTGTGTGTACCCAATGTCCTGCTGGCTACGGGGATATCTAGCTGGTTGGCATTGTCCAGGAGAGAGATGTCCTGACAGAGATGTCCTTACTCTGTGCCAGGCCAGCAGCAGCTTGGACCCAGGACCTGACTCAAGTGTTTGCAGAGCTCCCTGTGGGGATAGATGCGTGGCCTGCAGTTGATGGTTGGTATCTTGGCTCCTCCCCTCCAGTCAGCTCTGACTGGAGCTCTGTGTGCTCTGAGGGTAAGGCCAACTCCTCTGTGCCATCCCTGCTGTGCTTGCTTTGAAGGATTCTTCACCAGCTTTGGGTGACGGCCTGAAAGCTTTCATCTCTCCATGGCTTGCACACCACCTAGAATCCCTTGATGATCACGGCATGCTGTGTGACCAGCACACTGGTACATCTGCTGAGAGGGTCCCTTCTCACTGGCTCTGTGGGAACCCTCCCTTTAATTAGTTGGTGACATGTGGGAAATGATGAGATGACGAGAGAGGCCAGGGGAAGGAGAGGCAGCAGGAGAGAGGCTGTAGGCACTCACAGACTCTGGGGGTGGGGGTGGGGTATAAAGATGGAGAATGAATAAGAGAACCACGCACCCCTTGCATGGCTGGGGGTGCAGGATAGCAGGTAACGAGCCCTCATTGAAAGAACTGGAGACACAGCAGACTTGTAATTGGGGCTGGAATGAAGCAGATCACGTCTACGTGGCCATTCTCCATCAAGGGTCCTATTGTGCCTTCCAAGAGGAAGGTCTGGGTTCTCAGGCAGAGTGCCTCCTCTACCTGAAACGCCCACCTGCCGCAGGCCTGAAGGTTAATTGGAAAGTTAAAAACACATTTAAACTCTGAAGGCTCAAGTGAGGAAGGGAACTTCTGGGCCGCTGGTGTTCCAGAACATGAGCAGAATTCAACCTTGGGCAAGCTTCCCCTTCTCCCCAAATCCAGCACTGATTGTAGCTGAGTTTCTCCCTGAAAGTGCCTCGATTTCTGTTACAGGAAAACAAAGTAGGGGTCAGTCTGGAGTCGAATTCAAGGATATCGAGGTTTTCGGAGAGCCCTCCCCCCACACCCGTGAGACTCCCTCAACTACTACAGCCTCTTGTCTTCTATCAGCTGGGACTGTGGTGACCAATCGTGGACATGGACTAGAGTCACAGTCCCAGGGTTGTCACACCCTATTGCCTGCTGGTTATATGGCCTATTATAAGGTTCCTTAATCTCAGCTTCCCCTATTGTCTCAAATCATGTAGGTCACAATTAAAATAGAATGAGAGAAAGGGAGGTGAAAATTCCATTTCTTCTACACAAAAGAGTGGGAAATGAGTTACACACTTGCACACACGCTCACATGCATGCACACACACACACACATACAGCAGGGGAGAGGAGAGAGAGGAAGAAGAGAGAGAGAGAGAGAGAGAGAGAGAGAGAGAGAGAGAGAGAGAGAAAGGCACAGAAACAGAATTCAGAAAACTAATTGAGAGAGGTAGACAGGGAGAGCATGAGAAAGACACTCTGGTGTCTGAATTGCTCTTTAGGAGTGGGGGTGGGGGGCTCCAAGCTGCCTCTGAGCCCCAGACTCCTGCTGGCTACTTATACTTTTCTGGTGTAGACACCCAAGGCTGGAAGCTCTTTTTATATTCCTCAGGTTCTACAAATGATACCACCTTTTCTCAATAACTGGACGCCCCCCCCCCCACCCCAGAGATCATAAGTTTATATACTATTTGGAAATCCAGTTAATTAAACTATTTAGTTTGCTTGTGTCCTTTAAACCCTGGTGTCTGTTCTACGTACATAATTGTGCTCATGAGTCCTAACTCATGCATGAAGCAGTAGACTATGACATAGTGGGTGGATAAGTGTTCCTCTTTGGACAGTAGTTCTGGGTTCTTGCTAGCCACTTGCTACCTGTATAAGCTTGAACAATCTACTCAAGTTCTGGGAACCTCAAGTTCTTTACCCATGAAGGAGGGCTGGAAGCACCATCCTGAGTGTTTGTGAGGATGTCACTGGATCACCTGTGGGTCTGACTATGGCCTTGGTGGTGGCAGTGATGGTCTCATGGATGAGTACTTACAGTCAAGCACTTCACAATGTCCAGCTTCTCCTGCTCTCAGGACTCAAGATAGGATTTGCTATCCTGTGAGTCACTTCCCCTCACCCTCTAAGCTCAGACTGAGAGATTCTCTGAGGCAGAGTCTCAGGGGTGAGAGCTTAGCAGGGATCCAAGATGAAACCTTGCCTTGTCTCAGGTGCCCGAGTCCATTGCCTTACTGTCTCTCCTTCGCTGATGCTAGCTGCAGGGCAGCATCTCAGGATTTGGAATGGAGGTCTGGATTGGTCAATGAATGCTGTGGGTAGTGGCTACTCACAGGGAAGGACTCAACCTCCCACCCACCCAGCAACTGCCCCAGCAGTCTTCCTACTGCCTCCCGGAAGGCTTTGTCTTAACCCATTTGCCTGTCCCTAAAGGTGCCCTTGAGTTTGGTCCCCACAGACTGGACAAAAGGACATTTTGGAGACAGGCAGCAGACTTTTTTTCCTTTTACAAGATTAAGGGCTTACAGGCATGGAACAGGCTCATTATGCAAGTGAATTCCTACGGTGATGATGGGAACCACCCCTGGTTTCTCCTGGAGGAAGGTGTTTGTTTCCAGAAAGGGATAATTTGATTAAAACCAGGAACAGAGGCCTGGCCCGGAATCAAAGAGTGTTCACCTGAGAGTATACCAGCTTTTCTCTACTGAGTTTCAAAATCTTGTTTACTAAAAAAAAATATGTGTTTGAAACATTTTCTCTTTTTTATGGCTGCCTACAGAAACGTGTGGCACTGTAGCAACTGGTGTAGGAGGATTTCCTCTTTGAGACAGGGTTAAAATGGTTGATAGCATGGTCCTCGTATGTGCTTGTTTGAAACAGGGCCTCTCTATGTAGTCCTGCCTCTCTTGGAGCTCACTATGTGGACCAGGTTGGCCTCAGACGCAGAGAGATCCAAAGGGTGGGCCACAAAACTTGACTCACATGATTCCATTTTTTGCTCAATGAGCCAAGAAGCTCCATGCATTCATTTATGGCTGGAAAATGTCTTAAAAGGATATGGACTTAATTATAAAGAAATATTTTTGTTGTTTCTTTGTTTGCTTTGAGGCAGGGCCCCACATTGTACCCCTGACTGGCCTAGAACTTTATAGTAGACCAGGTTGGTCTTCATTCCATGGTCGTCCTTCTGACTCTGCTTCCCGAGTGCTGGGATTGCAGGCATGCAGCTCTGCAACTGGGTCAGTCATAAATGCATTGGTGCTCTTGGTGTTCTAATGCCCATGCATTGGATTGATAAACAAAAGCAAGCAGTTGCATAAAAGCTCCCTGCCCCCAATGCGTTTTGCTATGCCCTGTCAATCTACAGTCACAGACGCTCCTCACCGTGGCTGTTTGGATGCTTAGCTTCTCAGGATGGCAGGAGCAATACTCGATTAGCGGAAGCTGCCTCCGTTTCGATGTTTGATATTTGTTTCATGAGCTAGTAAGACATGGTCAATGTTTTCAATATAGATGCCACTGAATCAGAAGGGTAACCAATTGGCACCACAGGGTGCCCTACTGCTGTGAAGTTCACCGGGCAGTCTGTATTCATCTTTTGTTTCTAACTCACCGTAGTTTCAGTTCACCTTGAGTTTTCAGTACAGAACTCCATCGAAAGGTAAGGAGCAGCTGAACTTCCAAACAAACAGTTGTGCAACATAAATAATTGTGTTCCCATCTAAAGTTTTACACTCCTGAGCAGTAAAGCCAATAACAGACAGTCTGTCTACAGGACTATCTAGAGCAACAGGCATTCCCAGGCTGAGAGGCCACAGTCCTTTTCTCCCATCTTGCAAGAAAGGAGAAAGCAGAGAAAAAGATGGAGAGCAAAAGAGGTTGTGATAACAGGAAGCACAGCACCCTGCCATGTTGCAAACCTTGCCAAAAGATTGGTGTGTTTCACAAGCAGGGTCCTGAAAATGTCCAGGCTGGGGCACATAAGCAAGCAACTGACACGCACAAGACTTCCAGTCCCTGAGGTAGGGCTTTGTAGACATCCTGGAGAGAAAGCTTAGTAACCAATAAAGTCAACAGCGGACTCCTTAAAGACCATGTAAAAACCAGTGATGGAGTTATCAAACCCTCCTCCCAACACCCTTCATCTTTCCCACGAATTATATAAGGTAATGAACTCAGGGCACAGGCAAAGGGAGAAAGGACGCACTCAGTTAGTCTGAGAGTGTGAGGGGGTGAAACCGAGGAGGCAGGGAAGACTCCACTGAGGTTTACCGCTCCACTTGCCTTCACCAAAGTAAGAGAAGGCTTGATTACAGAACAAACCCCAGCTTGTCAACCAGTCAGCCACTTTTTTTTTCTTTTTTCTTCTTTTCGGAGCTGGGGACCGAACCCAGGGCCTTGCGCTTGCTAGGTAAGCGCTCTACCACTGAGCTAAATCCCAAACCCCCAGTCAGCCACTTTTGACGGCAAACATTCACATTCGTTATGTATTTACAGGATACCAGGTATTATACTAGGTGCCAGTGAGCAGAAATATTGTGTTCCTTGTCCTGAAGGAATTTAGTCTGTAGCAGAGAAAGAGGTAAAAAACAAAAAACAAAAAACAAAAAACAAAAAAACCTGACATTATTCTGCTTTAAAAGAACAGTGCCACAAGAAAGTTGACAAAGTCAGGAAAACTGGGGAAAGCCTCATAGAAGAGGTGGGTAAGGAGGAAGGGAGGGAGGGAGGAAGGAAGAGAGGGAGGGCTGGGCAGGACTCCACATATAGCCCTCAAGGCAACTGATTATCTTCATTTTGCAATTAAGCAATTTACCTCTGAATGAGTGCTAGCCCTTGGAATCAAAACCAGAGCTGTCCTTCTCTAAAACCCACCTTTATTCCAGGGCACCGCGTGCATTCACCCTAGAAACTAATCACATACCCTGGATCCCATTCTCTTTGACCAGCAATGGGGTAACTGCTCTACACTGGAAGGCACGGAACGAACACCCTCCATTTGCTGACTCTGCTTCGAATCGACAGAAGGACTTTCTGCTTCTCCAGAAGAGAAAGTCTCTGCTATGGGTCCTTCACCAAGGCACCCAGAGGCAAGTCTGGAAGATGGCACCCTGCTCCAGTTTGCTGGAGTTCAGCAAAGACTGGTTGAAATGTAATTTATACAATTATGTAAGTAGTTACGTTTTTAACAAATACATAGGGCTGTCTAATCTCCTGTGACGCTCTGGAACAAGTCTGGTCCTTTCAGGGTATCTGAACCCAACTTTAATCATCATTTGGAATTTTACTATCCCATCCTGTGCATTTTTCTAGAAACTCACGTTGGTATAGAGTACTTGTTTGTGTCTGAACCTTTCACTTTACATACATTTTTGAGATGTAGCAGTAATACCATAAGCCGTTTATCATGTGCATATGACTTGCAGATTTCTCCATCTTCTCCTCTTGGCACAGCCAGGATTCTCCAACTAGCATTTCAGCGGGTGTATAAAGGACCTGACTAGTTCCTCAGCTGTCCTCTGGGGATGATGAACCTCTCATGCTACAACCATTTCATTCCTTTTGCCAGCATCTTAGCCAAATGTCCAACTTAATTTTCTACTTTTGATATTAAAGTATAAATGTTTTATAAATAAATTCTAGACTTTTAAAATTTCACTTTAATTCTGTGTATATGTGTGTGTCACAGTGTGGATTTATGCCAAGAGGTTCTGTGCCCACAAAGGCCAGAATAGACTAGAGGCAAAGTTAAAGAGCACCTGATGTGACTTCTGGGAACTGAGCACAGGCCCTCCAGAAGAGCAGTAGTTTTTACCCAATAGAAATCTCTCTGTCTGCTTAGATGTAGATTTCTTGTTACACATCTGTGTTATAGAATTATTTTTACAGCCCATATTTTCTGAATTTTCTCAATACTGTTTTAAATTTGGGTAAAGTCCAGCTTCCTCTTTTATAGCTTCTCTCTCTTTTCTGAGACATTTTCATTTGCCCAAACATCACAGAGATCCCTCTGGGGTTTCCGCAGATGCTTGGGGGTCTCCGTTTTGTTTGGGTCTGTGACCCGCTGCAGATTCATTTCTGTGTAAGATGAAAATTGAGCATTGGTGCTCTCATCTTTTTAGTTTGGGTAACCGGTCCAGAGCCATGTGTTGAAAAGTATTTCCATTTCTCCTTGTATAGATTTGGTCCATCAGCAAAATGTCACCTGGCTGCATGCCTGTGAGTGGCCCCCTCTGACCTCTACTTGTGCATATATTCCGTGCTTAAGTGTGTCTACCCCTCTGCCAACAACACTTTCTTAAGCACTGTAACATTTCAGTGGTGCAAGTCACCTGCTGTTTGCTTCTGAAGACTGTCTAGCTCTCTCGGTCCTTTGCGTTTCTGTGTGTGCGTTAGTCTGTTGACTTGGATTTCACCAGGATAGTGGTGACTTTTCTGACTACCTGCAGTAGAGCTGATCTTGATTACCCCACCCCTTTTCTCTCTCTCCCTCCTCCCTTTCTCAGTCCACCAATGTGGTGTGCATAACCGTTTCTTTAGATTTTGAGTTTATGCTCCTCTGCAACCTTCTGGCCTTTTCTTGGTGGAGGTTTGAGAATAAATTTTTTAAAAATGTTAGAACATTGCCATCGTGCATTTGTTGTACTGGGGGCTATTTCTAAAGACACTGCACTCTGCAGTTGTTCATCTCCAGACTGAAGAAATGTAATTGATTTTTCCGAATGGTATTACCCCAAAGCCAAAATGTGATATAATTGCTTTTTTATGTTGACTTCCTGTTTCCATCAATCTTGCTAAATTTACTCATTTGATAAGAATTTTTGATTGTTTTGTTTCTTAGTTGATTAGAGGTAACCTTGTCTTCTGTGCTGATGTGAGTATACCTTTTCCAGAATGCATGGTACTGTTTCTTTCTTGTTCTCATTTTCTTTTTTTGTTATTCCAATGGGTCACAATCCCCAGGGGAAATGTTGCCGACTAATATGGTGAGAACGTGTATTCTTATTCCTCTTCAAATCTTGGGTAGAAAACCTTTACCAGTTCATTAGTAAGGAAAACGTTAGACAAAGCAGTTTGTATTGAATAAATGCTCAATTTCTGACCTTTTTAGCGCTACAATGTTGTTGGAATTTGGGACATAAACAAATATCTCAAACAAACAAGATAATCTCATAAAAATTGAATTATTAAACCATTGATAAAGAAACTCTAAAAGTTGGTACACACTGCAAGCTCTGCTTCAGTTATGCTAGGTCCCCAATTCTAAGGCACAGCTCTGCCTCTCGGGAGAGGGAAGTGTCAAAGACTCCCAAATGAAATCAGCTCCATTTTTGTAAAAAAAAAAAAAAAGTCTCAAAATCTCGTTCTTTGCTAAGCGAAAGCATACTGGATTCAAAACTTTGACACTTCCTCTGAGAGTTCCATTCATTAAGTTCCTGTTAGTGTCTTCTAATGTTTTGAAAGTCACTGATATAAAATTGAATTCTTACTCTATTGAGATGATCATAAAAATGGTCCCCTTTACTCTCCTAAATTTCCTAATGTTACAGGCTTTTACTTTTAGAACCCTAAAAGGAAGCTTTCACACTTAAAAACACCATATTTTGTTACCATTTTTAGATATCACTGGCTTTGAATTGATAATATCTGTTGCTCTTTTGTGTCATTCATAAGAATTACTTGTCTGTGATACTGTTTTCTTAGCATAGCGTCTGTTTGGGGACGCTGAGTGAAGGAATATTTCATCCGTTCCGGTTTTCTGGGAAAGGTGGTGTGGAAGTGCAACTTCTTCCTTAAGAGCGATGAAAGTTCAGTTCCCTTCTGGGAGATGGCAAACAGAAGCCAGTTCTACAAAAAAGCAGGTTTTACAAGCATGAAGACTTGTCTTCCTTTTGAACCACAACCTCCACTACCACACTAGGGAGACACACAACAGCTGCAACATTAGCCACCCAGGGCTACAGTGTAAGGAGTCTCTGGAGGATGAGAGAATATGCCCAGCTCACAGAATGCAAAGCTAATATAGCTAGCAAAGGCCCCTGATATACAAAGGGTAAACCTACCACTGTGAGGACAACTCGGGTACACCTCAGACACGTGTCCAGTGCAGATTCAGCAATAGCACGAGCCACAGGAAAGACAAGAGTCTGCAGTACAACTGGTCCTTCCTACCTCCAAGTGTCTGACTGGCATCTCCAATGTGGAAGACCCACAAAGAAAGTGCTCTAATGCCTGTTTCATTTCTGTTGTTGTTGTTACCCTTCTGACTCCCTACTTTTCTTGTTTACTTGTTTTGCAGAATTTTTAATTTATTGTATTTTTAAAGGTATTTTTATTTCTATTTTTACTTTGGAGGGAATGATGCTTTTTCCCCTAAATGTTTTGTTTAGTTGTTTTTTTTTTATTTTCTGCCTATGTTTCCTCTTTTTTTACCTGTATGTGTAGTAACATTTTGAATTTAGTTTTGAAACATTACATTTATGTGTGTGTGTATATGTGTGTCTGTGTGCCTGTGCGTCTATGTCTGTTTGTGTATGTGTGTCTATCTATGTGTCTGTGTGTGTATTGTGTGTGTCCGTCTCTATGTGTATGTCTGTCTGTGTGTCTTTGTCTGTGTGTGTGTCTGTGTGTGTCTGTTTGCCTGTGCATGTGTGTCTGGGCATGTGTGTGTATGTCTGTTTGTGTGTATATCTATCTGTATGTCTGTGTGTGTGTTGTGTGTGTGTCTGTGTGTCTGTCTGTGTGTATATGTCTGTGTATGTGTCTGTGTGTGTCTCTGTGTGTATATCTATGTATATGTCTGTGTATGTATCTGTGTATGTGTCTGTCTGTGTGTCTGTGTGTATGTGTGTGTGTTTGTGTGTGTGTGTCTGTCTGTGTGTCTGTGTGTGTGCCTATCTGTGTGTCTGTGTGTGTGTTGTGTGTGCATCTGTGTGTCTGTCTCTGTGTGTATATCTGTGTATATATCTGTGTGTATGTCTGTGTATGTGTCTGTGTGTGTCTGTGTGTCTGTGTGTGTGTCTGTGTGTCTGTGCCTGTGTGTCTGGGTATGTGTGTGTGCGTGTGTCTATCTGTGTGTCTGTGTGGGTCTATGTGTGTGTGTCTGTCTGTCTGTCTCTGTGTGTATATCTGTGTATAGGTCTGTGTATGTGTCTGTGTGTGTGTCTGTGTGTGTGTGTCTGTGTGTGTGTCTGTCTGTCTCTGTGTGTATATCTGTGTATATGTCTGTGTATGTGTCTGTGTGTCTGTCTGTGTGTATGCCTGTGTGTGTGTATGTCTGTGTGTGCTGTGTGTGTTGTATGTGTGTCTGTGTGTCTATCTCTGTGTGTATATCTGTGTGTATATCTGTGTATATGTGTGTGTGTCTGTATGTCTGTGTGTGTGCCTGGGTGTGTGTGTCTGGACATGTGTGTATGTCTATCTGTGTGTCTATGTGTCTGTCTCTGTGTGTATATCTGTATATGTGTCTGTGTGTCTGCCTCTGTGTGTGTGTGTCTGTGTGTCTGCCTCTGTGTGTGTGTCTGTGTGTGTTGGGCGGTGGAGGGTAGAGGACTCAGTTCCCTCAGTCTACCATGTGGGACCAGGCAATCAAATTCAGGTCTTCAGACTTCCTGGCAAGTGTTGTTGCTCAGTGAGCCATCTTGTCAGACCCAACTTGTTCTATTTGTTTGTTTGAAACAGGGTCTAGCATAATCTAGGATGGCCTCAAATCCACTGCTTAGCCAAGCATGACCTTCAGCATGAGATGGCCTGGCCCCTCCTGAGTGCCAGCATATCACATGTTTAAGACCTCACCTGCTTTGAAACTCAGGACCTCTCACTTGCTCTCCAACAGCTGAGCACTGTCTCTAGCCCTGTTTTACTTTGTAAAGTATTCTGAGGGCCGGAGAAATGGATCAAGAGTTAGGAGCACTCTTTCGGAGGACCCAAGTTGAGTTCCAAGCACCCCTGTCAGGTAGTTCACAACAGCCTGAACTCCAGCTCCAGGGAATCCAACACCCTCTTCAGTCTCTGCAGACACCTGCACTCATATACTACAAACACACACACACACACACACACACACACTCACACACACACACACACTTTTCAATCTTAAAATAAAACAAAAAATAGTCTTTATTCTCCTTGTTACATTTTATTTAATTTTGGTTTTGAACTTTTTTGTTATTGGGGAAGCATTTCTTGTTTTGTTGTTGCTGTTGTGTTGTTGTTGTTTAATTTTGTTCTGATCTCTACCCCAACAGCATTCTTCTCTAATCCTCTTCCCTTTCCTTTAGATTATTTATCCCTACGTCTCCCCTTACTCATTTACGCCTCCCATTTACCTAAACAATTTCTGGCTTCATAGCACACCCTCCAGTACACCTGCCATGTTCAGCTTTATGGTCACTGGTGATGGGCTAGTGAGCCATGACTGATTTAAGTATATTCGTATACCTTGAATAGTTTGCTGGGGCAGCTGCTGCAGTTTGCTCTCTCCTTGCTGAGTGGTCCTGGAGACCAAATCTGTGAGAGAAGTCTGTTCGGTAAGAGGATTCCTCCAAAATGCAGACGTGATCTCAAAACAAACAGATACAAAAGTCACAGCACAGAAAAAAAATAAAGTTTTATCTTTTTTGGTGTCTTTGAATTTAATAGTTGAGGAAAAATTAAGTAGGGTTTGGTGAAATTATACCAGGGGATCTTCAAATGATGAAGAAAGAGACATCCAGACACAAGACATTCAAAACCCCAAATAGATACGATCTGAGAAGAAACTCCATCACAATCAAGATGTCGAACTACAAAGCAAAGAGGCAGTAATAAAAACTGTATGGGAGGAATGTCAACTCGCTTACAAAGGCAGACTACAGAATAACAACAGATCTCTCAGCAGCAGCCCTCAAAGCCAGTGAAACATATGCCTCGTGGTATGAAAGTAAATAATTGCCAACCAGCATTGTGGTATCAAGCAAAATATCTTTTAAAGTGAGAAGAGAAATAATGGTAGTGGAGACAAGCACTGACTAAGTTGGCCAATCTATGACCCCCAACCCAGCACGAGGAAACTTAGTGCAAAAGAGAGAGGGAAAGACAGACTCAATCACAAGGGCACAGAAGAGAATACACCTGGAACTGCTAAGAATGGGAGATACAGGAAGGGATACACTGTACAATGCACAGAGAAAACTGTAAACCTCCAGCAATTATGAGGGAAAACAAATAATAACACAACCAACCAGAAAAAAAGGCTAACAAGATTACAGGAATTAGTAAACATCCCTCAGGAATACCCTTTAATGCAAACGGCCTGACCCAAAAAGGTACATAGACCGACTGGATTAAAAATATAGATTTCATTATCTGTTGTCTCCAAAAGAAACACACCTCACTGACAAAGGCCCCAACAGACTGAGTTAAAGGATGGAAAATTATTAAGCAAGCAGAAATTGAAAACAAACTGGAATAGCTATTCTGATATGTGAAAACAGATTTCAAATCAAAGTTAAAAGACATAACAAAGGCAGTTACATATTAACAAAGGGACATTTCACCAGAATGTCACAGTTGTAAAGATGTATGCAGTAAATACTGTGACTCACACTTTTACAATACTAATGGACATAAAAGGTGAATAGATCCTGATGCAGTAATTGTTGGGTGATGTCAATGAATAATTTAATCCAGTTGGCATGCATGCTTGTGTGTGTGTGTGCATGTGTATGTGTGAACATGCGTGTGTGTGTGTGTGTGTGTGTGTGTGTGTGTGTGAAGTGCAGGTGACATAATACTAAATTACAAATATTTCACCAGAATACTTTTAAACCTGATAAACACCATTAGCAATAGTAAGCATTAAAAAAAATCAATATATAAACCGAGCATATTTTCTGTATACTAACGACAATCTTCCCAACAAAAAAGTCAAAATGGAAGGGAATCCTATATACAACAGCCTAAAACATTTCATTAAGTACACCTAGCGAGCAGCCCCAAACATACACACTGAAACATTTTATATACTGAAGGAGGAAATCAGTGAAGACACTAGAAGGTAGAAAAACTTCAGTTGTTCATTGGTGGGAAGAATTAATACTGTTAAAAAGCTATACATCCAAAAGTGATCTAAAGATTCCATGTAACCCTCATCAATGACTAGGGGGAAAACAGTACTAAAGTGAACATGGGCACACAAGAGTCTAAACACCCAAAGTCGTCACTTGAAGAAAAATGCTGGAAGTATCATAATACTAATTTCAAATTGCACTACAGAGCCATAGTGACAAAGGCAACATAGCACCAGTACAGAAACCAGATGTGTAGATAGACCAGTGGGGTGGAACAGTGTTGTGGGCAGTAAATGGACTCGTGGCTACTTAATGTTTGACAAAGCTGTGGTATATGAGTATTGGAGAAAAGACAGCACTTTAACAAATGGTGCCAAGAAAATGGCAGGTCCACTCAAGACCAGATCAGTATCGCTTAACCCTGTCAAAAATCAATCCAAAATGGATCAAAGGCCTCAATGGAAGCACAGAAAGCCTGAAACTACTAGAGCACTTCATACAACATTCTAAGATAGTGTTTTGTTATTTTTAAAAAGATTTTTTAGATTGGTCAGTCTAGTTAAAAATGTTTAACAATTTTATTAATCTTTTCAAATCTCTAACCTGTGACTTCTGCTGTTTGTTTGTTTGTTTTATCACCTGTGTGCCTTTCTTTTCCATGTTTTATGTTTTATTTTTAGAACTTTTTTTGTTAACCTTGGATTTAATTTTTCTTTGACTTAAAGTTGGCCACTGGTTTTTGCACAGTACTTGGTGGTGCAGACTTACACTGCTTTCTACTCAACCTCCATCCCGCTGACTCTCCTCACCCACTGCTGTCCTGCAGTCACTTCTGGACATAGAGTTACCCTAGTCCTTCTTCATAAAACAGTCTCTCAGTTTTTAGTCTGGCTATTGTAAGATCCTCATGCTCTCCCTCTTTTTCAGACTCTCCGCGTGGCTTTGAGGAATATAAATTTGAAGAGAGACAAATATTCTCTTAAGTCCTAACAAATAGTCCTTTAAATTTTAATTCTCTAAAAATATAAAGCAAAAGAATTCTCCTGTACAGTAGCCACTCCATGGCTTTACTCACTGACTCCACATTTCAAAGTGCGGGTCATTCTATGGCAGTTTTCAAATGTTCCAACTCTTCCAGAATTCATTAATCTCAGAAAAGTGGCACGTCAGAGGACTGTGCCATCAAACACGGCAGTTACTAGCCCAGGATGTGCCAAAGTTGCTAGATTTGGGCTCCAATTGTACACTTTGAGGCTGCTGCATAAGTCCAGAGTCTTAGTTTCTTATTCTGTAAAGCTGAAATGACAGTAGACTCCACATTCCCTTACCTGTTCTTCTGATGACTCCACATGATTGAATGAAATAAACATAAACTTTTGTCAGAGGAAGACTAATAAGGATGCACACATGTGTACAATATACATATATGTATTTGTATACATACATGCATGCATGTACATCATATACATAAGCATATATATACATATATATATACATCATGTACACATACACACATATATATAAAGTTTGGGCAGAGCATTAAAAACATATGCAGTTTTGTGACTAAGGCATCCCTAAAAGCTAGAACTGAGTGACACGGCTGTCCAGCAGATAGCAAACAGAACTGTAGGGTCTTAGAGACTGAAAATACACATGAGGTTTGGAAGTAGAAGTGTCAATCAGAGGCTGTCATGACAGTGGATATGAGAGTCAAGGCAGCCAACATGAGGTAGGCTTGCAAGCTTAGGTGAGAGCCCAGGAGTTGGTTCTACTTTGGATTATCAAAAATACGAATAAGGGGAGAAGCTAAACTCTTTCCCCTCTCTCTCAAGACTATCATTCAACTTTCATTCTTCAATGTCTCTGTACTTGCACAAATGAGGTATGACCCCAAACAATTTGCTCATCACAGCCCTACAAATCATCCAATTTGACCAGTGTTCAATCACACACACAGGATGATGGTGGGGCTGACCGAAGGGGAAAGGAGGAGGAAGAGAATCAGAGGAATAGAAATGGGAGTCCCAGCCAGGCGAAGCGGTGTATGCCTTTAGTTACAGCACTAGGGAAGCAGAGGCAGGCGAGTTTGAGATCAGCCTGGTCTACACAGTAAGTTCCAGGATAGCCAGGGTTATCTCGGGAGACCCTGTCTCAGTAGTAGTAGTAGTAGTAGTAGTAGTAGTAGTAGTAGTAGTAGTAGTTCTGGTCCCAGCTCTGTGCTTCACAGAATTGTCAATTGCACAAAGGTTGAAGCCTTTGCAAATTGCAGGGTCCTCACATGCAGGGAGAATCTACCCACTGCCCTGTGTGCGCTGTGTGGTACAGAAGGAGAAACCAGACACCATGTCATACTGCAGGAGGTCAGTGTTGGATCTGACGGCTGCATGAGCACACAGTGTGTCTTCCTTCACACTGTCTCCCTTGCTCTAGTAAGACAAGCCCAACAACCCACTCCCTCCCAGACCTCCTATCTCCCAGGATATCTGGAGCCTTGGACAGGTGCCAGGGATTTTTTACTGAAGTGTTTGGGCCAATAAAGAACCATTGAGTTTGGGCTTATGCAGTTAACTATGGATTTTGGAAATAAAACGATATCTAAAAAAACAACCATCTCTTCAGTAATGACCCCAGGCCAAACCCATACAGAAGGCCCCTTAATTCTGAACAGAGCCTTTCTGCATTGTCAGTTAAAAAATTGCTTCTGAAGGGTTCCCTTTCTCCTCCCATTCTCAGCCTAACGCAATGAGACAGAGGGATAGATGGAGCAGAAAGATGGTTGAGGTATCTTGGAGATAGGCTAGTTCTGCTGTCCATTGCTTGAGACAAAAGGCCTCTGCTCCAACTCTTTCGCCCTTCTGCATTCCGTGTATCATTCTCCTCCATCTCTTTGTCTAGTTTCCCTGCTTGGCTCAGGTCAGAGCAGACTCACAGAGGAAGAACTATAATCCCTTAATTTACCATACTGACATCTCTGTGAGTTCAAACTGCCTTTCTTTTGAGCATTGCAGCCCACACAAGTACAAAGATGTGAGAAGTCTAGCTTCTCGGTGATCTCTGCTTCCCAAGGGTCATGGTGGAATAGAAGAAGCATTGGCTGGAGAATCTGGAAACCTCTCTCAGACACGCCTTGACTTCTCCACAGGCCTCTACCTGGTCTCCTTGTGTACCACACTGAAGGTAGATGTGGTGGACCCATCAACGGCCATGGTCTCCTGAGTCTCTACTATGTGTCAGAGAGTCTTCGCTCAGATCCTGTCCCATTATGCTTTGCTGGAATCATTTACAGCGCTGATGAGTTGACCACGGCTGTGTGTAGGTGAGGGGACTTATCCAAACCTGCAGTGTGGATGCTCAAAAGAAGTGAATCTGAGAGCTGGCTCTGCCCAGGGAGAGGCATCTGTTCTCTGAGGATGGCTTTGTGCCCTCTCTGAGTTGACCGTAATTGCAACACTCGTCTTGGGATTTCTACTTTCCACACCCAGAGCTGATATGGCCACCGCTTTCATCTCTAGCTAGTCCCCAGTCATTTCTTCTAAAATTAGGCACTTGGGTCCCAAGCATCTCATACAACCATGAACCTATTGCATGACATAAGGATTTAATGACTGACAGTTTATGCTTATTAAGTTAGGAAGCATTAATTGGTTTCTAACATCCTTTCTGAGTACAACGACTGCCACCCACCTGTCCCTCAGCGCCTCCTAGCTGGCCTCCCAGGGAGAGGCGGCCCATGAGTGCAGTTCGCAAGAGGGGCGACTTCTTTGTGGCTCAATGTGTGCTCCAACTGCATTGTCTTAGCATGGCAGTCATAACTGTCTACTCGTTCGCTTAAGCCAAATGTGTTTTCATGAGATTGTACACAGCCCTGAGGGACCCATTTTCAGCCTTGCTAGTGACGTTAAAGAGCCCAAAACAGATAAGTCTCTGGTTCTCCATGACACGCTGCCACTGTAATTATGGCTTAACACACACCCATAGTTAACAGTTGCTGCAGTTAATGCTGGGGCGGCCATCTACTCTGATAATACATTAAACACTACTTTTGTTTGTTTCCTCGGGCATAGTGAGTGACTACCAGGGCAGGATTACCCTCCGCTAAGCAGATTTTGTAGCTTTGAGCTCCTAATCATTTGTAACCATTAGGGAACACATGGGACTGAACCAATTAAATACCAAAAACCCCCGTCCTAAAACTCACAAAACCACAGAAGCACTCTGTACCACCTAGCGTTTTGATGGTGTGTTTGGAAAACCCGATCCCAAACCGCCACAATGCCCCTCAAATGCCCCACAAACACGGTCACTTTCCCAAGGCCCTCACTCCAAATAAATATGTTTCCATCCCCATGTGTGCAGGGGATGCCAGGTGATGAGATGCAAATCGGTTGGAAGCTAAAAACAGATACTATTGTTTTCCATCTAAGTCTATTGATTATGACTATTTGTTGTTTGCTGTTTACCAATTTCAATAGGAAATGCATTTTCCCCTCTGCATATATATGCTATAGCTGTGTAGCTTGGTTTCCTTGAGGGACTCCCTACAGTGGGAGCGGACGGTGTTTCTTACTCTTTTGCCAGCTTTTAGGAACCTTCTCCTCATACTGGGTTGCCTCATTCAACCTTAATAGGAAGGGAAGTGCCTAGTGTTACCGCAACTTTGATATGCCATGGTAGGTTGATAGCTATGGGAGGCCTGCCCTTTTCTGAAGAGAAAGGAGGAGTGGATTGAGGGGAGACTCAGAGGGCAGGGAGTGGGAAGGGCTGGGAGGAGAAATTGGGGAACTGTGGTTGAGATGATAAATAAACAAATAAATAAATAAATGTATGTCATTTTCTTTAGTCGTGTGGAAACACCATATTTCTGAATTGCTATTTGTTGAAGCTTCGTGCGTGTGAGATTTCCTTGGCCCTGGGCATTGTTTTTCCCTCAGGTACAGGGTTCTGCCTGCTGATCTGAGATCTGTCTGAAGTTGGACAGCACTCGCCCACGGGTGCCATCCCTGGAGCCTGGTAACCTCATCCCACCCCAGGCCCTCTCACGTTACGTGTCTCACTGAGAAGACAAGAGCGGGTCTGTGGCCAGGCACTCTCAGGTCTCATTCACAAACGCAGATCCTTCGTGGGAACCTGAGTAGACAGAGGAAGGAAAGGGAAGAATGAAATTATAATGAATGTTTCATGGAGGCCAGCAAGCGCAGAAGGGGGCCTGAAAGCGGGAGACGATGGAGGGGCTGAGGGCCGGGCTGCAAGGGAAGCTGCACAAAGCCCAGGAGAGAAGCGATCTGGGGTTTCTGAAAGTAGATTAATTAAAACAGGGCCCACGGAAACCAGAGCAGATTTAATATCTCTTCTTTATGAAATGAACTCTTAACTATTTGATCCAAGTGAATAAGTGAAGCAAAGCATACCCAAAGCACATTTAAATTATTTAAAATATCAGAAATAACCACCGTTAACAGTCAGCTCTTCCTGAGCAGACACGGTCACGGTTTCCTTCTGTGGTTAGTTTTGTTCTGTATAGCATATCTACTATTTTAAAATCATCTCTTTTTCACTGCACACTTTCCCAAGCAAAGACTAAATATTTCCAACAATATTCTCACACTCCACTGCATGAATAAGTGGTGCTTCGCTGCATGTCCCTCTGTGGAACAAATAGTGCTTCATCTATAAGCTTTCTCTACATACAAAACCACCCCAGAATTCGGAGGCCTAACTAAGCAGGACAGCATGAGGTACATAATGAGACCTCACAGAACAAAAAAGAAATGGTGGAATAAATTACTTTTGTAACTCATAATCCCATGAAGAAGTTAAATGAGCTGACTGTGTCTTCTAGGGTGAGCTTGGCACTGTGGCCTTAGAGTCCATAACACCAACTCCAATACAAAAAGCTCCTTAAACCTCTGCATGCAGACTAGGCTGTGTCTTGCCATAGCACCACCCACACTGGGCTGGGCCCTCGCCCATCCATCACTAATCAAAAGAAAATGACCTACAAGCTTGTCCACAGCCCAATCTTCAGTTTTTGTTAAATTGACATCAAACTATGCAGAACACATACGTGAAAGCATTTAACTGGGATTGCTTACGGCTTCAGAAGTTTAGCCCATTATCATCATGGCAGGGACCAAGGCAGTGCATAGGCAGACAGGACACTGGAGAAGTAACTGAAAGAACATCCTGGTCTGCAAGGAGGGAGAGGTAGAGAGGGAGGGGGAGGAGGAAGGGGAGAGGAAGGGGGAGGGAGGGGAAGAGGGAGGGGAGACTAGGCCTTGCTCAGGCTTTTGAAACCTCAGAGCCTACCGCTAGTGACACACTTCCTCCAGCAAGGCCACACCTACTCTAACAAGACCCTACCTCCTTCTAAATCCTTTCAAACTGTGCCACTCCCTGGTAATTAAGCAACCAAATATGTGAGCCTACTGGGAGGGTGGACATTCTTATTCAAACCATCATTTATGTACATATTAGAACCATATCACAAAAATCAGGGCTGCAAGTTTACCAAGCACACCAGATCAATGAACGATGCCACCGCTTTACCTGGATCCTCCAAAGGAGTGAGTAATGACACCACTGAATTGTCATCTTGCCATCCAGAGAGTGTGCTCAGGGCCCACGAACCAAAACCTGCCAGGGTCCCACGGCTTCAGCTCAGCAGGGTCCTTGCTCTTTGATGTGGCCCATTCAAAGTGCCACCCATCTGTTTATCTAGTCATCTCTCAAGACTTTGTCCTGATTCATCATCAGCTTTATTCAGCACAGATCCATTGGCTTCCTTAACCTGACCCACTCACCTTCAGAGACTCCCTAAATCTGTAACAACAGTTCTCTGCTTCAGTCTACAATGAAGCCCTCTGTAGACATTTTGCAGCCATTCTACAACAACAACAACAACACACACAGAGAGACAGAGGTTGTGAGTGTATTTGTTATTCAATAAATTTGAACACAAATAATTCACCTCAAGTCATTATTCGACCCACATTGAAGAGGTAGAGAAGTAAGCTGCATGCACTGGGAGGAGAAGCTGTAACACAGGAGGCAACGGATGACTGCAAAAGTGTGGGCTGTTTTTCTGTCCTCTGTAGACACTACAAATATGTCACTATCTTCCTTTCTTGACTCGTACTGCCACAAGCTTATAATCTCATCAGTCAGACATTCAGCTGCAAGAGATCAACGATGCGAGAGAGATTCATTAAACAACAGAGTGAGTAAACAAAGCCAGGTAAGCAGGGCAACAATGTAGGTGCGATTTGGGGGTGACAGTGGGGCTACTTTATTGGGTTCCACTCTTCCATCCCTTATTCCACCCCTATCCCTTCCAACCCTCCAACACTAGGTAAGAGAGAAAGAAAGACCAACCACTTCCTGCTGATTATGGGTGTTGAGTTCCTTGGGGCAGCTCAAATTTCCAACTTCAGGATATCTCCAATTCCTTCTTTTCATCCATTTGCTCACAACTACTTGACAAACCATAGCAATAGGAACCAGCAGCAGAGGGACCAGCAGCAGAGGAGCATCAGCTACCCCAGGTGTCTCAGGGTTCTCCCATGTATACCCAGCATTCCAAACATAAACTATCTGCAGCTAGCAAAAAGCCATGCTCCTAGAGCATGAGACACTCACAGTCAGCTGCCGTGGACAATCTGAATCAGTCCCATATTCCACACCCGGGACTAAAACAAAAACGTTTTCTCACAACATAACTGTGCGCATAAAGAAAACAAAATTCTCAGTACACAACAGAAAGATGAGTGAGTCAATAGCCTGCTGTCTTAGGGTGGATTTCTAGTGTCAATACCATGGCCAAAAGCAGTGCGGGGAGCAGAGTTCATTTCCTCTTACATTTCTAGGCCACAGTTCATCACTGAGGGAAGTCCAAGCAAGAACTCAAGCAGGGCAGGAACCTGGAGTCAGGACTGATGCAGAGACCATGGAGGAGTGCTGCCTTGCTCCTCAAAGCTTGCTTGGTTTGTTTTCTTATAGAACCCTGGACCACCAGGCAAGGAATGGTACTACCCACAGTGGTCCAGGCCCTCGTACGTTATCATCAAACAAGAAAATGCCCTACATGACTGCCCACCTGGCGGGAGCATTTTCTCAGTTGAAGTTCCCTTTTCCAAAATGGTTCTGGTTTGTGTCAAGATGGCATAAAACTAGGCAGCGCATGCCCAATATGATGCCATCATTCTTAAAATGTTTGTCATGGACAGACAGACGCAAACATTTGTAAAGTCACCAAAAGTGGCTCTGTTTAATAGCCCTTAGAACAACATATTGGTTGTCTCTAGTCCTGTGATAGAAAGGCAAAGCTGAAAGGACTTTTCTTCTAGATATAAAATGTGCACTCATGAAGGGCATCTTTAGCAGAAATCCCTAGAATGAGAACTACTTGATGACACAGTTCATTTAAAATACTGATATTTGTTGCGTTGATGTCTTCCACAAAATGGCAGCTACAGTGACCACTCGGTTCACGTTTTGTCTATCAGTGGATGTGTTAGTCAGGTTTCCCCTGTGACAACAAAAGGAAAGAAGATTCTGGCTCAGTGTCAGGGGTCCCATTCTAAGGTCTTCTGGATCTGTCGTGTTGGGTGTAAGCCAGGATGGCCGAGAAAGCCTAAAGGAGCAGAGCAGTTCATATTCTTGAGGGTTAGAAATCCGAAACAGGAACACCAGACCTCAGCTGACTTCCTTTCTCCTTTTATTCGGTCTGGGCCCCTGGCCCATGAGATGACACCATTCACGTTTATGGTAGGTCTTCCATTCTGTCAGTCTCCTAGGTGATTCAAAATCCATTAAGTGGATGTTGAAGACAAAACACCACATAAGCCATCTATGTATGAACTTCTATCTTGGAAACCGAAAGTCTCCACCTCTAAATAACAATTCCTGGCCTTCCTACCCATAAGCAACCACGATTCTTTATGCCACAATAGGCACCTCATGTAAGAAGAGTCTCACAGTGTGTTGTTCTGTTGCTGCCAATGAATTCTTTCCTCAGGAAATACAGGGGTATTGTGAGTAAAGAAAATTCTAGAGGCAGTGGTGTGGTCAGCAGATAACTATGCTTATAGAAGCCCAGAGAGCTGTTAGATTCCTGAAAACCAATTAAGGTAGAAGAATAGAGGACACTCTACAAAGTTGTCTTCTCATCTTCACATGTGTACCGTGGCACACACATACGTGCATGACTACACACACGCACACACACACACACACACACACACTACTACTGATAAGAATAAAATAAAAAATAATTAAGAAAGAGTAATATTAGCACACTGTGTCTCAATTAAAATATCATGTTTGTTACTTCAAAAAGTCAGTGGTTTTGATTTCATAGCCCAAACAAGAATAGCTACTGTATAATGCTATCACTTGTTAAATATTTGTGTTTTCCATCCCAGGTGCAATTCTATATATTTCCTTTACATTAAATACATCTTTTCATATCTGTATATAATATGCAGTTGCTCTTAATGTGATCTCTTATCTTTCCAGGTCCTTCTCTGGTCTTTGCTTTTAAGATAAAACTGTTGATCTGCAGAGAGGATAGGACAAACAGAAAATAGAAGCCAAACTCCAACTAGAATGGCTCTAGTGAACATCACCTCAAAGGCACAGACAGGAACAGAGAATACGAAGTTAAAAATGCTGTTGATATGTTTTATCTCTTTGAGAACTCATGCCACTGGATAATGTTCTAAACCATGACAGAGGTGTGTATCTTCCATTTCTAAATTTATAGAGGGAAGAGGTGATGGTAAGGAAGATCATGCCAGAAGCTCAAAGTTAGGCAAGATCACTCGTCCTGGGAACTGCAAAGAGTTGGGCAAACCTGCGGCCATGTCCACTAACTTCCTCCACTTTATTAAATGTTATTTTTTTCAAGTTCAATAAAAACATAAGACCCATTTAACTGCTTACATAAATATGTGCAATGCATAATTTTAATCTCAGTTTTAGAATTCATCGTGGAGTTCAAATTAATTGTAATGTGAAAATTTTCACTATTTTAGTCCCTCTTCCATTGTCCTGACATTGAATACACGTTCACTTAACTACTTAAGGGAGGTAGCTTATGTCCTACGTAACTCAGAGGTGGGTGTATTGGATCAGTGGAAACAGTCCGTAGAATTTGCCAATTCAGGCTGTATTAGCTCTCTCGTTGCTCTGAGTAAATATCTGAAGCATCTGAGAGGAGGAGAAGGGTTTACCCGGCTCACGGTCCAACAAGAAGGGCAAGGCATAACGCAGGCAGTCCTTGGTGGCAGGAATGTACAGTAAGGATATTTTGCCTTCTCATGGCTTCATGAACCAGAAAGGAGAATGTGGTCAGGATGTCCAGCTTGGCTGCAAAACCTCCAGGACTTCCCCCAAGTGACCCATTTCCTCTATGGTGGTCCCATCTCATAAAAAAGTCTCAGAAATTCCTAACAGTGCATTCCCTGGAAACTAAGCATTCAAATGCCTGAGCCTGGGAGAGACACTTCCCATTCAAGCCCCAACACAGGTCAATCACACAGACGCCAAAAAGAAAGAACCCAGGCAGGGAGAGAAGTCAGGAGCTGGCAGTGTGTGGCAGCTCTGGCCCCAGCCATGAATAAAGAACACAGTGGGAGCTTAGGCTACTGGAGCCCAGGACTCTAGAAAGGCAAACTTGCTTTTCACTTCCAGTTTCCCAGTTACAGTGAACAACATAGAGATAAAAGTTGGGAGTGCCCAGCACTAAGTCAAAGGATTCATCCCAAGAGAACTGTGCAGAGAGACACCAGGCTGAGGGTGCAGACACGGTGAGAGGCTCTGGTACCTCGTGGCTGTAAGGATCCACTAATCTTTCCGACAGATGCTAGGACGAGTGAGGAGGGGGCTGAAGACTGAGTGCCTTGATTTTAATAAGCGGTGGTTAAAACCTGTGACTCCATAATGTGGGTGAGATGCACAGTTTTGGAAACAGTCTTATGATTCATATTTTCATCATTTCCATTTGATTCAACAAATGTTTCCAAAATTTTCATTAATAGTTCCGTCATAGTATCACTGTGTATCTGTTGTCTGTTGCAATATATTTGGTAACAATCTTCCCAATATATTTAAAAAAGATTTTGACAGGTTGTTAATGTTTGACTTAAATTATTTTGTATAATCATTTGCTTAAATATGAGTATACAGAAGCTTAAATATAAAGACACAGGCTGGAGAAAAGAAAGCACCTTTAATAAATGGTGCCAGGAAAACTAGATGCCACACAGAGAAGAATGGAATTAGACCAATATCTATCACACTGCTCAAACACTAACTCCAAATGGATCAACGACCGAAACCTGAAACACTGAAACTACCAGAAGAAAACACAGGTCGTGCCCTTCATGGTATAGGTTGTGGGAGACAACTTTCGGAATCGCACTCTGCTTGCCCAAGAACTAAAGCCAACAATGACAAGTGGGGCTTCATAAAACTGAAAAGCTTCTGCGTACAGCTCAAGAAACAGCCACTCAAGTGAAGAAGGGGCCCACGGAATGGAGACAATCTTTGCCAACCATACATCTGGGAGAACACCGATATCCAGAATGTATAAAGAGCTCAAAAAACAAAGACAAAAACAAAAACAAAAACAACGAGGAAAAAAGCCAGCAACCCACTGAAACAGTGGGCTCGGGATTGTGACAGAGAGTTCTAAAAAGAAGAAATAAAAATGCCTTAAAATGTCTCAAAAGTGTTCATCATCCCTGACAATTAGAAAAAGTGGGAATCAAAACAGCGCTGAGATTTCATCTTAGCCTAGTCTGAAAGGTAAAGATCGACCAAACAACCAACAGCAAATGCTGGACGGGGTGCAGGGGAAACAGAACCTTCACTCCATATTGGTGAGATCATAAACTAATGCGGCTGGTCTGGAAACCAGGCTGAAGTACCCTCGACATTTTAAAAACCAATCCACCTCATGGTCCAGTTATACCATTTGTGGGCATCTGCCCGAAGACCTCAGCATCCTGCTCCACGATTGCTTACCTGCTTGCCGTGTCGCTGTTCTGTTCAGGAGAAAATGGAAACAGGAAAATGTGATCTTCAGCTGATGAGCGGATAGCGTAAAGGTGCATATACACTATGAAATACTATTTGGCTGTAAAGAAGAATGACATGAAATTACAGGGAAGTCCATGGAACTAGGAAAGATCGCATCGAGTGAAGTAACCCAGAAAGACAAATGTCGCGTATTCTCTCTCACCAGAGGCTCCCAAATCCAAATCTTCGGATGTGAGAACAGATCCTAAAGTAACTGCAGTCACCAGGGATTTAAAAAGGAACCATTGGCATGACACGGGGCTGGGGAGCAATGGAGAGGGAAATAGTGGCTATCCAAAGAGAGAAAAGGGGGAAAACAGAAAACGTTAAATAGAGAAGAAGGGAAGAAATAAATACAGCGGGAAGAGGGAGAAGGCAAATTAGACATGTCTGGGGCATACATAAGGAATCACATACCATCAACTATCTACTATAATACATGTAAGCCTGTGAATAAGTATGTAGTTTAAGTGAGCCATGGAATAGCCAACAAAAAAGCCAACATTAGGTATGAGGCCCTCTTTTGAGTTGTCGGCCAGGATTGTCTGAGAGACTCCCAGAACCCTACCGGCTACTGCTCGCTGCCCTGCGTTATTCTGCAAAGGTGGAAGATAAGCCCTTATTGCTGAAAACACTGTGCACTTTAGACTCAGAGGACCTGAGCTGGATCTGACGTGAAGCCTCTTCCCTGAGGACAAGTTTCCATGGTGCCAGAAGGTGCCATGCAAGCTTCAACGAAGGGAAGCAACCAACGGCCTTTCTAAGCTGTGAGGTCTGCGAACCACAACAGCCAGCATGACATACTAACCTTAAGGAGGCAGTTGTAGTGTGCATATTTGGTGGTAACCAACACCTCTCAAATTGGATTTAAGGCCAACTCAACAGGAAGGACTGGGCAGGTGGTGTATTCTATATGTGCCTAAACATACACAACAATTAAGGTAAAAGAGGCCATACACATACACTTGAAAATGAGCATGTCTCTCTCTCTCTCTCTCTCTCTCTCTCTCTCTCTCTCTCTCTCTCTCTGTGTCTCTTTGTCTCTCTCTCTCTCTTTGTCTCTCTCTCTCTCTCTCACTCACACACACACACATTTAAAATGGAAATTTAAAATATTACAATATTATTACAATTTATAATATTACAAAATGGAAACCTCATAAAAGCCAAGTTAATGGTGTGAAGAGGACAAGGCTGGGAGGAAATGAGTCCAGTGGCCCTTACATTCATGGTTGAGGCACTTTGGACTCTGCATGGCTCTATTTTGAAAGCTATGGTGGCATATGTGTGTCAGCATTCTGGGTCTTAGCCCTCACATCGGTCACACAAGTCACCTAACTTTTCCTTTTATCATCTGCCTCAAGTACAATCCAAAACACTCATTGGTGTCTTGACTCACATCCACGTTGGTATCAAGGTAACTAGAAAATTTTACTCTTATATCATCATTGAGACTAATAATTCTTTTGGATCAAAAATATAATCCGCTCCAAGAAATAATGAGGAAATGAGCAGCTGGTGGCATATATCTACAGCATCAGGAACTCAGGAATCTGAGGCAGGAGGATTACAAGTTTGAGGCTAGGCTGTGTTTCATGGAATCACCAGAGAGAAATAAGAAAGACAGGAAGAAATAAAGGAGAGAGAGAGAGAGAGAGAGAGAGAGAGAGAGAGAGAGAGAGAGAGAGAAGGAGAAGAAGAAGAGGAGGAGGAGGAGGAGGAGGAAGAGAAAAGAGGAGAAGGAGGAGGGGAGGGAATCAAGGAGGGGAATGGGGGAGGGAGAAAAGAGGAAGGAAGGAAGGAGATGGGGGAGAGAGGAAGGAAGAAAATTGAAAGAACCGGGACAGAAGGAATGGAAAGAGTATATACCAAGTTCTTCCCAGGCACCAAGCAGTGGTCTGAGGGGCAGACCCAGCCATGAAGTGGGCTGAGCACCCTGCCCCAGGAAGAATGGCTCCCCAGGCTTACATACTAGACTAGGAAAGAGAAACAGGGCTATCTGTGAGAAAAGCAGTTGTCTTACAGTCTGCTTTTTTCTCCCTTTCAGTGTTTCAAACTCCCTAAAACAGCTACATCTTATTTCTTTTGAAAAACTTATGGTTCCAGAGTCTCTAAGCTGATGCCTGAAAGCCACCCTCAGCCCCACCCTCTGTTCCCACACTGCTAGTTCCCACACTGCTAACAACCTTCCAGGATTCTGGGACGCATGTTTCACGAGCAGCCTCTGACCTTGTTCGCCATCACATGTTGGCCTCTCAAATGTCTGCTTGTATGAATAGCTCCTGCATTGCAGCTGTTGGGAACCCAGGGACTGGGCCGACCAATCACCTCATGTATGACACCTCACCTCACATGCGACACTTCATGGCTTTACACTAGGTGTTACAATGACACATGCCAAATGTGAAATGCCTGGCCCACAGCAGGCCCTTGGCAGATAGCGTACCCTTGAACTGAGGCTGGCCTTGCCGATCGCAGCATGCTGCACCCCCGATCAGGAAGTGAGGCCAGTTATTTTCCCATCCAAACTGGAAAGGACTGTCCTTTAATGTGGCTGCCCACTAAGGGATATAGCTTTTCATAATCTTTGGAAAACCAGCTCCCCCTCTCCCCTGCTTTTAGTATAATACCCCCATTGTCCCCGAGGAGATCTGGAGGAAAAGGTAGACACGTGGCTATTTGAAGTGAAACAGGCTGTTAGTGTCCGCACTGCATTTCTTTTCCCCCAACTCTAAAATCTAATTTCCTCGGGACTGCATTTAACAGTTCTACGTTTATGGCCAGAGTTCCTGGCGTCCCACCCACCCTACCTAAGCATCACTTAGGTAATACTTGGAAAGAACTTTGAAGGAAATGGCCCAGAAGTGCTAAGTAGAATTATATGATCTAAGTCAAAGGCATGACGCCAAGACAGAGATAGACCCTTCTGTCTGAGCAGAGGTTCATTTCCTTCACTGGGTTGTTACGGAGCTCTTGTGTGTTACGCTGTAAGTCTTTTTTTTAGGAGCAATATACATGCTGAGTTATAAAGAGAATAACAAAGCAGTGGGCTCAAATATGCATGTTCAGTTGGGTATAGTGAGAAAAATTGAAGAAATGAAGGGACAGCCACTTCCCATTATGCAATATTTTAAAATGAATAACAAAAGGTTGGAAGATGGTAAGTTATGGAAGGGCCCTCAGGAAAAATACCATTCCGAAGGAAGTGGTTCTGGAGAGTTGCAAGGCTCTTTGTCCTTAGGGGAAACTGACACAGAACAGTCCTCCACTGGTCATCCACCCATTTAGGGTCCTTCACTTAGATAAACTTTATCCAGTCTCTCCAGAGCTGACGTGCAGAACTAGGCCTCCTTAGTAAGTACTGAGGCTCACTGCAGCAGACGCAAGGCGGAGCTTCCTGTGGAAGGCAGACAAGACAGTCCTCCAGAATGCCACAGCTCGCCTCCCTCAGGAGGTGACGTGGGTAGATGTGGCCAGGAGAAGGGGAGGGAAGAATGTCTAAGCAAGGACTGCAAAGGGAACCCTATATTGAGAGAGTAGCAGGCATGCTGGCCATCATAGAACAAAACTGGAGGTAGGTCTGAGGTGTCTTTCCTGTCTTTATAGAATATGTACTGCTGCGTGTGTGCGTGGGTGGGTGCGTGGGTGTGCATGTATGTGTGTGAATGATAGGCTCTAGACCAATTCAAGAAGATAAACTGTCATGCTAGGGAATGAGGTGAGCATGGAAAGATCCCAACGGTCCGAAGGCGTCGGTTCTTCAGCATGTCTTTGGTATCTCCTCAGTTTCCCACATTTGTCTCATTTGGTGCCATGTCCCGTCCCTCACAACTAGGATCAGAAGAAGTCAGAATGGAGGGGGAAGCATGGGGAAGTCTTTCTGAGCTTCACTTCTGAATCCCGTCAGTACTACCCATGACCCGTGTACAGTGGGAGGCCTAACAGTTCGGTCTCAGAGGGCTACCGTGTTCCATGGAACAATGCGGGTGCTCAGCCCAGGGCCTCGAATGCTGCTACGTCCTGAAGACACAAAAACTGTTCACACAGGCAGGTGAGCTGTTTCTCCGCTAAACGAAAAGGCATGTGGGTCACAGAGTTTCATTAAAAAAGGAGCCAATGCTGTCAGATGCTCTGTGCTTTCTGTGTCCTCTGCAAGACAAAAATCATCTCTGCTTCATCCCTCTTGATGACACCATCGTCCCCAGCATGGTCCTCATCCACGGCATGCTGACAGCAAAGGCTGAATGAATGCAGTTGTGAGTGGAAATTAAAATTAGTTCGAGAGGAAGACAGAGGACACAAGCTTTGGGAAGACACAAGAATAACCTCACAGGGGGGATTCTTATGACATCTGCCCACAGTGTTTTCCCTCAAAGGACCAGAGTGATGCTTTGTCGGCTCTGGTTCCTTTTCCTTACCTCATCTTCACTCCCCAGAAATGGAGAATTCAGATGGAAAGACAAGGATTCCAAAAGATGAGGAAGTAAATACAGCAGTGCCGTACATGGTGCTAGTGAGTGCACTTCCATAACGCTTCCGGTGAACCGCTGACCGTTTGGAGAAGAGTAAAGGAGTTAAAGTTGTGGCAATTATGAACCCGTGCTCAAGAAATGAAGGGTAGCAACACCGCGTAATGTGCTCAGGGGTGAGAACCATTCCCCTGTGCAGACGACGCCCTCTCTGAGCACATAGCTGTATTGTAATGTATGCTATAACAGAAGTGACAGGGTGTGGAGAGAGAAATACATTGTAATTAGACCAGAGGACAAAGCAAGTATGAAAAGGCAAGACCTGAGCCACACTGTCCCTCCAGGCCCACACAGTAGCCACATCTGTGAGCTCTCTTGCCCAGTTTGACTCAGAACACTCACCTCACAGAGCCCATGCACAAGACTCCTCCTTGCCCAGGTACAGTTGCATATGCAAGCTCTCGTGGTGTGTTAGCCTCCAGAGTCCCTCACTGCCCACCCACATCCAGATCCAGGCCCAGCTAGGACAAACACCCATTTTCACCCTTTCTGGGTCAACCCAGACTTCAAACCAATGCTCCCCAGTCACCCCCTTCTGGACCCAGCTGGGAGCCATGCCTGTCCGGCCATCTCTTCCCAGGCCTCAGTGGATTTGTATCTGTGGTTGGCTTGCTGACTCCAGCCCTTGTCCCCAGATCTGTGCTGACCTCCAGGCCCATGCCCAGCCTGGAGTCACATTCATTCCTATGCTTTTTCAGAAAGTGGGTCTAGTCCCTTGCCCTGTGCTGCCTCTTATAGCCAGGCACAGCTGATAGTTACAGTAGGTGACTTTCTTGGACTTCAAGTAATGTCACACTGCCTGAAGACCAATATGTCACACTGGTCACTAGAGAATCAGAATCACCCCTCCTCTCTAATCAATAATCAACACCAAGTATCTGAAGGACTAGCCTGCCTACTCTCCTACTGTGACTTGAAACCAATCAAGTTCAGACAAGAACGAAAGCAGGACCAAGCTTTCACTCCACATACGCGGGTTAGAATCTCACATCATGCACACAGATCATGAAATAAGGCCAAATGTCCAGAACCCAGCACTTCTGGAAGATGGAGAACATTGATCCAATTTCTTCTGGCCTTTTAAGTTTCCATTGAAAAAATAAGCTGTTATTTTTCTTGGTTTTCCCTTGTATGTTACTTGCTCTTTTTCTCTTCAAGTTTTTAATATTCTTTCTTTATTCTGTATATTTTAGTGTTTTAAATATGATATGTCATGGTAGTTTGTATTCTGGCACTTCATTCTGATCAGGAAAAAACTTAACCAAGAAGACATTACAATTTTTGACATATATGCACCAAACTTTGGGTCACGCAATTCTATAAAAGTCATTCTATTGGACTTCAAGACATGAATTAACCTAATTCAGTAATAATAAGTGGTTTCCATATTAACCTTCTCCAATAGATATGTCATCTAGAAAAAATAAACCGAGAAATAGCAGATGTAATAGCATCATAAATAAAATTTACCTAATAGATAACTACAGCATGCTCCACCCACATCAAAGAACATACATCGTGCTCAGTGACCCAGGGCATAGCTCTAGCATAGATCACATTCTAAGACTCAAACCAAATCTCAGCAAACACAGAAAAAATAAATCATCTCCATGTATCTATCTGACCACAATGCAATAAAACATGAAATCAATAGCAAAAAAAAATGCTAGTAACCACCCAAACCCATTGTGTTCAATGGCTCACTATGAATAGGTCAAAGAAGAGATCACCAAAATCTTTAGGACACATTGAAAGTGAACTATGAGGGAGAGCCATAGCTCTGACTACATTAAGAAAATCAGCAAAATGAATAACTCGATGTAATACAAGCATTTGAAAAAACGTGTGTGTGTGAGTATATATGTGTATGTGTGTATGTGTGTATATGTGTGTGTATGTGTGTGAGTGTGTGTGTGTATGTGTGTGAGTGTGTGTGTGTGTGTGTGTGTGTGTGTGTGTTTAAACAGCAGCAGGTTTCCATATGACTTTTCCAAAAGTCTTTAGTGTTACTTAAGCTCTCAATATTCCCTCCTTCACCCTCACATTCTTCATCCCATTTTAATCCCATTTGCCCCATCCTCTCCTTTAACATTTTATGCTACTTTAACCTTCTATTCCATCTGCCCTCCTTTGGAGGTCGCTCGCCATGGCCCCTCAGCAATCTCCTCACCTCTACAGGTATTCCAAATGAAATACTCAGATCTGAGGAATTAAAGCTAACATCCACAAAGGAGGGAACATATGCAATGTCTGTTTTCCTGGGTCTAGATTAGCTCACTCAGAGTGGCTGTTTATAGCCACTTTCATTTACATGTAAGTTTCCTAATTATGTTCTTCTTAACAGCTGAGTAGTATTACATCATACAAGTATAGCCCATTTCATCATAGACTCATCAGCTGATGGACATAGCTGATTCCATTTCCTGGTTATTGTTAGGAGCCAGAATGAACAAGGAAGGATGTGTCTCTCCAGTAAGAGTCCACTGAGTTTATTCCAGCCGTACGAGAGACCTAGGGACTACACATGCATTTGTCAATACTTGTAATTATCCTCCAGAACTTGCCCATATGCTCTTCAGTTCATGGAGGAATCAAGCAGTGATGACCTGGAAGCGTCATTCTTCCTGGCCGTCTTTCATTAGGCTGAAAGGTGCCCTGCACTCTACCAGGGAAGAGAAAAATGATCACCCAACTTACCTAGCAGTGTGCCCTGTGAGATGACGAAGGTGTGCCCACTCGTTCAGTGGTGGCACGAACATGATGGGAGTAGCCAGTCACTCTGGTTGCGTTTAAGTCTCACTCCACAAGATGAATCTCCTACCTGGAACCATTATCACACCAAGAACCTATGGGTAAACAGGTCATAGCTCATAAGGCAGAGCATAACACCATTCTTTTCGCTAAGTGTACATAATATTAAGCCAGTTTCTGATGACCTATTGTTATACCCGTATATCAGTGCCTCTCTCAACTCTCCTCTGAGAAGTTTCTTGTAAAAAGATGTTACTTAGCACAGCGACCCACAACTGGTCAAAGTGCAGAAAATAAGAGGCTACAGAGCCCTCAGACTTCCATGGAACATGTATTCTGTAACACTCTCCGCCCCTCCTCCCAAGGCTCAAGGCTCACTGTAGAAGTGGGCAGACATGGCGGACCACTGTGCAAACAAAACAAACAAACAAACAAAAAACCAATGACTCTTAGACACAGCAGGAGAACGGCATCTATGAACTCACAGGGGTTGTACAACCATGCACAATCTTTCTCCAAGCCCACGCCAGACTAAATCCCAGCATGGAGATGGGAGTTAGACAAAACATTTTACCTCTAGCCATAGAGCAATTGGCAACTGTTAGCTTCAGGGAGAAGGAGAGACAGTTTTTTTTTTTCACTAAGAAAGTAGTCCCTGGTAATTTGACCACACTACAGTGTAAGATCGTACATCTTAGAATATTTGAGCAGCACAAATCTGCCTTGATATTGGCTGGAGGGTTGTGACTCTGCAAAGGCAGAGGCGAGGAAGGAGGAACAGGAGCAACAACATGTTGTATGAAACTCTCAAATATTTACACAACATGAAGGACATTTAATCTAACTAATTTTTATTACTGTCAGAACCAAGAGATGACCCCTTTTTCTAGAAAGGAGTGTGTAGGAAATAATGCAGACTCGCAGAGCACTGGTCTCTGCCATTCCATTGTAGCGTCAAGTGCAACCACATAAAATAAATGGGGGATGAGGCATTCTGAGATAAATCTAGGAAGCAAGCCATTATTACTGCTAAAGTGAAAAGTGGGTCAACAATTTGACAGACATAAGAAAGAAAGAAGGAAAGAAATGAAGGAAGGAAAGAAGGAAGGAAGGAGAGAAGGAAGGAAGAAAACAAAAGAAAAAAGAAAAAGTACAAATGGCCAAAAAGCCCGGGAAAACACTCTCGGTGTTATGAATAACTGGAGAAGCACAGCTCAAAACCACAGCGAAATGCTGCCTCGTGCTCACCAAGATTGCTTCCCATCACTGCAGAGGCAAAGGCAGAGGCAGAGGGAGGCAGGTGGATCTTTGAGTCTGAGCCCAGCCTGGTCTACAGAGCAAGTTCCAGGATGACCAGGGCCACACAGAGAAACCCTGCCCCCCTCCCCCTCAAAAAAGAGGACACTAATGAATTTTGTTATTCATATTTTACCCCTCCCCCAAAATAAGGTCACTTGGCCAAGTCTATCTCTCAGGCTATAGTCAGCCAACTCTGGATCTACCAATTTGGGGTTCTGGGTAGTTCACATGAAACGGTAGAACCCTGAATTTCAGCACTGAGTGTGCTTCCGAGCTGTGGTGGCCAGGCTCTGTGCTCAGTGCTCACGGGAATGCCTGCAGAAGGAGCCCAGAGGAGTTGAGGATAGAGGGATCTGCAACATGGGAAAGCTCAGTTCAAAGCAGCAGGCTGTCCACTGCTCAAATTACAGGCATCCTGGGTGGTGTTCCCAGGGTTAAATAAGGGAATGGAGCTGCCCATCACCCAGAGGCACAGCACACATTCTCTCCAGAGCAGGTTAGCTGGAGCCAGTGTGAGGTCAAGGAGGCGCTAGGTTCTCTATTGTCTAAATGCTGGCTGCTCTTTGTCCTCCGGGACAGCAGCCATGTCCACTCATGCACACCTGGTCCCCTCTGAGGGCAAGCTAACTGCTTTGAAGTTTCACTATGCCCGATTCCTTAAAAGGGGCACCTGCCCTCAAAGGCAGGACATGGTTGTACTGGAAAACAGAGGACATAAGGGCGCCACTACCGTTAAGGGGATTTCAGGAGCCTTCAGAAACCATGCCCAGTTCTAAGTCTTCCTCTCAGAAAGCTAAGCCCCCAGTGTGGAGCTGGGGAACTTTTAAATCCACTTTCCAACTCGAAACCTACTCACGTTTGATAAGGTTAAATGTTGAAAGTGAGGGCTGTATTGTTGAATCTGTGGAAATGGAAAAGGAAGAAAGGGAACAAAGATTTGGCTTTCCCGAAAGACTTTCATCTAAAGCAGGTGCATTGCTCAACTCCAAGCCCAGGGACAAAGGCAGCCTTGTGTGTCTGCCCTACAGGTCTCTATCCTGCTGTGAGGGGGGAGGGAAAGCAGTCAGGGGAGTGGTGTGTGTGTGTGTGTGTGTGTGTGTGTGTGTGTGTGTGTGTGTGTGACTCTCAGAAAGAAAGGGCTGTTCATGGGCTGCAGGCAGGGGCCTGTCCTTAGGTGTGCCTGCAGGCCTGCCTCTGCCAATGCAAAGGACACTGGAGGCTCAAAGTACTGCTCAGCCCTCATGCACAGCTCTCTCTGCAGGGAACAAACAAGGCAGAACTTCCCTGTCCAGGGCTGGTGGGGCCACAGCAGTCTATCTGTCACCTGAGGCAAATCAAAGCAAGTGCATCAGCCAGTCCCACATAGCAGCAGTACCAAAAGAGCTTTATCAGCTAAGCCTTGTGTGGGTAACTTCTCAAGCTCACACACTGAGACTTCTATCGAAGGGGGCAGGGCAGAATGTCCTACAAGGATCATTTCTGCTGCACCTTAACATGAATAAGAAACTCAAAGGCCAGGAGTGTGAATGAACCGCCCAACCCTAGGTGAGTTCCGTTGTCTAACACAGACTAATGCTTGCCCTACAGAGACACACAGCCACTTAGGTCACAGGAGTCTTACCCCTGTGAAGCTTGTGATCGTGTAAAGAAGACAGAATCCAAACATCATTCTAGGATGGACATGAGTCTCTGGGAAGGAAAACAATCCGCTCTACCTCCAAGCCAGCTCCTTCATAAACTGCCAGGAGGCATCTGCCCAGCTGTGGAGAAGTAACTTGAACCCATGGTTAAACTGAGTCTGTGTTTGGTTCTGCTGTAACTGTGGAAGCGCTCTTTTATTGGGATGGCATTGTGTGTTTACAGAGAGGAAAGGGTTAATTGCTTTCACTATGGTGGCTGACCATTGTAGCAGATGGACATCATATAATAAATAGGTTGTTCTTGGCTTCTTAATGAAAGAGGTTAAATTAGCTTTAGCAACCTCTATACTTTTTACATATTAAAAGGGCTTAACACCTATCTGCAAATTATCCAGATTCACCACCCCACAATGCTCACACACATACACACACACACACACACACACACACACACACACACACACACACACACACTGAAGTTAATGGGAGGAGCCAGCACCACTGGAGCAGAGGGGAATCCAGAGACAGGCTCTGTTTGAGCTATACAGGGCCAAGCTTTTCAAACACTCAGCAGCAATAAAGGTGCCTCTTTCTCTACTCCTGAGCTAGACCTGGTTCTGAGCTCTGCACCTTTCAATCCCCACCCACTGTCACCAGGTTAGGAGCTACTTAGGCCTGACCAGCTGCTGTACAGCTTTGGTCTGATGTCCTGAGATGCTTCCCCGTCACTGGGGTGAGGAAAGAAAGGAACACAGATGTAGTCGATGGAATCTCTCCATCTTTTTGTCTCCTCTGTCTCTCTCTCTGTCTCTGTTTCTCTGTCCCTCTGTCTCTGTCTGTTTGTCTTTCTCTCTCTATCACACACACACACCACACACATACACACACACACACACACACACACACACACACACAGTTTGAAAACAAAACAGAATAAGGCTTTGATGAACGAATGTTTGCTGTGAGAGATGGGGATGCTGATATTCCTAGTGAAGCTGTTAACTGTTCACCTACTAGAAACTCTAGTCAGGGCAACCTGGGCCTAAAGGAAGAGCATTCCAGAAGGGAGAGTTTTGTGATAGAGTAGCTCGCGGCTCGTGTCTGGACAGACCACAGCAGGCCAATGTAGTTCCACATAGGAGAGGTTATTGGGGGGACGGGGGATGGAGACAAAGAGGAGAGGGAAAAAGAAGGGGCAAAGGTCAGGAAGGGTCTACATTTTATTTAAACTGTGTTGTAACCGCTCCCAGGTAAAGGTGGGAGCTAAACCAAATGGACGCTGGGAATGTGTGGCCATGGCCTTGGCAACAGATGCACAGGTCCCTGTCACCTACGGATGATGTCACCGCTGGGTTCAGAGGCAAAAGCCAGATCCTGATGTCAACAAAGAGGACTGGGAATTCTAGAAATGTTGACTTGGGGCTGGGGCTGGGGACTAAGGTTTCAAGAGATTGAATGGGGATAACTTTTTATGGGATCACCACAGAACACCTGACACCTGTCACTTGTCATCAAACTGCAAACAACACACCGAGGTTAAAAGGAAGTAGGAAGTAGAGCCAGTGTCCCTTCGAGATGGAGCATTAAGGAAAATTAAGATCAGTCAAGGCCAGCCTGGTCTACAAAGTGAGTCCAGGATAGCCAGGGATATCACACAGAGAAACCCTGTCTCAAACAAACAAACAAAAAGGAAAAAAGCAAGTTCTAATCTACTGGCCCTTTCCTCTAACAAGCAAAGACGTCCTTAGGAGAACTAAAGGTAGACTTTGCAGTATTAAAACACAGGCTGTTGGTTAGACTCAGAGATAAAGGCAAACCTCACAGCTGGGCCAGTCCAAGCCTTCAGCAGCTGCCTAAGCTGTAGGACTGTGGTGGGTGGAGAAAGGAAGAGGGTGACAAGTGACAGAGCCCAGGAGTGGGAGGTAGGCAGGAAGGATCAATTTCAGGTGGACACAGAGGTATGTGATAGAGTTAGGAATAAACATATAAGACTTCTGCTCACAGATGAATGACCTATAGCAAAGATCAGTCAACCATCATATTTTTAACCCTTAAGGGACTTTGAGAATCTCATTGTACAGTCTCATTGTACTCAGAGGTCCTGTCTGAATCGCTTGCTGGCCTGCTGACGTCAGATTCACTAAGGAGATAAAAAACAGTCGACATGTTTCCATTTTATAGTGTTGGGAACAGAAATGGGGTTTGGTTTGGCTTAGGGTAGTTTTGAGACAAGATTGGGCTGTGGTGGATCCTGGCTGATGTGGAATTTATACTGTGGAGGCCCACACAGCCCAAACTTGTGAGACTCCTTCTGCCTCTGGCATCACAGTGAGGTGTTGCTGGTAGAATGACTATTTTTAAAACATACGAATAGGTTTGAAAAAAACACTCATCTACTCTACCTTTTAGTCCACCAACGATAAGGCTGAGATCAAGTGAATGGCCATTTCTAGGGACACACGACTAACAGGGAAGGTAGAGGTAGAATGGTCTCCTACCACTAAGGAGCTGTTGTTGGTCCCCAGGTTCCTCTTCAGATTTCTATTCAGGGACTACACCAGTCAGCTCTGGCTGGATGATGAATGACCTATAGCAAAGATCAGTCAACCATCATATATTTCCCATCGTTCTGTGAACCCCCCAGCCCGGTACCCAATCAAGATGCTCAATTTTGTTGTTAAGAGTTGCATGGTTAACTCTAAGTCTGCCAACCAACTGCCTCTAGGGACCCAATGGTTTCACTGGGACAACAAGGTACAACTGGACCACCTGCCTCTCAGTGGTTAGTGGCGGCTGGGCAGGGTTCAAAATACCAAGTGGAAATGCAAGATCCCTTGTTCAAGCCAGGCCTGTCCATCATCCTCAGTCGTGTTTTATCATCCGGAAACATCGCAAGGCAGATTCCAAAGACGGGCAAGAGATGCTTCCTCTTGAGGAAGTTGCAAAGTGACGTCACGAAGAACCTGCAGGCAGAGAGGGAAATAACTGGGACCGTTTCTGAAACCCATCTCCCAAAGGAGCCTTTCCACCTTGCTTAGATTCCCACCGTTTTATTTCATACTTTAGCCAAACTGCAATCCCTGTCTCCTAAGAACAGGGCCAAGGCTTTTGAAAATACCTAATTTTTTTTTTTTTTTGGAATGGCTATTTCTTTGCATCAAAACTCCCTGTCGCTGAGGGATGTGCTATAATCTCAGCGCTGGGCAGGCAGAGGTAGAGACATTGTGTTTAAGGCCACTACAAAGCCCAATCTTGTCTCTAAAACCACAGTGAATGAATGAAGAGATGAGTGGATGACCATTCATGAGCTGCCTTTCTATTCCCCATGCCTTCGTACCCTTCAAGTATCTTTTAGAACTTAACTTATAACTCCAAAACGGGAGAGGCCAAATGAAGGTAAACTCTTCTCGGTGACAAATCAGCAAAATAACCTGAAAGGGAGTCTTTATGAGAACCAAGAGAAGAGAAGTGAGAGGCAGTGGTGTGCTTTAACAAAGCTTCGGGATGTGTCAAAGCAGATGTATGGTACCCAACCCAGCTGGTGTAGGGACGCCATGCTGCCCAGTGCATCTCACAGGACTAGAGGGCCAGGTCCTTAGTGCCACGGGAGACAGGACAGGACGCTGACCATGGAAGGTTTGCTAAGTGCACAAGAGGCAGCTGGGTTCAGGACCCCTCACCCTCTTGTGGATTGGAGGCTGCTCAGCGCCCTACGCCTGATGGTTTCCACTGGAAAGGTTAAATTTGAAGACTCCGAACTTAGAGCAGGCACAGTTCATGCTGTGGGTGGGGAGGCAGTCTCAAGACTGAGAGAAACCCTGAGCTGACCTCCCGCCTGGATGATGGTTTGAGCTATACAACAGCTGACATATTGACCTCTGCACCGCTCCAGCTGTGGGAGTCATCTTTGGGAAAGTTGACCAGCCTGAGGGAGAAGACTTAAAAATACTGGCCTTTGAGTTGCTGGGCTCAGCAGCTAAGAGGGCCTAGTTCTTTCTCAGAAGACCCAATTTTGGTTCACAAACGGTAAGCCTGGTTCCAGGGGCTCAAATACATTCTTCTGAACTATTCCGGAACCTGCACTCATACACACAGACACATACACAGACACATACATGCATACATAATTAAAAATAATAAAATATGGCTTAAAACATATATTGGGCCTTGAAACTCTTCAGGAAGAACCCAGAATATCTGACTGAGCCCTGGTGGAGAAGCCTTCACCCTTAATGCTTGACCCTTCTACACAGAGCTTTCGGATAACCTTGTAAGGGCTGGCCAGACAAGGGCCAATGATCTGGCTTCTACTGTGACAACAAAGAAACCAGCAGCCATGGAGAGAAACAGGAAGTAGATGATGGAGGTGGTGGAATAATGAAACAAAATCCACAATTTCCAGAGAAGGAAGCTAGCACCCAGCATCTAAGATTAGAAAAATGTCAAAGCTAGCACTGGGGCATGTTGAAAAAACACACGCACCTAGAGGAACTAACCCCGAGCAGTGCTGGGAGCCCTGCCTCTGAGGAACAGGTCGGTTTTACTTTATTAACTTATAAAACTCTTAGGCATGCTACCTAATGTTCACACACCGTTGTGAGACTGGCTTTCTAGTAAGCGAAGCCTGCTTAAACATCCACTCCTCATGAAGGTTTCCGTCCCCCGGGCTAGCCCACAGCTCTTTAGGGTGTGTATTCACTGTGTTCACAGGAATTTGCTGACAAGCTCTTCAGCTCACACTGGCACTGAGGACTTCACCCCATAACCTCCAGTCACAGCTTGTCTGTCATTTGCTTTCATTTCCATCTTTCTTGCTAAGCTTAGTTCAACCCTAAAACTTTTTTCAATCTAAACAGTTTAAATTTAAATAGTAAATTTTATTTATTATTATTTTTATTACTTACTTTCTTAGCATCCCATTCACTGCCCCCCTCCCACAGTCCTTCCCCATCCCCCTTCCCTTCTCTTCCAAGCAGGTGGGGTCCCCTTGGGTATTCCCCCATTCTGGCACATCAAGTCTCTGTGATGAGCCCCAAAACCTTAATCTGGTGCTGGTGCCCGCACCCATCACATCAAGTGGAGGGAATAGAAATTATGTTGCAGCCAATCCAGAAGGCAAGTTTTCTCCCTGCAGCCAGTGTCTTCCCAGTCTTACTAAGTTCAATTTAATTCCACTGTTATATCATCAACACCACTGAAATGTGTAACTCAAGAGCAGACTGCAAAAGAGGAAAGAGTAAAGGGGTGGCTGTGGCACCAGAGGAGGCAATATCTCCTTTTGTGGTGATCCGAAGGGGTAGCCGCTCTGAAATGGAGCATCCGTCGTAAGGGGACTCGGATGGCTATTTGTCTACGGGATGAGGACCCTGTGCAGCCAGGTGCACAGCCAACTACTTCCAGAAACTTGGTGTCTGGCTTGGCAGTGACTTGAGTGCTTCTCCCCAGAGGGTGTAGTTTTTCTCCTCTAATTACTAATGGAATGCGCTCTCCCAAGTGAGCGAGGGAGGGAGCCAGGGGTGCAGGATTTTCTTGGGCTGCGGCTTCATTTCCATCTGTGGCACTGAGTTTTTCACCCGGCCCCTTCAGAAAGCTGCCTTATGTTGATTTCTAACGCTTATTTAAAAAAAAAAAGACCTCTGTTTTCTCTAAATCTCCTGAAAATACAAATTGGTGTAGTAAAAGAATTTACTCCCTTGGACTGGAATGCAGTATGCTATTTGACACTGCAAAATAGGATTGAATTGATCGTGTGTCTTGGAAATTTTTTGCTAACAGATTTTTTGAGTCAGCTGCCCTTTGCTCTGTGGGCTCAGCTCACTGGTTTCTTTAACCCATTGCTCTCTGGGCTTGCGCCGACTCGCCTACAACTCTCAACTGATTTCTTCATCTCCTGCCTGCTCCATGTTTCTCTACTGCTAATCTTTTTTATTTTTCTGGAAGCTTCCTTTTACATTTTTTCTTGACAAAGTCTTTTCGTGGTTGGCTCCCTTCCGCTCTCCCTGTGTGCTGCCTCCAGCCTGGGCTCTCACCATCTGCTTCCTTTCCCTTCTCTCCATGCCTGCCTTCTCAGTGACCTGACAAGGCTCCTCCAGACTGGGTCTTCGGTTGTTGATCGTTGGCTTCACCAAACTTCATGTGCTTCAGCTTGGCCTGCTACAAATGAGCTCATCGCTCGTCCTTAGTCTTCTTTTTCTATAGATTCCTAGGCTTAATCTTTTTTCATGTTTGTCAAGTATATGTGCATGCATATATGTGCGTGTATACGTGTATGCATGTATGCATGTGTGCATGAGTGCATGTGTGAGTATGTGTGTGAGTGTGTGTGTGTGTATCTGTCTGTATACACCAAGCTTATCTCTGACTCCCATCTCTTATCATAGAAGAATTAGAATTAGAGACACATGATTTACACCTGGCTTTATGTGAGTTCTGGGAATTCAAACTCAATTCTTAATGCTTGTACCCAGGGATTTACCATTGAGCCAACCTCTACCTTGCTATTCTTATAGGGCAATAGAATCGTTTAAGGTCTGAGGTATACATAAAACTGCACTTGCTCTCTTTGGCCTCCACACTCAGGAACGTGTAAGGTTCTTCTACCTCTACATCACCGTTTGTTCCGAATTCTCCTCTTCAACACTTGGACACCACCAGTTCAAATCATGAGATCATGGCTCCCAGCCTCCTAGTAGCCTTCTCATTATCTGCCACAAAGATCTTCCTTAAAGGTTAGCCTTAATTAAGACACGGTACTTGTTCAAGAGACTTCAGATGCTCCCATTTTGCAGCAGTGTAGGGGCACACAGCCCAGACTTACAGGTGAGCACACACAGCCCAGACTTACAGGTGAGCACACACAGCCCAGACTTACAGGTGAGCACACACAGCCCAGACTTACAGGTGAGCACACACAGCCCAGACTTACAGGTGAGCACACACAGCCCAGACTTACAGGTGAGCACACACAGCCCAGACTTACAGGTGAGCACACACAGCCCAGACTTACAGGTGAGCACACACAGCCCAGACTTACAGGTGAGCACACACAGCCCAGACTTACAGGTGAGCACACTTGGCCTTCTAGCCTGGCCCTCCACACTCTCTGCACTGAATTCTGCATGTGGGTTCTGTTGTTGTTGTTGTTGTTGTTGTTGTTGTTGTTGTTGTTGTTGTTTGTTGTTGTTAAATTCATGGAATCTTTTTATTCCTCCTCCTCTGCCTTTCACCTAAATATCCTTCCTGGTTACTTCAGCTTCTAGGGCTTTCACCCATCTACTTAGTCCATCTTATTCCCTCACATACCTCTCCTGATCCCAACAGACCATATACCTAATGTTTGTCCCATTGTCTTTCCTCTTCTGCCTTCTAACATTGCTTGCGTGCTACCTAACCTTTCTCCCAGATCAGCAGAAATGTGTCGTTAGAAGGTGGGGTGATTCCTGGTGTAGCTTCGGAACCTAGGGAATGTCCACAACTCTTTTCAGCCTGGTGTCCTCATTCACAAGGGGCAGATGAATGTTATGATTTGGGGATCTAGAAGCAGACCCAAATGTGAGCTTCAGTGCTAGCATTGAGGATGACTTCAGTGATTTTATCTGTAAAATATGGATGCCAAGAGGACCCACCAGCTACTTTAAATGTAAAGGAGCATCCCAGCACACTGCCTAGTACACAATAAATTCATAAGTAATGTTCCTCTCTAGCTTGTCATTTGTTCTTTCATAAGATTGCTGTGACAAACGTGGACTAAGACAAATAATTCCCCAGCACCAAAGCGCCATAAGCACATTATGATCAGCCCTGTAAACATGATTCAGAATACAGCTGAGAGCCAGATCCCTGGACTTGGCCCAGTTCCAATGCAGAAGAAGACACACACATAACTGGGTGTCTCTAAATCTTCCAAGGAGTCAGGACACATAAGAAAGGGAAAAGCCTTGGATTTCAGAGAGAGCTGGACTTGAACTCCAGGAGGGTCAGATTCTCTGTTGTTATGGACAGCTGACTAACTATGTCGGGCCTTGCATGACATGACTGTGAAGTCTTTAGTACTATATTTGTCATAGAGGGCACCTCCATCCTTCTCTTATTTTCCCACCTTCCTCCAAAGTGCTTCATGTACGGTCTCCACCTAGTTAGCTTTGGGTCAAGCTCCCTGAACTTCAGCAGTGCTAAAAGTTTATGTTTAAGAGCTCTTTATTTGTTCTAAGTGGGCCAGCGGCACATAGGGCTGTCAAGCTGACTTCTGTAGACTCCAGAGTAATCCCTTCAGAGATAGAAAACAAACAAAACAACAAACAACAACAACAACAACCCTTTGAAACTCCGGGTCTACAGAGCCAGCTATAAATGGATCCAAGCGTCAAAGGGCTGCATTCTAAGTCCCTTCCACGTGAGCGCCCATCTCAGCCTCAGCCTACCCCACAAAGTGAGGAATGTTACCATTCCCTCTCACAGTGAAAGTGAGGCCTGAGCTGTCCCAGGCCGGACAGTTAGCAAGTAGCTGTCAGATTAGAGTCTTGGTTTAGAGATGATTCTTATAACTGCTACACGAAGGAGACATTCCGTGTCACACGTGAGAAAGCAGTAAATATCCACACCTGAATCACTCACGCATGAGTTGATTAACAGGTGCCAATACCCAAGAGCCACCATATCCTACTGGCTACAAAGAGGGTAACAGGTAGAATGTGAGATAGCTAGAAAGTCTCACTTCTACCGGTGACCTTACCAACAACCATCATGACTCTGAAACCAAGGTCAACCCAGCTCATACCCGCAGCCCCTCCCATGGCCCACTAAGGAAGCTGGTGTGTGCTTGGTAAAAGGCCACGCCGGGCAAGCACTCTTAGTGGGACCACCCCTCACAGTAGCACTTGTGCTGTGCAGGAAGGCCATGCCAGATTCTTGTTGCAGCCTTACACTTGACAAACTACAGGCGCTGAGGCGAGCCTCTAAGAAGAGCCCCACTGTCTGCAACTGAGCTCACACTGCCCCACTGTCTGCCCAGCTTGACAGGCCTGTGTGTTTGTCTGTTGCTTGCATTTTTCTTTCTGTTATTGGGTTGGGAGAAACACTGGGAATGGTTCTGATTTCTATAGTGTCGATGCTACAGTGGCTAAGAGGCCAAGTTAAACCTAACTGCCATTAGCTTCTCCTTTCTCTCCTCTTTGTTTACTCCATCTGCTTGCCCAGTGCACAAGGGAAAAAGAAGATCCGAATGGCCCTCCAAAGCTACACTCCATTTTAAAGCCAATGAAGGATGTGTTTTCCACCGCACAGGACAAGCAGACATTATAAAGTGCCCGAGTAATTAAACAAATGGTATTTGCAAACATCTGCCACCCAGTGCTGCTGCCTGTGTTCAAACAAAGCCTCACAGTGACTTTGGCAGAGCAGCGTGAGAAGGGTTGGGTGCCGCCGCTGAATGAACTCTCTCGATTACTGTTCTGTGGCCTGGGGGAATTAATTCAAATCCACATGGAGAATTTAATTCCCAAAGCGGCAGCTAGTTCCTGAGAACAGACCAATGAGGATGCGGAATAAAGCTGGCAGTGACGGTAATTCCTAAGGGTTCCATTAACCCCCACTAAAGCATATTCACCATGATTCATGGTCGAATGGCAGAATCCCCAAGTGAACCCCCAAGGGGACAGTGAGATCTTTGACTGCAAAGGCTTCTGTCTGGAACCTCCAGGGGTGCCCCACAGTCTCTCCCCGAAGTTGGAAATTCTCAGTTGCCTCGATTTCCCCAACATGTGATCTGGAAAAACATGCTAGTGGTGGTTAAAGTGTAGACTGCTGTACACTGGATCCGATCTTTAATCACTGGCTGATCTTCATTCTCCAGAAGCTGTGATAGCAGGGGTGATTGAGGTTGTTCTGAGGAGCAGAAGAGCTAATGTCTTTAATAACAATGCTGGGCACATAAGTACTGGTTTCCCGTTAACTCCCGGCAGCATGGTCTTATGGCTCCTATTGTGAACACTAGGCTTTCTTTATGGTCCTGTTATTGTGGCAAATGCATGAAATGACAGCACGGGATGCAGGCTGACTGGGAGGTGCTGGTTCACTGTTTCGGCCTCCAGCACTTGACACCCAAACGAAGATCTGGCAAGGAAGTGTCCTTTCCTCCTCCAGGTGGACATTCCACACACGAGGCTCACTAAATACCTTCCTTGCCCCTGGGAGAATTCCTGGTCCCTTTTTCTCAAACTAAAAGAGGGAGTCCTAAGAGGAATTCCAGCTACCTTCGGACTTTCCGGCAGAACCCTCCTCATTAAGCATGAAATTAATGGCTACTTCCTTCCAGGGCTGGTGAGCACAAGGTCAGATGAAAAGCTAGTGTGTTCCTCCGGTTTGGAAAAGTCAACGGGCACGAGGTGTTGGGTCCGAGGGCAGGGGGCCGACAGATCACGTACATTTCTGTTGCTTTCCTGAAAGGGCACAAGAATTTTCCATGGTTTGTTGGGAAACAAAGGCTGGGGCAGCTTCCCATCACCGTAGCAAGTGTTCAGACTTTTTTTTTTCCAAAATGATCTTAGACAGGGAAGGCTCACTTCAGCTGACGGTCTGTTTCATGACGGGCTGGCCCCGTTGCTTTGTGGGAGGTAGCACTGCAGGATGGAAGTTGAGGACAGGACAAAGCTACCGACTGTATCGTCAGGATGCAGACGAGGAAGAAGAGCCTGGAGGTCCCTGAACCTTCAAATTTGTGTCCCTGTAACTTGAGGAGTTCCACTAAAGCTCACTTCCTCACAGCGCCTTCTCGGACACCTTGAGGGCAGCGGCTCTCAACCTGTAGGTCAAGACTCATGCATACCAGACATTATGATTCATAACAGGAGCAAAATTATAGTTATGAAGTAGCGGCAACAATAATTTTATGGTGGGGGGGGGGGTCCCCACACCATGAGGAACTGGGTTAAAGGTTCTCACCACTGCTCTCAGTATTTAGAGAAAGCCTGCAAACAAACCATTCACCGAGGAAGGAGAACCAAAGACAGGTTCTAGAGCTATGATCTTCAGTACCTAAAATTCAAAGTTCACCATGCGAACTGCCTGCAGGATTGATCCGCTCTCGAAATCCAGAACTCATTCAGAGGGGAAGAAAAAAAATTAAAAACAAAAAAACAAAAAACACCCAAGGAACACGAACCGAGGGCTTCCATAAGTTGGGACAGTAGCATCAGGCTACATCTTGCTCTAATTTACTCCATCCAATGTAAAATGGTGGGGTTTTGTTTGGGGTGTTTGTTTGTTTGTTTTTCAGATATTTTTCTTGGCCTGAATAGATATTAAACTTATCCTCATCTAACTTTAAATGAATGAGGTTCAAACTATGATATATATTTCCTAGGCTCTGCACAACTACTGGGGAATTACCAGTAATCTAAATCTCTAAGTGCCATTCTGGCTACTGGCTCAGCTGTGCTCCTCAGCTTGCTGTGTGAAGCTCTCTGGGTTACTTCAGCTCCAGCAGCCTGGACCCATATGCTCACGCTGCTGATCCTTCGGGACTCACGGAGACCTCCTATTCTCCCATCGTCCCCCAGTCCGTGTTCCTGCACTCCTTCTCTCTTCCCTCGTGGTCCCTACCTGCGACCCCCAGCCCGGTAACTCAAATTCCACATCTCTTTCTTCCCCAAGTAACGGGCTATTGCCAGTTTTATTTAGCCAATAGTTCTAAATTGGAGAGTAAAGTTTACATAGCATCACTTGGTGTACTTCGGGATCTGCTCATTGGGGCCAACCAGATCTTGGGAGCCAGTATGTTAGCAGGTAAACAGAAGCAACACAGACCAACCACCTGTACCTGAGAGATTCCATTTTACAATCAGGGTCTGGCTCATTGAAGGTTGAAGGGTGACACTTGATGGCTTCCTCTGTCAAGAGCCACCCACACAGCATAGGTAGACAGATGGCATTGATGGCAACAGACAAGGTACAGGGGCACATGGTCACGTCACGGAAACAGGCTGAAGAACTTACTGGACAAGCAAGTCAGATAAGAGAGACAGAGAAAGGTCAGACAGAGAAAGGGGCTTAACGCTTCTGTCTGGACATAACAAAGTGGACACCTATCCCTGTGACAGCCCCACAGAGCTGTCATCTGACACCCAGAGGCTGACAGGCAGGGCCTTCACCAGGGCTTGCTCTGTGCTGTTGATGAAGCCTATTCAACTGCTACCCCTCTCCCCTGCAAGCCTGTTCACCATGTGGCCCTGGAACTACTGTCCATCTGGACCCATCTTGTCCTTTCACCTCTGTAGCTGGACTCAGCTCTGCTCACGAGGCTCCTAGACCTCATCTTTGCCTTTAATTTGTCATCTGTATCAACATAGACCCTATTCACACTTCTATGTGCCTGCTTCTAAGACTCCTCAAAAGTCCTTGCCTCTTTAACCCTTTGCAGTCACTGTGTACTCTACACAGACACAGACACAGACACAGACACAGACACAGACACAGACAGACACAGACACAGACAGACACAGACACAGACACAGACACAGACAGACACAGACACAGACAGACACAGACAGACACAGATACAGACAGACACAGACAGACACAGACATAGGCAGAGACACAGACAGACACAGACACAGACATAGGCAGAGACAGAGACAGAGACAGAGAAACAGGCAGAGACACAGGCAGAGATGCAGACACAGACATAGACAGACAGAGACACAGACACAGGCAGAGACAGACACAGACATAGACACAGACACAGACATAGACACAGACACAGGCCGAGGCCGAGACATAGACACATTTATGTATGATGTCTAATAAGAGCATTAGTGATTGGGACTGGAATTAAAGAACTTGTGTTGTCCCTGACCTGGGTTTCCATGGACATAAGAACCTACCATTCAAACCACCTTACCTTATGAACTTGCTATTCAGTAAAATTTGACATTATGGAAAGACAAATCCAAGCATGTCTTTCTGTGTTTCTGACAGAGCACATTCACAAGCCCAAAGTGACACAACATTTTTTAAAGGGAGGTTGTAGGTAAAATAATTGAAGATCTAATGACCAAAGGTCTCCAAATCTAGAGAGAATAACCCCACAGACTTAGCCCTAAGCAGGGCAAACCCAGAGAAACCCACAGGAATTCCCCACACTGAAACTGCTAAAACCCAGAGGGAAAAGTGTCATTTTTAAAATAGTGAAAAGGAACACAGCGAGTAAAAGAAAAGAAAAAAGAAAGAGGACAGACTTTGTATCAGCAGACAACCACAGAATGAAAGGCGCTAAGCACAGGGAGCAAGCCATCGCCAGCCCAGAATTCTACGTTCACCAGAAAACTCATCAGAAACAAAGGTGGATGAGAACCTTTTCATGCAAACAGAAGCCCCGGGAATTATCAGCAGCAGCCACGGGAGTCACAAAAATTGTAAAAGAAAGTTCTGACAGACAGGAAAAAGACACCCACATGGAAACAGATCCAGGAGGGGGAAAATTAAGACCACCAGAAATGGTGAGTGTGGGCAAACCTAAAAGATGCTTTCCCTACTTCAAAGAGAGTTGACTAGTGAAAGCAAACAAGCAAGTACGGCTAGGTTTACAACATGAGCATCAGGGAAAGACACGGTACCGGCGCACAAACAACAAACTCCACAGAGGCCAACAGGCCAAGGGGGGGCAACACGGCGCACCGGAGGGCAGATTGTAGTCCTAAGCAATACCAAGAGCAGGGATGAAGTGGGAGCAAACAATTGCTTCAACCCCATCAAGGGCAGGGAAGGGGACGAACAACAGATGGGATTCTGAATATCTGTGACTGCCCAAATCCATACTCACTTAATCTTTAACACGATGGCGTAAAGATGTGACTTTTGGACGTGACTAGGCCAGGAAGGTCTATGTGTACAAGGGTTTGGGAGAGGGAATCTCTGCCCTCCTGTCTTCCGTCATGTGAGGACATAGTACTCGCCATCTGGATGTAAGGGTACGGCCTGAAAGCCCTCACCAGACACCAGTGCAACCGCAACCCCAGAACTTATTCGTTCTAAGCTGCCTGGACCGAACTATTTTGTTCTAGCAACCAAAAACTGGTCTAAGATATGTGAAGAATTGTAAACAATTAGAAAGGTAATTGAGTCAAACACAGCCCCCTTGACAATTACGTTAAATGTTAATGTTGCAAGTCAGCAATTCCAAAACCTCTGTCCACAGCCCCAGACTCAAATCACAGACGACGTACTGTGAACCAAGGTCCTACTTATCCTCAGGAATACTGAAGTAGCAGGAAGTACATCCCTTCTGAGGAAATCCTTCACAACATGTAAAAATTCTAGACAGCCTGTCTCAGCGGATTCGTACCTGTCTGTTTATTTTTCTTAATATAAAACCTATTTTTCATGAAGATGCCACCCCAGCTATTGATGAGTGTCTGTGTATTATTTTAGTTACTGTATGTTCAACTTATCTATGTCTTTGAATCTGAATTTTATCTCTTAAAGGCACTGTTAGAGGGCTAACAGACTGGGAAGCTCAATGGTAGATCATTTCACTGGTGTGAACAAGATCTGCCCTGTAAAGAACAAAATTAACTTAGCCTCATTGTCACATGTCAGGTTTGAGCGCCAGCACTGAAAAGAAAGTTTGGGATAATAACCCACGAAAGAACTGAAAGTCAAAACCATAGGAACACCTCTAGGGTCACTAGAATGGCCGTAATAAAGATAATCCTGGCATTAGTGCAGATACAAAAGTTCTTTAACATTCCTGGTAGGCATATAAAGTGTTACAACCACTTTTTGGAGCCTAACTATTGGCCAGGTTTTGTGTTTTGTTTTTTGTTTTTCTAAAATGTGTAAGTGTAGGACTCAAGCCAGACTCCCTCCTATACCTATCTCAGAAGATTAAGATGTTCTGCCCACGTGGTACTACTGCTGAGAGCAGCATTAGTCACAGCAGCCCCCAATGAAGGCAACCAAATACCCCTGGACTGTGGAGTGGATGGATGGAATAGTGAATCCTGTCAACAGGGTGTGATCTAGTCACCAGGAAGAGGGCAGGTGCACCTGACCCGTATGTTATGCATCATTAGGTGAAAGAAGCCAAATAAAAAGTCTAGAGAGCTATAACTCCATCTCCAGTGTCTGCCTAGAAAACCAAGCCTATAACAGTCAACAGACCAGAGAGTCAATAGACCAGAGGTCTAGCCTAGGAGTGAGGATGCTTTCCAGGCATAGAGTGTTCTAAAGCTGAAACTTGGTGATGCTTGAACAGCTACACGTTTACAGCATTTACTTGTTTATATTTCCATTAGTGTTTCTGGTGTGATCATGGGGTCTAAAGCAACTGACTGTAACTCTATAGGTGCAGATCTTCCCAAACTGCCCTGGAACGTGGTCTTGAAGTGGACATTTTGCTGCATTTAAACGATGTCTCAATAGGTTTCAAGATAGTATATATAAAGCCATAATCTAAACCCCCAGTTACATTTATAAAAGTTTGAAAGCGGGGTATAACTTTTTAAAGATGGGAGAGAACTAATGATATCCTTTTAACATAAGGATTACATTTATAAGAATGTAGATTAAGTGCTCCAGAAAAGCCTTAGCAATAATGATGAGAAAAGTTAAATATAAGCTATTTTAAACATTAAACATCTCCTTTAATTGGTCACTTTTTGAGAAAGAGTTACCAAACCTGAAGCTCACAACTTTAGCTAGGTTGGCTGCCTAAAAAGTTCCCAGGGTCTCCCTGCCGCTGCCCCACCAAAGCCATGTCCAGGATTTGAACTCAGGCCCTCTTGCTTTCATATAAAGTACTCTTATTCACTGACTCTTATTCTCTTTCCAGCCCTGACAATACTATTTTGATGGCATTTTCTCTCCATTGTTTTTTTTTAAATTATTATTTCCATGAATCCCTGGTAGCAAGCAAATTTGAACACAAAACATTTGGATCCAATTCCTTTCATATAGGAAAACCCAGAGCTCACTAATTTACCCTCAGGTGAAGTATGTATCTTATCAAGCTGATCTTGATTTTCCAGAGAAATAGAACAGGCAAGCCAAGATCTACAAGCAACACTAATCAATTCCTGAGGACTTCACAAACCTCAGCCCGACAGTGAGACTGAAGAAGGAATTGCAGCTAATAAGAAATAAGCAGAGCCTGGGTGACCCCAAGCTTCAGCATGTCCCATAGGCTGCTCTGTTCCAGCAAGCTCCGAGAGAACGGGATGTTTCACTCCCATTCATCCTCCGACATGTTGATTTCAGCCCCTTTGGTCCTTGACTTTTGTCCTTTAAAGAAAAATCTCCACGATGGATCATTCATTTCTTTGAAGCATGCTTGTATTAGTGTCCCCCTCCCCCTCAACTTTTTACAGAAAATGATATCAGATTCCTAGGAAATTACTAGATTGGCAAATAATTTGGGAAGAGGTAGAAATACAGAAAGAAACCATGGGAAAGATGTTTGCACAAGGTCAGGAGGGGTGGGAAGAAGCATGGATGTGAGAGCTGAAGTGACTACTTCAAGACCAATTTTCTATGAGAAAACACTCCAGAAAAGCAGCCCGGCCAAAGCCTCAGGGGTAGAGAGAAAATCCTGGCCATTTTTTTCATATTTTGTTCTATGAGGTAGTGTTATGGAGGAAATAATTAGAAAAGGAAGATGGAGACTGCTTTTCACGTTGTATGCAAAGTTTATAAAGTGATCAAACAGAACAGTGTCCATCTTCAACAGAATTTATATACATGTGTGGAAATATTGCACTCAAAACTTAAGACAGTATTTACTTCTATGCTCCTCCCTGTGAGAGGCTGAAGGCAGACAGTTGAGTCATGGGTCTTAGAGTGATGTCACACTACCAGAAACATCCACATATGGAAAATACACAACGAAAACAAAAGACCAAAAACAGCACATTTCATAGGACCTGAAATGATTTGTCGTTTTTCCACACCAAGGGGCTTAGTCCATATTGAGAATATCAGAAATAACTTTGAACACTCAACAACAAAGTCAGACATCAGGGTATACCAAGTCAACCCCTCAGAAAATAAAAATTAAAAAAAGCTGTAGTAGCTTCCAAACTGCAGTAAAATGTGCAGCTGTTAGACTGAGTGAAGTATTTGCTCTTCAACCGCATGACGTTCTGGTTTAGAAACATGCCATTAACCTGGTGAGCAGTGCATATCAAAGGATTACACACTCAGACTGCCCACATGGACTGAGCATCAACATGGCAATACCCCCTTCCCCCAACACTTTTTTTTTGCCAATAATCATCACATTAGATCCAGGGAACCCATCTAGCTTAAAAGAACTATGAATTTCAGTGCTGTGGACAGATATGCAGGCTACACCAGAGTTGGGCTGAGCAGAGAGTCCTGTGCCTAGACAGAGTGCCATCAGAAAGTGTCTGGATGTGAACATTCTAACTTCCCTGTCCTGGATGTCTTGGCATTTTCACTTAACAGAAAACCGTTACTATTGGGTGTTTGATCTTGAAGAGGAGGCAGGCACCGCACTTGTGGACAAGGACTAATTTGAAAAACACTAGGCATGAGAGGCCACACAAAGAATGTGCTGTGACTGGAACAAATATTTTTATAAGTAAGCTTGGATGTCAGTGTTTTTCAAGCACAGATCCTCTCTCCTTCCTCGGTGCTGTTTGCTCAGCTGGATGTCCACAGGGTCCAATTTTTCCCTCCAATTGCCCTTGCACGCTAATATAATTGCTACTCTATGGGTAATTGGTCAGCCTAGAGCAGCATCCGCATGCATTTGTTCATCTGCGCTGTCTGCCAGCTTCCCGGATGACTCTGCAGTCTTAGAGGGCTACCGTGAATTTTTCAGCTCTTGACTTTATAGTAAGGCTAACTAGCATGGGTTTATAGGAGACAGTGTATTTTTTCCTCCATCTTTATTAAATTGGGTATTTCTTATTTACATTTCAATTGTTATTCCCTCTCCCGGTTTCTGGGCCAACATCCCCAACCCCTCCCCCTCCCCTTCTCTATGGCTGTTCCCCTCCCCATCCTCCGCCCATTACCGCCCTCCCCCCAACCATCACGTTCACTGGGGGTCCAGCCTTGGCAGGGCCAAGGGCTTCCCCTTCCCTTGGTGTCCCTACTAGGCTACTCATTACTACATATGCAGTTGTTTTCCTTCACCCTCCTCCCCAAACAGACAAAAGAATTAGATTTGAACAGTCTGGCTAGAGAGAGAGAGAGAGAGAGAGAGAGAGAGAGAGAGAGAGAGAGAGAGAGAGAGAGAGAGAGAGAGATCGGCAAGCCAGTTTCATTTAATAATGCCTTTGAGGATGGGACACAACCCACTCACCATATCAAGTCCTGATCTGGAGTACATTCTCAACACCAATGAGATATGCAAGGAAAACTCTCCTCGGTGAATTTGGGAGCAGAACTACTTATTCTTGAGGAAAGCACCAGTGTTACTGTGAGTTACAGGATGAGTTGACCCCCAAACACCCTCATCACTTGAATAACTGGGGAATTATGCTTTTTTTTTTTGTACTTGGATATTACGCATTTCCTCAAACACAAGTGAAAGTTAACTGTCCCTTCAAGAAAAACCAACGTTCCCCCAAGACTGCCATGGCTAACTGGTGAGGCTTCCCCGTAACCATCAAACCAGCTTCCAGCATTCCTGTTTTCTGACGAGAACAGTGGTGAGAGCAGTGAATTTTATTTTATATGAAGAACATTCCAAAGAGAGTAAAGCCAATGGATTTTGGTGACTATCACTAGAAACTATTGTGTATGGGTTTATTAAACTCATTCTTTGACAATGTCACACATAAATAGTGCATGCTGATCGTTCTCAATCCCAACTCTCTCCCACCTGTCTACCATCCTCTCCTACAAACCTTCCTTACATTCAACCTAACTAGTGCCAATCTGTGTGATGGGAGTTTGGAGTCATCTATTTGAGATGGTGTTTCAGTCAGGGTTTTACTGCTGTGAACAGACACCATGGCCAAGGCAACTCTTATTAGGACATTTAATTGGGGCTGCTTTACAGGTTCAGAGGTTCCATTATTCATTATCAAGGTGGGAGCATAGCAACATCCAGGCAGGCATGATGCAGGAAGAGCTAAAAATTCTACATCTTCATCTGAAGGCAGCTAGGACTAAGGTATTAAAGCCCATGTCCACAGTGATACACCCAGTCCAACAAGGCCACACCTCCTAATGCTGCCACTCCCTGGTCCAAGTACATACAAACCATCACAGATGGGTAGACTCAGTTTTGGCCACACATTTGAAGACAATGACTCCCCCTCTTAAGAGTCTATCAATAGCCACTTCTTCAGCATTGAAGAGTAGGGTCCATGGGCTCCTCTCCCTTCCATGATGGGTGGTTGACAAGGCAGTCTTCTGTGGTGCAGGGCAGGTAAGCACTGTTTTGAATTCCTGGTCACAGTGGTTTTATGAATCTAGAGGATGGCATTCTACACTCACTTTGGGTTACACTCTTGGGCAGCCTTGAGTACCTGTATTCATTGTTGTTCACTACAAAGAGAGGTTCTCTGACTATGGCCAAGAGTAGTTTTGTCTATGGGTATGCTATGCCCACGTAGCTAGATAATGGTAGTAAGTTTCTTTCTTAGACCTAATGACTTCCACAGCCATGGATTATTAACTGGGTTTACAGTAGCAGACAGAGGTTCCCTTTTGTGGAGTGAGCCTTAAATGCCGAGGGCAGTTGGTTACACCCACAATAGTTGTGCCAGTACTATAAAGGTAAGCTCATCTTACCTAGTATACTGCTTTAATGGCTCACAGCTGGGTAAGACCTTCTACCCACGCCCTCCACATACACCTCTCTCCAGCAGCCTACATGTCACCTGGCTCTATGAAAACTAGCCAGCGGGAAGGAAACTTCCAGCTTGCTTTCTCTGTTCCTTGTAACTGAGGTACATGGTGCCTTCAGCCATAGCATCTTAGCCTCTAGTTCTAGTGAGCAATCAATAGGATTGACAAGAGCTTCATTGTTCTGGAAACCTCTGGGGCCTCCCTGACCAACATCTGTGGAGGTGTCTGGTTATTTGTTTAGTAATCCACCGCTTCCAGAAGTAGCTTTATCTAGTCATGTGCGGTAACTCACTTCAGCTTCTCTTTATTTGAATTCTAAAACATTAGGTTTCCACATGGCTTTTCTATATACTGTTCATTTTGGTTAACCCTCCTCACTGTCTCATCTCCCTAATCCTCCTACATTCCCTGCTTAAACCTCTCCACCCTCCATAATCCCATCCACCACTTCCCTTTACTATGTTTCAATACGCCCCTTGTACTCAGACCCCTGCCCCACCATGTTCCCATTTCCTAGCTTCTTGGCTTCCACTTGTACTTGAGTTAGAACTAGTTCACATGAGAACTTTTATTTGTCCTTCTGGGACACAGTCACAACCAGTCTATGTTTTTCCTGGTTTCATCCATTTATCTACAATTTTCCTTTTCCATCCGTACATTTTCATTATATGTAAGCTGGTAGACAAGTAGTCTGTTTCCTTTGCCTATGTGTTTGGAGTAAGGGTAGTAAGTATCAGTGATATGAAGGTATGGTTGTCCTTTGGGTACACACATGTTGTATCTGGGTCACAAACTAGCTTTATTTCTTCCTTCCTTCCTTGAGAAACTTCCAGGCTGATTTCCAAAGTGGCTACTCTAAGCTTGCATTCCCACCGACAGTATAGGGATTCTTTTCCCCAGGATTCATGCAGACATTAGCCGTCATCTGTCTTCTTGATGACAGCCATAACTGGAACAACTTGTGGGTTTGTGTCCTATAAAGGAATATCCAGTTACTTGAAGAAGCCAGTAAAATACCCCTTCCTTTTCCAATTACATCCTCTGCATAAGATCAAACTTCTTCTGAGACTTCACTAAGATACCAATGTATCTGACTGAATCATAAAACGTGAAACCAACTTTCTTCTCTGAAGGCAGCTGTTTTATGAAAAGATTTTAAATTGTTAAATCAAAGTGAGCTTTTGTTTAAATATATGCACATCTAATTTCCCTCTTACACTTTTATGTGCTTTTTTAAAGATTTCATTTTCTGTATGCCTGTGTCTTGTGTACGCGTATGCTCACCTGTGTGCAGGTACCTGCAGAGGGCAGAAGACAGTCTCAGATCCTCAGGAGATGGAGTTACCCAGTTGTTAGTTGCCCAGTATGGGTGCTGGGAACCAAATTCATGTACTCTGTGAGAGCAATAAGAACTCTTACTGCAGAACCATCTCCCTAGTCCCTTTTAAATTAGAATACAGTAAATTAATATAAAGATAACAAAAATACTAATATCTGTAATAATTTTTATGAATAGTCAGGAGACTATTCATAAAACATGAAGCTAAAACATGAAGTACTTAGAGTTAGAGAAAAAAAATGAACAGAACCAGGTAAGAGTTTCATAGTCTTAATGTCAGAGGGTAACAATTGTTTCGGTTCACCAACCACCACAAAATCCCTAGGCTTATCTACAAGCCATATTAATACAGGATATTTGTTAAAATTGCTATTCTGTTAAAAAATGTAAAGATTTCAAAGGATAAGTTATTCCCTCTTTTATCAGCAGGGCGACCTGACAGCTTACCTGTGTGGACCTGACATGTCTGTGTCCTTCTCTCTAATCTACTGTCCGTGTTCACAGCAAACAGCTACTGCAGGCTTGGAGACTTGTCCCTAGATGTCCTGAAAGTCTGTATGAGCTGATGCCCTAAGAGCGAAGCCTTCCAAACTCAAGATTTAAAGCAGTGCCTAGACTGACCCTTCTTCCCACTTCACTATGTGGAAGCTATTCCTCAAGAAAAATATTTCCACAAAGCAGCATCAAGCATAACACAAATACATGAGACAGTTGAATGTAGCGATTGGACAGTCTATAAAATAAGATACCTTCCAAGGAATACTGTCAATTTTAAGTCCAATATTTATACCTTGTTTTTCTGTGATTGTGGTAGAAGAACCTAAGGCCACTAATTTTTAAATATTCATCCAAATAGCACAAACTTTGGGGTAGTCTTAGGACATGATAATTCTAAAACTCTGAGCATTAGTAAATTTTAATAATTAAGGAGGTAAGAGGATAAAAACACTCCTATGTTTTTCAAAAATATTTATTTAAAAATAAGATTTCTAAAAATACAGTACATAGTACATTTCAAGAGAAGTAAAAATTCCACAATTTAAATTAAAAGCAATTTGCAAAGAATATAGAGTATCACATGAATAAAACAAAATCACTAAAATAAATATTAAAAGCAATGTTGTTCTTAAGGTAGATACATAGTCCATTTTCATTAGAAGAACCAGTGTAGACATCTCATCTAAACAATTACATATACCTCGTAGTTCCCACCCACCTGTCAACTCCCTCCCTCTCCTCAGAGTGCTCACAAGTCTCTTACCCACTCTCTTCCTTATTACCACTAGCACTGGAAATGTTAGTGAAGATTTCCTAGGCTAAGAGACAAAACCAAAACAGCAGACGAGGCAGGCGAACGGCCCTCAGACGTACACATAGTTTAGCTGAATGAAAAGCACACCCAGCAACTTTCAAGACAGGGTCTTCCTAGGTACCTACAGTACACACCATTATTAAAACTCAAGCAGTGTTTTTCAATTAGGGATGTGTGAGAATTGGAGCAGATAGCAAGTTTTCGGAGCATCAGAATGACACAGGTGTTGTTAGTGATTAAACTAGCCAGACTAATTCCCTGCACTCTGTTTTCCTCTGTCTGTCCTTGGGCTTACAACCCATTCATCCGAAAATCTCTGATGGGGATGAATTTCTTCTTTCTGTATCTTTAGTTGCTTTTATTTTATGTTGGTTTTTTCTTTGCTTTTTAATAATCACACCAGGAGACAGCAAGCAGTGGCAAATTCTCTCTTTTCCTACTTGAGAAAAATTTCCTACACTCTGCCTTTTAAGCAATGGACAAGCAATGGGCTTATTAAGACACACTCCAGTGGCAACATTCTCACAAGAGCCACAGTGCTGCCCTCCCCTGCTTCCTGTCTAACTGCTCATCTATAAACACCTCATGCTCATGAGCTCGTCACCTTTCAAGTTTTAGGATTGATTGTTTTTTTTTTTTTTTTTCATTCAGAAGGAGACACAGACTGAAGCTGCTGGAAACGACACAAGCATTTCCACGACTGTCTACTTTCCCAGTCAGCTGCATGGTTACTTGCTTGGCTGAGCGATCAGCCCTGGCAGCTTCTCTCTGAGGAAACACTGATAAGTGTGTGTAGAGCTTCAGGGGAAGCACAGGGAAGTCGATCGTGAGCAGCGGTACCACAGCTGGACGATCTATCCAGGACTCTGGTCTGCCAGCTATGTAAAATAAATCACTGAAAAAATTAGTCTGTAAAACAATCAAACTCTAATCTTCACATATGGTGAGCAGCGGAACTGCTTTTGATGTGAAGTTCAACTGTCAGGGTGTTGGCTTAAATCAATGTACCTTTAGGCCTCCTACTGGGAAAGTGTTTGTGTATGCATGTGTTTGTGATTTTTATGTTTTAAAGTGTCTTTTAATTTCATTCTCATTGTCAAAATAAGCAAATACCTGTATCATTATTTAAAGCCATTACGGATTATACACCCCCACACACAGAGATACTAAATTCTTGACTTGTAAATAAAAACGGACCCATTATTTGCCCTTTATTTTAGCATCTGGTTGAGCAAATGTTAAAAGTGTCCAATAGAATTACTTTGCTTATAGAAATAATTTTTTCTTCACTGCTGAAGTAAGAAGACCAAGGGAGGGGGGAACTTTTGAAAAGTGATTCTCTAATCTTCAGTAGCTTCAGCCTATTGAAATACCTTATAAAGTAGCCACATAAGTACAAAAGTAAAGCCCACACTAATCTGCACAACAAAATAAAAATGAGTCTAGGTAGATTCATTTCAATTGACTCTGCTGAATGTAAGCTGTCAAGACTGTTCACTTCTTCAGACACGAACATAAGAAGCTCTCAGTCAACCAAAAGAAAACTGCTCTTTGGTTCAAGAATTAAAAATGTAACTCAACGCTAATGTGAATAGCACCAGGATGTTTTAACTGTTCAGGTTGTAAAACTCTAATTTCAGGCACGAGTAGGTTAAAAATATCATGCATCCACATTGGCTTGGACACAGAGCTATCAGTATGCAGATGCGTCTTCCCTCTGACTGACAGCCTACAAACAAGCAGACCGTGTGCTGACTGAGGCAGGCAGGCAAAGCACAGAGGAGCATGCCTGCGGTCACAGGTGCTCAGGCTACACCTCTGTGTACAAAGCTACTGAGATGAAAAGTGTTTTATACGTGTAATTAGTTATTGAGCAACTATGAGAGCACTACTTGTACATGTGAGGGAATAAGGGCTTCAGAAAAGAAGGCCTCCAGGGTCTCATGAACACCAACAGATTCCTTCCTTCATAACAGTTGCTGATTTCTCTGGTGACTGGGTATTCTTTCTTTGCTATAGGACTCCTCGGACAGGCTCCAGTTCTTTTTAAACTTTGAGCAGGCTATCACTTCTCCTTTTACTACAGCTACACTTCCATGATAGTTTAACATGTGCGTGCTAAAAATGCCTGAGGTGAACTGACCCTCACAATCACCTGACGTTAAAAATAATCTTTCAGGAGCATCGGGCCAGCCAAGGAGGGAGGACAGTGAGTGAAGAAGGAACAGCTCAGACCAAATGCTTCCCAGAGTGACTGTGCAGCTATCTACACACGTCACAGAGCTCTACAGGGACATGGTGCCAGCGGGGACGAGGAGGAGGTGGCCAGGACAGTTCAGTCTCCAGTCAGCTCTTTTCAGATGCTGACTACTCATGTCCTTGGGCCTTCGCTCCATCTCACTAACGTCCCTGACTTTCTTAATCTAGTTTTTAATAATATTACTCACTGGTACCTGAACTCTAGGGTAGACACAGGGAAAGCTGTAATATAGCAAGAGATATGACATTGGAAGATCAGTACTACCAATGACTTAAGAATTTTAAGCACTGAGCCAAGCACAGCAGCATATGCCCATGATCCCAGAATGTGGCAAAGCCAGTAAAACCCTGTCTCCAAATAATAATAATAATAATAATAATAATAATAATAACAATAATTTGCTTCAAATTATCACTAGCAGATAATATTGCCACAACTGATAAAAGAACTGATAAAAATATTATTGGTCTTAACAAAACAGCTTTTAAAAAATAAATTTTGTTTAAAAATGCATAAAGGTAATGGAAAAAAGTGGGAAAAGTCACTTCTTGAAGTTAAGTCATCACCATCTCAAAGGTAGCAGAAATGCTAATATTGGTTCATATACTCAGTGACAGTACTGGTACAAAGTACTTCATGTAAACAGCTTCTAATACTTTCCCATGTTCTACTGTAAAATACTGTAGAATCTAAGAACAGCTAAGCATAAATTATACTAAAATTTTTATTTGTAACTAAGTTCCGAGTATGGTTCCTACCCCAGAAGGCAATGACAGATGTGGGTACTGGACCACGTTCTCACTGCTTAGCTAATTAAATGGTCAATAACACTAGCAAGTAGAACGCAGTAAGTTTACAGGACCTACTAACTCCATCTGTCAACATTTGTAATTCTCAAAGCATTAGTAGAGGTGGGTGAAAGTCTAATGTTTTAGCTACTAGTAAATTACATAATGTTTGTAATAAATTTCCAATATATGTATGTATAGTAGAGGTCATGTCAAAAACTTACATAATCAAGTATGATAGTGTAGTGAACTGTAGCTAGGCTATCTACTTACTGATATGTGTCACACAAGAGAACTACCCAGAGAACAGACAGACTAGAGAGAAATTAGCATAATACTAATGAATATTAGTACCATGTTAAGCCATTGCAAGACAAATTGTGATTTTTTTTTTTTAGCAATACATGTAAGAACACTCAAACTAACCATGAACTAACACAGAAAACTATGTGGCTTTCATATAAACTCATTTGTATCTCCTATTTGGAAGTGTATTCTTAATTTGAGTCTTTGTGATTACTGTTTAGAATTAATATATCTTTGGAGCAAAATAGTTAGTTACTTATATGGAAATAGCTCAAAGTCTCATTAAGAATAGCTAGAATGAGCCACCATCCTTAAAGGAACCACTTATGCACATTAATGAAATGTTCTGAGATGTTTGACTCAGTTCTTCTGCATCTAGGGTACAGCTATGCTCTATACCCTCTTCCTGTCTTTTCTTGATTCTTGGAATTAAATCCTGGGCATCTTGTGCACTCTATTGTTGAGGTACATATGGACCCTTACTTTATTACTATTAAAAGTAAAATGTCTTCTGAAAAAGAGGTTACCCTGTTAGCTACAATTTTAAATGTCTTTTATGTTACCTAAAACATTTTAAACATAACTTATAAAACAAAATAGGTTTTTATTTTCAAGTAACATCAGCTAGCTTAGTAATTTGAAATGGAAGTCTGGTAACAAAGACTCCTTAGAGACTGTTTAATGTTTAGAAGATTTTGAACTCGGTCCTTTGTTACCAACATCAAGCTTGTTAGATATCACAAAACTTAATGTGTGGTGTGTGAGACGAATGAATGAATGAATGAATGAATGAACGAACGAATGAATAAATGAATGATGATGATGGGGGAGAGGGCATGAGTGCCAAGGCATGTTTGTGGAGGTCAGCGGACAATTCTGTGGAGTCAGGTGCTTTCGTTTTTCCTTCTTCACCTAAGTGGGTACATGGGCCAAAATCTGGTCACCAGTCATGCACAGCAAACACCCTTATGTACTGAACCACCTTGCAGGCCCAACTCTAATTGTTTACCAAGTATTTGCGAACTGGTATTAACATTTGAACTGCAGAATCCCAAGAGGTGACTTTGCTAATGTAAAAATACCTTTTGACCCACATTTTGCTAATTAAAAAGGAAGTTTCTATGTGCTTCAATGTAATATAGAGAAGGAGCCATCTCCTTGCTCCACTGCCTCCTAAGACCCCACACGGGCAGGTATGCCCTCCGTTACTCAGAGGAAAGGGGCTATTGAATCTACAGGGTTAATTCTCACTGAGAAGGTTTTTTAAAAAGCAAAGAAAAAATAGTATTATTAACCAATTACTAATTATTTTAAGGCAATTGAGCCTGTGTATGTGTGGAAGGGGACCATCCCAAAATTGAATTGAAAAAACTACATGTACTTTTTTAAATTCTCAATAAAACATACCGGATAACACAGTTACCACAGCAACTGTAATAAATGTTTCGTCTTTTAATAAAATAGTATTTTAAGTAAGTTTTTATAATGCTAACAAAATAAGTTGCCACAATAAGGTTTAAAGTAAAATCAAGAACTAGCTTACCCTAATCTGAACTTGTGAGCGACAGTAAAAAGTATACAAGAATATACATACATACAGCTGAGCACTTCACCTAGAAGGAACATCGCCAACAGTAACACATCCATTTTCAATGTTTATAAAACTTTACACTTTTATACATATGTTCCTATAAGTGTACACCTCTGGCACGTTCCTAGATTGGCGATACAACCCACTAACAGGATAGTAAAAGCCTCTAGAGCCAGAATAATTACATCAATTAGCCAAAAGAGGGCGCAGAAAGAACATAGGAGCTTAATCCCTAGGAAATGGCCAACAGGCTTTTCCCTAGGAATCTAAATAGATTGCAAACCCCTCGTGGGGTCAGACACATACATTGGACAATACTGTGTGAGTATATATAGGTACACTGCAATATAGATTCTTATAGATACATCAATAATAGCATTTCTGTAGGTCAAACTGTGTATTAAGTCCAATGACTACTTAGGAAATTCTGCAGAGACGGGTCAGGACCAGGGAGAACAAAGAGAAAGGGAAGATGATGTGCCCAGAAGTGGTAAATATAAGCAAACCAAATCCACAGACCCCCAGATGGGGAAGTGATCATCCCTCCCCATTGCCTCTGTGTCAGAGCCACTCTGCTCCAGAAGTACATGCAGTTACGGAGCTCCACACTGGGCCTGCACTTGGCTCTGCTGTGGATGCTCCAGGTCTTGAGTGAACTGAACATACACAGCTGAAGGCAGGCATTCGACGCCTACCTCCCCACATTAGATATACACCACTCCCCTTTAGTAACTGTCACCAGCCAACTTAGTCAATCAGCTTACATAAAACCAACCCCTCTGCCTAGACTAAAACATACTAATTTTAGGTTTCCTAACCTTTATAAATGTTTCTTATATTAAACTTGCTATATGTCTTAGCACCAATAAATGCTTCCATCTGCCACTTCTAAGTTTTTAAATAACAAACATAATTATTAGAACATGAAAATATGGTATTAATATTTCTGCAAAGAGATTATTCTACTCAGAATATCTTATAAGACATTTACAGTATCTGAAAGAACTAGCCACAGTATTTCCCAGCTATGATTCCTTACTTTACAACTCTTATAAGAAAAGTATGTATATGGTTCAAGAATGGTAGATTTGTTCAACTTCTTTTCAGGGAAAAGGTCACCAAGCACACAAAACATATACATTTTCAGTATTCTAAATGAAAAGAAATTAACTCATATGAAATGTCTTTGCATACAATAGACCCATGTTGTTAAGGGACCATCACTACCGTAGATTACAATAATATCCTGACATTAATAAAAGGTCTCTAGAGTGATACAAATTAGAACTGGCCAATGCAAATTCAATTTTAACTGGGGTGATTACTGGTATATGAATTTTGTGACCTACTTTAAACTTTGATATAAGTTGAGCAGCATCTATTCTACAATATATAAACCTTCAATGTGCACAGTGAGATCGAGTGGCAGATAAATAAAAGTATACATACTTTAAAAGCAGTTTTCCTCTTTACACTGTACATTACACACCATCCAGTTGAGCATTTAAAACATCTGCTTTTTACTATAACTGCACTTGAAGAAGTAACTGGAATTATTGCAAACTTCCTACCCTCTTCAGTCATTAGAATCTTAGGGTAAAACAGGAATATATGCCTGACTGGTCACAAATGTCTCCTGGGAGCAGATATTCTATTAGCAATCAATGACTGCTGCAGAAGAGAAAAGCATCTTTCCTTTACAGTAAGGTAGTAGTTGGTGCGCTACACCCGTGGTGTCGTCTGTGGCTGCTGAGGAGGAAAGAGGAGCATCCGAGAGCTGCTCCCAGGCAGCCACTGCGCCTTGCTGCTCACTGCACTGTAAAAACCCTGCAGCACATCAAAAGCAAGTAGTAACATCATTTTAACTGATATTCAAAAAAGGAAAATTTACACATAACAAAGTATCCACTTTTGTAAACTTGAAGAATTAAATTCAAATTTGGTTAGTACTGCTTAAAGGTAAACATAAAACATCTCAAATTTCTATAAACTAGATTTTAAAATATTCCGAGTACTGAAGAAAACATATGTACCATTGTTTTATCCCAATCACTGCCTTTGAGTCTAGTAACAGAAGCATTTAAAGAATCCTGGTGCAAGGCTAATTTAAAAGTAAACATGCTTTTAAAACTTAAATATAGATCTTGTATTAGCCCCACAACAGGATCAAGATCACTATTAAAATGAAGCCTGGGGCACATTATGATGCCTAAGATTGGTGGGTGGATTTTAATTGACTTGAAGACTGTCATAGTTCTATTCTCATAAAACCTGTAACGCATTTCCAGCATGGAGGACCCATCTGTGCCCACCATCCATCTGTTTAGACGTGATTGGCAAAGTGGTAGGGAACTCTCAGTGGTTGCCTCTGCCTGAAAGGAATGAACCACAGGATCTTCCAACGAGTGCCAAAAACTTCTGAGAAGGTCTGCTGCCATGGCTTTCGGGGCCGCGATCTACAGAAGACAGCATTATTAGTGAAAGACAGCACTCCCACGGTGCACTTCAGTCAGCTAAAACAATACAGGTTGGCTGGGGATCCATTACTGGACTCTGATGCATTGTGTCTCAGCATCACAAACACAGCTTTCCTTTCAATGTGGCATGCAGCTGAGCTTCAGCTCTGGATAGCAGATATTGTATCTGCATCGTCAATCAACCTAGGGTAACTCTGGAAGCAGAGGAGAAGCTCAGCATAACAGAATGTGTGTCAACAACACAGTAGCAAATCTCTTTTGATGTACTTTCAGGACAAATAATTTAGCTTACTTCTGTGAGACAGGGAACAAGAGTGATCAGTACTTATTTTGTTTAAGAGCTCTCATGGCTGAAAGCCCCTACTGTAAGACTGGGATACTCCTGTCCAGCTTGGGCTTCAGACAGGACAGGAAAAAGACATCAATATATTACTTTCCTACTATTAACATAGGCACACAATTCTCAAAGGTAGTCAGTTGTTTCTATTTTTAAATAAGATCACTATAACTTAATACTTACATTTCTTCACAACAGTTTGACATTTTTTCAATAGATGTTGTATCCTATTAAAAACAGAAAAATTATATTCAGATGTAATGAATTTATCAATATTTTATTTATGTAATATATAAGCCAATCCAGAAAATATTACAAAGATTTAACAAGTTTATATACATCCTGAGGTCCTCTTAAAAAATAAAATGAATGGGGTTGGGGATTTAGCTCAGTGGTAGAGCGCTTGCCTAGGAAGCGCAAGGCCCTGGGTTCGGTCCCCAGCTCCGAAAAAAAGAACCAAAAAAAAATAAATAAATAAAATGAACATTACATCATGTCAAAAAATTAGTGAACTACAAAAATGTCAAACACTTCTCCAAGAACTACTGCATTTGATTATAACCTCTGAGGACACCTGGTTCCTTGGTAATTCTTTTAAAAGCCTAGCTATTTCCATTTAACTCAACTTTCTGAAAATATACACTAAAAATAAGTATCAAAATAACACATAAAAGCTATCAATGAGTACATAACTATAAAGAGACAAAGAATACTACTGGTTCTGGATTTTACAGACTTCTATAAATAACAAGGCAAATCTATAAATTAATCATGTTACGATATGTTTAAATAAGATTAGATGATTAATATTCCCTAATAAAAAGAAAACATTTCTTAGTTCCCCCAACAAGCAAACCAAACCTTTACAAAAATGCAATTTCTCCTGTGTGTTTTTACAGGGCTGCAATGCAGACCTAGAAGGAAAGCTCTTCAGCAGAAGTGTTTCTGAAAGTGTGGATGCAAACTCCAATAACCAAGAATCTATCGATTATATTGACAAAATGTTGTGATAGCCAAATACCCAATATATAAATTGTTCAACCTTATAGCTAGGTAAAAATGTAAAGTGTAAGTACATTTTAAAGCAATACAAAGGAAACATTTTTCAAATACGCAAAAACATTGGCTAAATCTTCCCCATGTCCCATGATTCGACCTTACTGCCTTGTTCACTTATGACAAACGGCGGAGTAAAGCAGTAATAATCAGAACCATTCATGGAAACACTTGTCAGTGTAAAAATGACTTGGCTGTAGAACTTTCCTTTAGTGGCACTAACCTTTTACATTCAGGGATGACAAACTATCAGATATGCTGAGCAAGCAGCTAGCCTCTAGAAGGGAGAAGTAAACCTGCTTTTTATGAGACTAGCAACAGACAATAGTTTCATTTACAGCATTTTCTGAAGATTTGCAAAAAGATTTGCAAAAAGATGGCAGAGTTACTATATATTCCATACATGTTAGTTTTTTATTATGTCTTGAAACTTAACAACTATGTTGAAAATAAGATTCTGTTTGTTGTGTTGCATAATTTCCTCCCCAAACAAATATTTTATTCATTCTAAATGAAAGAACAGTCTATAAATAATGTGAGAAAATATCTTAAGCATTTAGAGAAGTGGTTCTAATGGAAGTAGAAAAGGGTAGTTGTTAGAGCATCTTTTGGTATATGCTAACATGTAACAAGGACACGTGCTCCACTATGTTCATAGCAGCCTTATTTATAATAGCCAGAAGCTGGAAAGAACCCAGATGTCCCTCAACAGAGGAATGGATACAGAAAATGTGGTACATTTATGCAATGGATACGCTGATATCAAAAACAATGACTTCATGAAATTCATAGGCAAATGGATGGAACTGGAAAATATCATCCTGAGTGAGGTAACCCAATCACAGAAAAACATACTTGGTATGCACTTACTGATAAGTGGATATTAGCCCAAAATCTTGGAATACCCAAGAAATAATTCACAGATCACATGATGCTCAAGAAGCAGGAATACTGAAGTGTGGATGCTTCAATCTTTCTTAGAAAGGGGTACAAAATACTCACAAGAGGAAATATGGAAACAAAATGTGGAGCAGATACTGAAGGAAAGGCCATCCAGAGACTGCCCCACCTGGGGGTCCATCCTATATACAGTCACCAAACCCAGACAATATTGTGGATGCTAAGAAGTACATGCTGAACGGAGCCTGATATAGCTGTATCCTGAGAGGCTTTGCCAGAGCCTGACAAATACAGAGGCAGATGCTCGCAGCCAACCATTGGACTGAGCATGGGGTCCCCAATGGAGGAGTTAGAGAAAGGACTGAAGGAGTTGAAGGGGTTTGCAACCCATAGGAAGAACAATATCAACCAACCAGACCCACCCCCACCAGAGCTCCCAGGGTCTATACCACCAACCAAAGAGTACACATGGAGGGACCCATGGCTCCATCTGCATATGTAGCAGAGGACATCCTTGTCGGACATCAATGGGACAAGAGGCCCTTGGTCCTGTGAAAGCTCCATGCCCCAGTATAGGGAATGCCAGGGCTGCAAGGTGGGAGTGCGTGGGTTGGTGGGGAGCACCCTCATAGAAGCAGGGGGAGAGAGGATGAGATAGGGGTTTTCTGGAGGGGCAACCAGGAATGGAAATAACATTTGAAATGTAAATAAAGAAAATATCCAATAAAAGAAAAGGCCATATGGACAATGTCTTAGGGTGCTGAGCAGATGGCAAAAGCCACTGCAAAGGAACCCACATCAAAGTGCAGAGGGAAAGAGCAGACAGTCACCACATGCTATCTCTAGAGTAGTGGTTCTCAACTTTCCTAATGCTGTTCTTCAAGCTGTGGTGACCCCAACCATAAAATTACTTTCATTACTACTTCATAACTGTAACTTTGCTAGTTATAAATCATAGTGTAAATATGATATGTGATCTCAGTGAAAGGGTCTTCAACCCCAAAGGGGTCTCGACCTGAAATACAACCTTTGACAACACCTTCTTTATAACTAAAAGCTGCATGAGGACACAGGGCAGGGTGGTGGGTCTACTGTCGCCATTATACTGGGACAGGTTTACTACAGAATCTACAGTATAGAATCTAGTGTGGTCCTGAAAAAAAAATATCTTTAAAAGCCTCTGCAGGTTTAGCTTTCACATATAGAAAGCCCTTTGGAGTTTTCAGACATCAAAATCGAAAGCATTTAAATCATGGGTAGATAACAGCTATTCTTTCAAAAGATGAGATCGTCACTCTCTGTCATAAACAGCAGTTGGGAAGCTGCCTAAATTAATCTACTATTTTCTCTAGAATGGCAAGTGTTCACCTTTTCCCACCTCTGTCATCCAGAATACTGTTACCACAAAAACAGCATAAGGTCTGTACCTGAGTGCTAGTTAGCGCTCAGTCTGGGAGGCAGCGAGCACAGGAAAGTTGAACCCTATCATTTATAAGCAGGTTGCAATGCACCAGACAGACTCTGTCACTGAAGGAAAAATAAAAACCACATATGTACAAGTACTAAGTTGGTCTTGATTTACTTTGTTTTGTAACATGGACAAACATGAGATTTTTCTAAGCATACCGAAGATACTCAAAACTTCTAGTGGCACTAGGGAAGGACCAACAAGACAAATGCTACAAAAGGAATAAAAATACAACATTCAGCCTCAGCTAGCTAGGAAATAAACCATTCTTTTAACAAATGCGGAATCGCATTTACTGAGTGCTGCGATAATTAGTTCTGAGAAATGTTTATGCACAGAATGATCTAATGATCACAACATCTAAAGCTTCAATCATCCTCAATACCTAAACAATACAAGAGAATAAATACCTCATTATTTTAAAAGCTGGAATTTTACATTAAAAAAAAAAGCAAAAAAGACTTTCAGAAACAGGTCTATTCTCTCTTTTAATACCTTGTCTTCTCTTAGTGGCTAATTCTGTCATAAAAAGAGATCCTTCTGATTCAGTATAAAATTATGACTATAAGGAAAAACTATACCCTAACTTAATGCTGGATTGTGCCTGGAATGGAGAAAAAAAGATTTTTAACAAAAGGAAGAGATGGATTTATTGGAAAATTGGAATCGGGTGTAGTATGAAAAGCAAGAATTTATCACCATAGATAGGTTTCTTGATTATCAGGTTAACAGGGCTGAAAACGCAGCCCCTGAGTCAGGCTGATAACTGTTCTTGCTTTCAGTTCACTCTCACCAAGCACCACTACTTGGCCACATTTGTTGTCCTGTGGGGAAAAGAATGTGCTGTAGAGAGTCCTCAGACATCCTGAGCAACACATAAAGGATAAATAGTCCATCTGGTTCCAACAACTGTCTTCAGAGTGTGGCAGAGTACTTGCCTTTGGGCCTGTTTAACTCTGGAAACAGTCTCCAAAGGAGTTTCTTAGCATAGCAAACTTAAGACCTGATAAAAGTAAAGGTAGCCATCGGAGAGAAGCCCTTTAATACACTTCCACATAGCCTTCACAGTCACCTGAAATCTGTCCTCATAGGTCTCGCTGACCAGGATGCCTCTATGCTGCATACAGGTACTTAACTGCATGACTTACTGTATGCAGCCTTGGAAACACCATTCAGGAACATTTTTTGTAGTTCAATGTCATATACCTGTTCTCCTAATTGTAAGAGCATCATCTGACTGCTTACTAGTATATAAACAGTAGCACATTTAATTTTTTAAAAGTATATGCATGTGTGTGTGGTGGTGAATGAATGAAGGTGTTCACGGAGGCCAGAAGAGGGTATCAGATCTCCCAGGGCTAGGGCTAACACCCAACAGAGGAACTCAGGATCTCTGCAAGAGCAGAACATTTTCTGAGCCATTTTTCTAATCCCCATTTAACGTTAAAGTCCAAAGCATGTAGCAGAACAAGGTTATACAAATTGGGTACCATTGATACCTATCTGTAGGACAGAGCTGGCCAGAGCTGGCCAGAGCTGGCCAGAGCTGGCCAGGCAAACCAGAAACACCATAACGCTTTACTCCTTATTTTTGAGGTTTTCAATGGGAAGACAGGAGTCCTGTTAACCTTTGTTCTCTCCTCCTCCAGAGCTCAGTTTCCTTATTGGAAACTGGCAGCTCCTTAGTGTCCATTGCAAACAGAGGACCAGCTGCGTCTTTTATTTGAAAAGTGAAGTTCACATAAGCATTTCATCAATTGCAAGACAATGGTGGAGATGCAGAAGGTTTTACATTTGTAGCCACTGAAAAATCTCTTTCCCAAATAATTTCTCTGCTTTTCTTCATCAACCCACCATCTGGCTACACAAAATAGGTAAGAAAGTAAAACTGCACATGTCAATTCCTAAGTAGGAATGCTTACCTTCTAAGTCTTTGTGAGATTAAAAGGATCAATATGTATTAAAACTTCTATATGTCATATAATTTTACAGTTGGAAGTCCTATAACTACTACTAGAAATACATTTATTTGATTTAAATCTGTATAACTTAGAAAGGAAAGCAGAAACAGCCAGATCTGATATCCCTTTAAAGAAGCGAGCTACAATGATCTGCACATGAGGAATGCTGGCTGCTAGTGAAGCTCCTTAAGAATGATAATATAGGGAGTGAGAGGGAGGGGAGGGAGGGAGGGAGTGGGTGGGGAGCACCCTCATAGAAGCAGTGGGAGGGGGAATGGGATAGTGGGTTTCTGAGGGGAAACTGGCAAATTTACATTTGAAATGTAAATTTAAAAAATATCCAATAAAAAAAACATCATAATAAAAAAAGAATGACTTACATAGAGACTGTACTAAGTCACCTCACTGATTCACTGATATTTGGGAAAACTCAATTATAAAGATTGACAATTTTTGGCCTACATTTCTGGATACATATTTATAAAGCAAAAAACTCTCTAATTGATTAATAAAATGTTTTTAATAGCTCATCTCCTTTAAATCTGATTTTGAATATGAGCCATTTTTCACTGCATAAGATTAGCCCCAGTTAAAATTATGCCACTCTCTTCGTAACTCTTCTATTGCTGTGACCAAGGAACTCTTAAAAAACACAGCATTTAACTGGGCCTTGCTTCCATTAGGTAGGGAGCCTGAAAGCACAAACGCACTCACGGTGCTGGAGAAGTCACTGATGCGTCTACATCCTGATCCAGACGCTCAAAGCCCACCAGTAGGGACACACTTTCTCCAACCCTTCTAATCCTGTCACAGAGTTCCACTTCCTGCTGAGTAAGTATTCAAATATATGATCCTGTAGGGCCAATCTTAGTCAAACCTCCAGTCACTCGTGCACTAATGATTCTTTCTATATGTAGGCAAATCTTGACTGCAAATCAAGCATGGGCCAGCAGGTGTAAGGTGAAACATTGTCTATGCAACAGTTTTAAAAATCATCTTTTAAATTCCAATAGAATTCAACAGCATCTGTGAGAACAAAGGCAACACACTTAAGACAGTTTGAACGTCTACAAAGCTGCAGCTGAATACATCTTTCTCACCCTGTCCCTAACTTCAGCACACTGAGCTCCAAAGAAGACATCAGAAGCTCACACTAGCACACAAAATACTGTGCCCAGCAAACAGAAATGCTTGTATTCAAAATTCAGACAAACTGTCAGAAGAGTGTCATGGCAGACAACAGCTCCCTGTCAGGACCTCCCTAGGGAGCTGAGCAGCTGTTGAGCTTCTTGATTACACCTCCTGTCACTGGAAACTCACTGGTCTGGCTACCCTGCACTGTTAACATGGGGCTCACCAGCAGGAACTTCCCTCTTGCTGCCTGGGACTACTGCTCCTTAATTGTGTTGTCAATGACATTGATAACAACATCACTGTCCACTTCATTCAGATGCAAGGGCAGAAAAGGGTTCCTCGGCAAGGGCTGCTAAGATAACTTGTTTCCTAAATAAAGAGTGCAGCAAAGCCAACGCTCTCCAAACACGACTTCCAGTACCCATTCAGAGCACGACACAACTCATACATTTACATCCCAATTTAAATCAAATCTGAAAAATGTCGATTTACTAGAAATTCCTGATTGTCTATTGTCTGTAGTCCTTTAACAGAGTTTATTCATTCCAGGTTAAAGAAACAATGGAGAAATAATTACTAAAAATGAGAGCCCTGTTTCTCTGACACCTTGGGCTAGTGCTGGCATTTATTCTGGTCACTTGTTTAGTGGACCTCCATTCGAGCTAGGAGACTCTAGCTCTCCATAAGGAATGACATCCTTTCTTCCCAGAGACCCTTTGGGAGACAAGCGGAGGAGAGGAAGACTGCTTCCATGGAGTGACTGGGTCCACTGTGACTCCTCCATGGCTCTGATGCGGTCTTCAACTCACCGCTAGCTCATGGCAGAGTCCTGTGCGTTCAGGTATGATGAAGCTTATAGGCAAGCTTAATTTAATAAAAGATGGAACAGAACAAGTATTTATGAAGAAGGTATGCGTAGTCTATATTATCAATGTTTTAAGTGTTATTCTGTACCTTAGATTTAAAAATATCATGCACTGCAAATATGACAACTTTAAACAATTAAGCCTTAAAATGAAGTCTGAATTAGCAAGGAAAGGAGTAAATTCTGACTAGTAAATTACTAACTTAATCCAAAAAGAACAGTGCTTGGTAGTCACCACAACAATCCATGAAAACGTTATTAAAACGTTTCTTTATACTCTAGTTTCTTTACCTGTGTGGTACCTGTGCGGGTGTGTGTACATTCGCACACATTCATGTGGAGGCCGGAGATGGATACCAGGTGCCTTCTTCAGTCACTCTTCATTTTATGACATGAGGGTCATAGGGCAGTGTCTCTCACTGACCCTGGAGCTCACTGATTCGGCTACTAGCTGGCCAATGAAGAGGGAAGGCCACACTGGCTTCCCTCTTCCAATGCAGGGTTACAGATGCATCCTGCCACACCTGGCTTTTATTTGTGGACTGAGAACCCAAACTCAGGTCCTCACATTTGTGCTGCCTGACGGGCTATCCCCTCAATCAATACAGAGCAATCTTCCTTATGAGCATCGGTATTTGAGGGCAAGAACAGTGGCTAAAGATCAGACTGACAACATATATTCCTCTCTCTCAGCACTTGCGTCTTTTCCTCAGTGTCTCATAGATGTACCATTTTGTGTGGTTTCTACTCAGTTTAGAAATAATCTATCTGGTTAGGACCAAGCAAGTAACAGATAACTTACTTATTATGTACAACTCAGAATGTTCAGACTTTACAGTAGAAACCCTTTAAAAAGCATGACATAGTTGCCATCACAGTACAATCTTGGAAGCTAATGGGTTTGCAGTGGGAAGGAAGCCTCTGCCAGCCCTCAGTAGTGCTGTGCACTTTTAGCTGAATGTTCCCACATGTCCAATCTTAGACATTAACAGTAAGAACAGGGGAATCTGAGAAATTCTGCTTGAGGGATTTAAATACCCAGTAGGAATTCTGACAAATTCAAAGTTGTAAATTAAACATAACCTGTTGATTCTGATACATTTGTGCATTAGAAGCTCGTTCTTAGGAACTACTCATGAATGTGTATAACCGTAGAGAGCATGGTCTTAGGAAACCATCACCATCTACAGCACTGTTACCCATAGCCATGCCACTTATTATCACCACTACCAACAGGTATTTTACACTCAATGGTTCCAAAAATAAAAATCAAAAAAGATTCAACACTTCACAAAGCTGCATGAAGCCTCAATAAGCATACAGTGTTCAACATCAGTCATCAGAGAAATGTACTAGAAAAAAGTACTATTACCAACAGTATACCTACAATCACCAAGACTGTTGTCAAGAGATGATGACAGGATGTGGGGCAACTGAGATTCTCATACATTATTGGAGGGCAGTGCCTCCCTGGATCAAGGTCCACTGGTGAGGGAAAATGGCTCCATGTGACCCAATAATGTCACTTCTAGAATATGGTTACTTCATAGAAAGACACTCTATACCCCTGAACTGTCACCCTTAGCCTTCCAGCCCTATATTACCAGAATGCCATTTTCTTCTTCTACATTCCTATTCTGCACATTTCAAACAAACTGCCTTGTTGAAGAATGTGGTCTTTAAGTTAGCATGTCCTCAAGGTTATATGCATAGTACCATGCACTTTGTTCTTTTCATATTCTCATAGGCAAATCACACATTCTTGCATCTACATGATGGATAGGTACTGGCTTGCTTCCCATCTGGGGCTCCTATGAAATAGCTGCTGTGTGGGTACACACGTCCCTCTTTTGGGCTGGATGTATAAAAAAACTGGTAAGTCTAGGGGGAACTCTGTGGCTCACTGTTTAAAGAACAGTGGAGGTGCACTCTGCAACACTGCACTACACTTCACACACACAACAGTGTGTGAAGACCAACTGAGTTCTAAAGTCTTCTCGCACTGCCTTAAATAGAGCCCCTTGATAAAAGTCATTTGGATGAAGTCCAACTTATTTTTCTCTGGTGTTTTGACTTTGGGTGCTCAGTCTAGGATACCAACATTGTCAATCATGTTTTCTTCTGAGAGTTGCTGCTCTAGGCTCTCCATTTCAGCACTGTAATTCATTCTTGGTTAGCTTTCTGCACATGTCATAAAGCAGAGATCATTTTATTGTGAATATCTATCTGTCCCAGAACTATGTATTCCACATTAAATAGTCTTGGCATTTTTATTGAAAATCTACTGACCCTCAGTTTTCATGGGTTCTGTATCTGTGCATTTAACTAACCAGAGTCTAGGAATACTAGGAAGAAACTTGTATTCGCACTGAACATGCTCAGATTTTTCTATGCATCATCCCATAAACAACACAGTATAGAGACTATTTGCATAGCACTGATATTGTATTAGACATTATAAAGGATGCAGAAATGAGGTAAACTACATATGTGTATATGCAAATACTATGCCATCCCAATAGGGTTTTTAGCAGCTCCTGCAAATTTTAGTTTACACAAGGCATTCTGAAAGTGAGTCTCTATAGAAAGCAAAGGACTATCTAGTTTTCAGTTCTAGCTCATGAACATGCACGTCCATCCTTAGGCCAGTCCCATAACTCTTGAATACTGTTGCTTTAATGTTAGGCTCTGAGGTGCTCTTTCTTTACTTGATTCATTATATGCTGGTAAGTACTTAAATGTTCATTTACAACATAGATGTTAGACATACTACAATGTTGCAGCCCCTTTGAGCATGTTCACATACATTCAAATACATAGCGTCTACAAGACTATTTTGACAAGGTTGGTCAAAGGATTGTACATTTTAAAATTTGATTTAATTGACCCTCTAACAAGGTTAAGTCAAGTGCTACTCCTTCCAATAATATATAAGAAAGTCCACTTGACCTATATTCTCTCTACCAGAGGGCTCTTTTGTTCAATCCTTATGATTTTTCTCAGTTTTTCAAATCTCTTTCGTTGTGATAAAAGGATTTGACTATGGTTATTGATTCTCTAGAACATCTGTCTTCTCTCTCATTGCTTCTATTCCTATACTCTCAAACTGACCTAAGAAACATATGCAATAAACGTCCACACAGAGCAGTACCATACTGTCACATGTTTGATGCAACTGTGCCAAGTAAGTAGTAAGAAAAACGACTGCCTCAGATGGAGAGAAATGTCGAAGTTGATTGGCGCTGCCTCAAGACTTTTCTCCCATGTCAAATATAGAAGAAGGAGCTGACTGTCTTCAGACATACTGAACAGTGATAATCACTTATTAAGTTAGCTTGCACATTGATAAATTAATTAGGACATCCAAGAGATGATTTAATTACTACTAAAAGTAGTCTTGTCTTAGCAAGCCTATCTTCAGAAATTGATCTCAAATAATTTAATGAAAAAGAATGATGTTTAAAGAGTTGTTTGTAACACAGAAAACAAAATGATTGGTATGGTATAAAAGGAAATAAGATTTAAAAAAAATGATTCCACACTAGATGCTAATCAATAGAAAAAATTTTATGTAATCAATAAGCATATAAGCACAAGGTCTACTGTAATATAAAAATACTCTACACATTTTAAAAAAAGGGATGCAAATTTTTAAATATACGTTATACGTAGTTAACAATTGTGGTTATTTTTTCCCTTTAATTTGTAAAACTTCCTGTAACATTTTAGAATTAAGTCCACAATTACATTGCCTGCTCATACATGTCAATTTTACATTAAAAGTCTACTTACTGTGATGATTCCAATCAGTTGTGTATAAAAGAGTCCAGTGATTCCCACTAACATAGTAATGCCCATAAAGGCCGCCAGCCTCATGATAGCCAGCTCATGCCGAACAACAAAGAGGTCCTACAAGAAAAACAAAGTCTTTAGCTATTGACATCAGAGACAATATGTTGTGCATACGTATTCCCCTTACTGCTTCCTCCCTTTGTTCCATGTCAGCAACACATAAGTATTTGAAAATTTCAAAAATAACTTTAGAACTTACAATAAAAAGTTGAACGCTATAGGATTTCACTACTGTATTATGTCTTAAAATAATAATCTCTCTCAATCTCAGAGTTACAAGTTACCTTTCTAATACACACACACACACACAAAATTTGTGGAGGAAAATAAAAACCAGAAACACTATAGGGTATTTGATCCACAAAGGAAAGTTTGTTATTACATTGCTTAAAGTTTGGAATGTACAGGCATGATTTATAATACTAAAATGTCTACTATCTATCTAATATAGCACCATCGAGGGGAACCTTCCTAACAGCAGTGTAAGAACAGCCTTCTCCAAGCCTACTCCATTTGTTCTCCCATTCAGTTAGCCTGCACCACACACAGGATAAACAACAATGATGTGCTCTATGCACTCCCAAATGTCCCATGCTGTACTGCTGGGGATGCAGGCATACAGTGTTGCTGAGACAGAAAAGAACATGAGGGGAAATGGGAACTAGAATAAGGCAAAGGTCATTTTTCTGGTCATTTCCGGGGGATGAAACTGAGCAATCTGAACATGAACTGTGCTCTAAGGACAGGAAAACAAAGAGCAATCCATTTGACATCATGGTTACTGAAAATACCAAGGGAGAGAGTCAAAGAATTAGTATTTCTCCAGGAACCAGTTGCTGTTAAAGTTGAAAGTAAAACAGCCAGTGTTAATGCAATGGATGGACTGGAAGATGCCCAAATGCCAGCAGCGTATGCTTCCTGACAAAGGTTAAGGATCACGAGTGTGATGGCAACCCCAAAAGTAGGGCCAGGAGTGAGGAGTGCAAGCATCGCAGAGCTTGGGAGGTGAAGGCAGGAGGACCAGACAGCCAAGGCCAAGCTAAGCAGCACGGAGTCAATTTTCTAAAGAATGAATGAATAGACAGACAGATAGATACACAGACAGGTAGGTAGGTAGGTAGGTAGGTAGGTAGGTAGAAGGAAAAAAATAAAATATTAGGTGAGCCTGAAGAAAACGTGTTTGTTTGAAACAAAGACTGATGCCTTTTTATGGACCATGCTGATAAAACTTTAGACTCAAGAAAAAGAGCTGACTCTATACCTTTAATAGTTACTCATTAGCCTGAAAAACTTAAAACTCCCCAAGCCACTTGAATTGTTCTGGAACATGAAATACTAAGCTGTCACCCAACATTTCACTTTTAAGAGGTCTAATTATAAATACTTATGAAAATAAAATTGAAAGGCAATGCACTTCACACGTGAAGCAACAACTTGAACATTACAAGGACTGTGTTTCCTGTTTATTGCATTTGCAAGGACCCCACACGAATCAAGTTAAAGTACACCCTATTGAATCAAGCCATGAGGAACACACAGGACAGTTCGCTCGGCAAACATCTCCTAGAGTGTATCACATGAGCCATGCCCACACACAGTCCCTGCAGCCTTCCCTTTGCAATGCTTGCTTCTGACGCTCATTCTCACAAGACAACCTAAGTCCACACTCACAGCCTCACTCCATGCTCAACAGAGTTTGTGTGCTTCCTGGTGGCTCTCACCCTTTTTGAATGTAACTGACAAAAACATTTGGGGTACAGTGCCTTCATTCCCCACAAGTCTCTGGGTTTTAGCACATGATTTTATGTGGTAGAATGATTTAAGGCACATGTGTGCTTTTAGAGTAGAAATTACTATGCTAAGGTAACTACTTCTAAGCCCAGGTCTACCCCTCCATCACAGGGCAAGAAGTCAGCATTTCATCAGCACACTAGGAATTTGTTTTCCCAGGTTCTGGAAAACTTTCTTCTGACTAAGGAACTTATCTACTTCTAGTCTGATAACATGGAAATTCTAAATTTTATCTTTGGCCACATATTGAGATACTTATTTATCTGACCAATTAATGTGATAAATTTTGCAGACTAATTTTCTAATGGGAAATCTACCATGTTCTAGGATAAACTAAGCTTGATTTTGCCTTGGATCAATTAGCTAACACTTTTCTCAGAAGGCAGCCATCTTCGTCCAGGCTCATTGGACTCTAAGTTTCTCCTCAATGTTCCTTGGTGGGTCGTATATCCAAGAGACTATTCAGAAATGAACCAAGAAGGCTGAAATGATGGTCCTGTTCGCACCTGACAGTCACTCACTGGGTGGCCTGGAGTGCATTTGCTTCAGGAAAGATCTATTCGCTGTTTATTAAAGGACTACCAATGTTTCCCATTTTGTAAAAAGACTCTATTTATTACCTTGTGGATCAGGAAATTCAAAACACATAAAAATGTCCACTCACACTGTTGTATGTAATTAATGTAATCCTGAGCACAAGAATCGGCAGAGTGGAAGAGTGAGACCAGCTGGCACAGTGTGCCTCGCTCTTGTGTGTGTAAACAGTGCTGATTCTCACAGGAAGAAAGGGCAGACCTGAAGAACAGCAAACCCTCTTCGTGAAAGCATGGCACGCATGTCTGAGCCAATGCACCCGTGTTCAGCAGAACGATGCCACCAACGAGGGATTAAAAAGGAAGAAATCATGGCTGTGACAACTGCTTCAGGCACTATACAAACCAATCTTGTCTGACAAAGTCTTATTTCTTAAAATTTAAACTCACTTGGGAGAGGGAAGAAAAGAAAATACCCAAAGTCACTCCTGAGGATGATGATGGGGAAAAAACAAAAGTATCGCTTTAGCATGTAACAAGATTAGTTCTATAACTATCACACCAAGTCCACAGAGGGTGGTCCAACCATAACGATAAGACAGCAGACTAGAGAAGCAATCCCAAGGATAATAATGCTTTGCTCACCTGAACCACAGAGCTAAAGCCAGACACTTAATGCAGCCTGAGAAACTATTTGCAGCTTCAACCTGAATCATCTACTTGTGCACGTTTAAATGGATTCAACTGCATTAGAGAATACCATTAGAAAGTTCACCTATGTGATATACATATGTAAAACATGCTTCTGGACAGCAGTATTTCTAGCTACAACCAAGTGAACCACAGGTTCAACAAAGAGATACAAGCAAGGCTGCCTAATGGGTTTATTACTGGGAACAATGTATCTATCCATCAAAAGAAATATTACATTATTTTAAATGAGATATTATGAATATTTATAGCAAAACTCATAGTGGGTATTAACTACATTTAAAAAAGAATGCTGTCCATACAGTCCCTGATAGTTCACTGGCCTGCCTGTATATGTATAGTTTAATAGTTGTGCACTCTTCTACAGATAAACTGTACATGACGATGTAAAAAAGAAAACTGCAATCATAAAATTTAGACTATATATTACATATTACTATATTGAGAGTTTAAAATAGAAACAGAATTATTTTAAAATGACTGTCCCATCCCTACAGAGAGCCAGCCTATCACTAAGGGACTTGGGTTGCCTGGCTTTCCAAGAAACAAAAGAAACTGGATCATATCTAACACACCTAACATAAAGATCTGAGTTTTCAAAATGACTAACAACTTCATATGCAGAGATTAATGCCGATATGAAAATTCATTTCATAATATGATAACACATTTTAATTTAGTTTGAAAGTCCTTATATCTGTATGATGTTTCTACAAATTTGGGCCTTTGTTTATTAATTCCAAAATATAGGTGGTGAATTTGTAAGTTTATTGTTTTTCTTCCTATGTTCTCTGAAGGAATGTAAACTATTCTATCATTACATCCTAATGGAAATTGATATCTAAAGGAAAATTCACTTTGATACTTCTCTAGTGACTATCACTGAGTGTTCAGAATCAAACCTTACATTTTGTATATATGTGCATACAACTTTGTTATTAGAGAGTAAATGTGACCAGCACTTGATTTCCAGACAAACAGTGAATACTTCAGAAAAAGTGTATTGTTTGTCTTGCCATATTTTGGCAGTGGAATCTCTAGGAAATCTGGACAAATTCATAAGAAACTGGGTAACATATTTTCTTGCTAAATTCACCACGAACTGAACCCCTACAGTGTCGAATAGAATTAAGAGAGTGACGACACTGCTCCAGGTTTTAACCATTTAAACTCAAAGATCTTGACTGTCTTAGGAGCAGAGGCTGCTGTGTCCCCCATGTTACACAGTCCTCTGTTTAGAACTAGACCACCACAGAAACAGTCTCATAAAGATGTACATCCAGCCATCTTGTTATCACAGCACATGCTCAGGGCTTGTTACAAAGTTTCTAGGTTCCATCTGTCAAGACAGAAAAGGAACACACTGACAAAAAGAACTGACAATTATTAGATTTTTATTTACCAATATCTGTAAATGTTACAAAGAGAGAGTGTTCCTAGCAGTGAAGTCAGCACACATGAACGAAGAAGCTAATTACCTTCATACTGGCATTAATAGTTCCTTTTTTCATATTGGTCTTAATCTCCTATCTTCTTGGCTATACTTAGCAAAAGGTCATAAAGTTAAATATGTATTTCATAAATATTCTCCATTCTTCAGTGACCATATAAATGACCTTGTACATGATAAAATAATGACCATTAAGCCCTAAAGTATTTTAACAGCAATAAACGATGAACTAGTAATTATCTTTAAGGTTGATTATATAGAAATATTTTTAATTATAATGGGATTTAGAAATATTCAAAGGTACCCGCAATCAAGTCTTCTGGTTATTTCTATTCTTTATTAGCTAAATGCCTAGGCCCATAATTGTGCAGCACAATTCTATATGACATCAAGTCCCTAGCAACACTATTAGCTATCAGTCAGTTGGAATAGCAGTGATGTATCTTGCTAGCAGAAAAGTCTGGCTGGCCACGGCACATTATTTACTCCCTTCTTAGGAATATTGGCAGCAAGCCCTTTGTTTAAATTCTCTCTCCTCCCTTCTCCTTCTGTCACCCCTGCTCTCAGATCAGTAAGTTTAGTTTGTAGGATTTTGCCCTTCACATAAAAATAGCTATAAAAGAATCAATCTGAAGTTAATTTGAATCTACTTCATCTAAAAATAATTTTAAAAGCATAATTTTAGAACTGGAGTGGTATTCCACAAATGATTAGCTGCTAACAAATGATAACCCCTACTTTAACACTACAAATTATTTACTTAAAATTTTTTTCTCTCATAGATAGTAATTACTGTCTACAATATCTAGTTGCCAGTGGGCATACATTAAAAAAAATTTACACTACTATGATGTCTTTATAAAACAGAATGAACAGCCTTTATGTTAAATAAAAATATTAAATGCAGGCTGCCTCAATTAAAAAAAAAGAGAAAAACATCAATGCATGAATCTATCAACCTGTCATTCTTTGTGGGGCAAATTTTGTAGCTTGTTAAGTGAATTTTAAATCTGTACTTAAAATTTTTTAAATGCTAGTATAAACAGCCTAAAAATTCTTCAGGTGCACCCAGCATGGTGGCACAGCTACAACCCTTGCACTGGAAGATGGAGACAAGAAGACTGGAAATCCAAGGTCAGCTTGGGATACATAGCAAGTTTGAGGCCGGCTCAGGCGACATGAGACACTGTTCTCTCCCTCCCTCCCCCCTGAGAAACAATTCTTCAGGAAAACAGAAGCAGCATTGCAGGCTGATGCACCAGCCAGAATCACCTTCTCTCAACAGCTGCTCTGTGAATGAATGAGCTACAGATGCCTCAGTCTCAGCCATCTTACCAGTCTCAGGGACACTCCAAAGTGATGTTTCCCAGCATTCCTAGCAATGTACAAGCTCAAAATCATCCGACCTATGATAGAAATTGTAAAACGTGCACCCGAGAAAGGACTCATGCCATTCATGATACCCCCAGATCTAACGTAAGACAGTTCACTCTAAATATGCTCTATCTCCCCATTTAATTAAAAGCCTGCGGTTTTGTCTCTTATACTTCAGCTAAACAGTAAGTGACTAAACTTTGCTTATGAAACCCTTAAAATAACTATATAAAACTGTCAAACATAGACACTGGCCAATGATTAAAGTTCATTTCCTTCAATATCCACTTAATTTATCTAATTAGAATAAGTTATTCCAAAAGCAATAAGTTTTTAAATCCTCCAATAATTTTAATCTCAATAATTAAGGTAAGACATGAGTTTTAAGAATTTTAAGGAAACCCCAACATTACACTGTCATGAAAAAGGCAAACAAATTTAATGCTTGACATTTTAAAGACTTAAAGCTTATACATTTTACACATTTTCCAAAACTGATTATTTTTATAAACCTAACCTGTTACTTAAGTTTCTGAAAATCTCTAGACACCCATTAATTATTTTCTTACATTAGTTGAGCCCTTCAGATTTTCTAATTTAAGATTTATTCATTCATGATCATGTGTATGAGGCTTCTGCCCGCATCCTTGTATGTGTATGTACCACATTTGTACCTGGTACCCATGAAGGCCAAAGGAGGCTGTCAGATCCCCCACAACAGCAGCTACAGATAATTGGGAGCCACTAGGTAGGTGCTGGGAATTGAAAGGATCCTCTGCAAGAACAGCAAGTACTCTTAAATATTGACCATATATCCAGTCCCTGAGTTTTTAAATTACTATTTTCAATGAGAATAGATCATATAAACTGTTTTAAGCTCATGAGCTTTCCTTAACAGAAGACCTAGAATATAAATAAGTTTAAGAAATAAATTCTATTTGGGATTCACATAAAAAAGATAGACACATAGATAGATAGATAAATAGATAGATAGATAGATAGATAGATAGATAGATAGATAGACAGAAGACAGACAGACAGAGACACAGACAGATATACAGTCTTATCCATTACACTTTCTATACCTTCCTTCCCTCAACAAAGGACATTTTAAAGCATTTCCCAAAAGCCTGATAAATAGGCAGGAAAGGTCCTCTTTTGAATGTAAAGACTAAGAGACAGGAGGTGAAGGGAGTGTGATCCAGGGGTGGAGTACTTGCCAGCCATGCTTTCCCCAGTACTACAAGAAAAAATAAAATAAGTATGCAATTACTGTAAGAAAGAGAAAAATCTGGGGCCAGGTAACTGCAAAGAAACTAAAGTTATCCACCATAGAATGAAGTCTACTGAAAATAAAAAATAAATGGAAAATCAGATTCACAAATGGTTTATCTCCCAGAATTTGAGCCTGCTTTCTTTCAATTCTTGTTTCCAAGAGGTATTATAACCTACCAGCTTCTCACAAACACTGGCAAGTGCCTTCACAGGCAGTTCTACTCTTCTAGGAGAGTAAACACTTTCATCCTAGAAACTAACACACCTAGGAGCTGATAACACCCTCCTTCCCAACCTAGAAAGAAAAGCACTCGGCTCTGGCATCTAAGGACAGGAGGAAGACGCTGTGCTGCCATCTCCCTACCTGAAAGGGTGTGAGGGAAAGGCAGGCAAAGCCTCTCACTTCCCTCAGGACAAAGTGTAGGATCAAAGTCAATCTCAGACGCTGCACCAATGATGCACAGGAAGCATCAACTCCCAATGAGTCCAGGGACTCTGGGGTCTTCACTGCAGATCTCAGTAGTAAGAGGGTGCTGAGGCAGGGATGATACGCTCTGGCCAGCTGAACACACAACTCTAGAGTGGCATACAAGTTCCTACTGTACATAAGAAAAATGTAAAGGTACGAAGAATGAGCTCCAAAAATGCATATGGATAGAATCACCAAGGTCAATGTGACAATGGGGACTTCCCCACTGAAATTAGTGGTAACTTTTTACAATGTCATCTTCAAAAGAACTTTTATAAAAAGAACAGTGTACTATTACTTAGCCCAACAACATTCACTGTAGTAAGTGTTTTACAGAAGATTTAACTTCAAATCCAACATCAAGCCTCTTGTAGTTTCCTTATCTCACACTGACATTTGACTTCTTTCTGTTTGATAATGTCTACTTCACTATCAAGTCTGTCCAGAGCCCAACAGTACTCAAACCTTAGGGACACATAAGTTTTGAAACGGAAAACTCCACAGAACTCTAATTACATAGATGAGGGCAGCAACAGTGAGAATCACCTGAGAAGAAACTGTTATGAAAGCATTATTGCCACCTGTAAGAGCCATTGTCTGAGACTAAGCTTCCTAAGGACACCGTGAAAAGTCAGATAAGGCCAATCCATGACCAGCAAGGCAGTAACCAGCAGCCAACCTAGAAACCAGTGGTAAGTTAAGGCTGAGATCCAGAGCACAGAGGTGCCTTAAGAGGAGCTGTACGTCTGCACTGCTTGTCATCATCACAGGGAAGACATCAGAAGACACAATCCACAAGAGACACCTCAACTCTCAGCTGGAACCTCATAAGGATACAATTGAGGAGTAAGAACAAACTGAAACTAGTCCTTCGTGAAACTTAGCAACCAAACATCCTACAAAATACAAACATAGTAAGTATGATCTTCTAAAAAGAGTCACTAAACTAAGCCCAATTCAGTAGGAGAAAACATGTCATCTAACCCCGACTGGGTCAAGATGAGGATTCTTTTATCCTACACAGAAACAAAGAGTAAATCAAACACACCAACCACATCTCCCACAACTGGCCATACACCCTGTACTCAACAAAAATCAGGTATACCAGGGTACAGACTAATATCTGGTATGGACATCAAAATAACTTTAATTAAATGTTCAAGAAGGGACTAGAGAGATGGCTCAGTAGTTAAGAACACTGGCTGCTCTTGCAGAGAACCTGGGGTGTGAACCCAGCACCTACATAGTGGCATACGACCATCCCCAGCTCCATTTCCAGACACCCTTCACCTTCTTTCCTCCATGTGCGCCAGACATGCATGTGTAGTCCAAACAATCATGCACATGAAATAAAATAAACAAATCTTTAAGATAGTAAGAAATGGTATTAAGATGTTCAAGAAAAATGGCAAATGAAGAATTTCCCTAGAAAAGTGTTCTATTAGAAACAGTATCAAGTGGGAATTCTAAAAGGGTACCATGCCACAGAACTAAAAACTCAACAGAGTGGAGCAGAAAAGCTACCATAAATCAGAAGAGAGATCAGTAGAAAAATGATTGAACTGCGGGGTATGCAAAAAAAAATAAATAAATAAAAAAGACCACAAAGACAGGAAGTGCAAAAACCTCATACATAATTATATCCTGAACTATGCAAAAAGGTCACAGCATATTTAGAGTGGGACAGAAATTTTATAATGTAAGAATTTCATCACACAGGTTGAAGAAGTTACACTAAATTTTCAACAGAAAAATGCAAAGAAATACTGAAGCATATTACAGAATTAGAGAATAACAACTGAATGAGAATTTTAAAAATCATAAAAGTGGTCATTAAAAGATACATTGTGTTGATGAAATAGACCAACAGCTGACTTTATAGTGAAACTATAGAAACCAAAAGACAATGGAAAATACTTTTAACTGAAAGCAAATATTCATCTATAATCCTGTGATAAGCAATAAATTTTTCAAACTTGAAGAAATGACGATACTTTCAGGCTTATAACTGGGATAATCTGCTCCAGGAAGGCTGAAATGAAGTAGTTCATACTGAGATTCACTATGGCAGACTCATGCCAACCCTCCTGTCTCAGACTCCCAAGTTTGGAATCACAGAATAAACTGCCACCCCTAATTCAGAAAATGTGTTCTAAATAGGACATGCCCAGAGACTCCTCAATGGCAAGCAACATGGTCTTGGAAAAGTCACTTTTAGGTTTCCATTTCATTCCTTCTAAAATGAAGGTGAGCGAAGAAAAAGAAAATGGCAAACTAGGAAGCCATCCACTTACTGCCAAGACACTTGAAAGCTAAGGCTCAAAGAGCACTGCCTGCTCAACATTATTAGGCATACGCAACAGTTATATTTCTAGAATTACTTGTACCAAAATGCCTTTAATATAGTTAATAACATCTGATTGTTGTGGTTTGCCCTGAAGTTACCTGTTTTTGATGCAATTCCACTGCCCCAAGGACAGCTGCCTAGTCATGTACTCAGGAATCAGGTGACTTCACCAGAACCTTCTCCCCACTGAATTTGTACAGGTGAGGGGCAAGTACAGGATAGAAGGAGGCCTGTCATTGGAGAAGGAAGGATGGGCGGGAGAGAAGTTTGAAGGAAGAGGAGGAGACTAGGACAGAAGGAGGAGAGAGGAGGGGAGAAGCTATGGCAGGACAATGGAGGCTGACTTAAAGATCTTGCTCTGGGTATTTACAGGTTGTTATTAATGTTTTCAAGGGATGAATGGTACCGGGCTTTGTATGTTTAAGTGGGCAATTATATCTTAGCAATTGGATCTAAGATTATTGTGTTGTGTGTTCTTTTATGTGAGAGTTTGAGTGTAGGAAAGTGTGCGGTGGCTGGAGACCCTGGGCCACCGCGGTGAATTTGGGATGTGTTTCCGCCCAGATATCTAGCAGATATCTTGGGGCACCACGGTACTGCTTTTAGCAAGGTAAAAGACAGCCATACTTTTTTTATTTTTATATTTTTACAACAACATCTGATCACTTCATTGACACTTATTAATACTAAGATATTATTACTATTTTAAAATCCTGCATTAGTCTTGTCTGAGTTTCCAAAACCCAGCTTTGCTTATTTTCTCCCCAGGATTTTTAATCTTTTGATATACTTTTAACTGTTAATCTTCCAACATTTAGTATATATGTAAAAAAACACAGTACATGTATGAAAACATATTCAAATACCACCTATAATCAGATCTCTACTTCCTCTAATCCTTCCTCTAAATGGCATTAATTTACCCATTGTTCCTATCTTTCCTATTATGTGTGCATGTATGTCAATGTGTGTGCAAGTCCCTGTCCATGTTATAAAAGGCAACCTCAGGTATTGTTGGCAAGGGCATACAGTGCAGGGACCCTCAGTGGTCTGAAGCCTACCAATGAGGCTAGAGCACTAGTCATGAATCCAGGGCTCCTCCTGTCCAGCTCCCTGGCACTGGGATTACAGGTACATACCACCTCCATAGGGCATGAGCACTTTGCTCACACTAAGCCATCTCCCCATCTCTCTAAAGAAAAACAGTCTTACAATTTCAAATTTATAAATCTTCCATATAAGTATTATTGTGCCATTCTTATTTGTTATTGGAACTTCTTTTGAATGTCACCAAACCCTCTGTAATACTGTTCAATGGTTTATATTTTTTTCTTAAAAATAAACTAAAAAAAATATTCTCTGCTTTTGAGAGTTTACATGAAACCAAATGTAACATAAGCTAAACATATGCTATTTGCTATATATATTATCTTTTTTTCTCAGTTGTTCTAGTTTTTTGATATGAGGTCTTATGGAACTCCAGGTTAGCCTCAAACTTGCTATGTAGCTGAGGCTGACCCTGACTGCTAAAACTCTTGCAATCAGCCAGCCTCCAAAGTTCTAGGATCACAAACACAACCACCTGCTTGGCTGAATATATTAACATATTTAGTTTCATTATTATTCAAGCTTTCAGAAAATGAAATTACAAAGCAGAGGGGTTAAACAACCTATTAATGGTTATACATGCAATAAAAGAAAGTAAGAAGTTTAATCTAGGATATCTGCTTTCAAAAGGACCTCTTGACTACCATGGTAAACTTAATATTGACAGCCAGGTATTTAGTATTTTTAAGTTTTGCTAGTCACACAGTCTGTCACCACCACTCAATTTTGTTGGAGCACAAAAGTAGTCACAGACTATGCATGGAAAAATGAAAATAGCTTTTTTTGTCCCTCCAGTAAAACTGATTAACAAAATCTAAATATAGAAATTCATTAAACCCCAGGCAGAAGCTGCTGACCCAGCCCTGAAAGGGGGTCTCTCTTCTTGATCTTTCTCTCCTCTGACACCTCTCACATCTTTTCTCTCACACTTTAAAAAACTATGACCTTAACCCTACGTAACCATATTAAAACACTTCTTGTGAGGTTCAATTTTCACACAATTTTCTTGGATGACTCACATGTTCTAATTAACATCAATTATGCCACAAATTAACCTTAAGCAAGATGAAACATTTCTAAAACTCTAATAGAAACAGGCACTGTATTTTCAGTGTGAAAATGACAAACACATTTGAAATCTTTTCTGAAGGCTGAGACAGGAAGGCTACAAATTCAAGGCTGTCTTGGCAATAGAGTAAGAGGAGGCCAATGTGAGACCCTGTCTGAAAACTAAAAAGTGGGCAAGGGATACAGCTCGATGCAAGGCTAGCATACTAAGGATCTAAGTTTAATGATTAGTACCAATAAGAAGCAAAATTCTCATTTGGTTTTATTCAGTTATTGGATCCAGTTTTGATGATGTACACCATATTTAATAATCACAATCCAATTACTTTCAAGACAGAGCTCCACTGAGGTTGCCACACAGAACAGCCAGGTCTCAGAACAATCATGCGCACCAAAGTAACCACATATAGACAGAACTAAGACTCCCATCACTTATATCCCACAGCTTAACCACACACTCATGGCATTTCAAATGCAAAGGCATAAACTGTGTAAATAGTAACGAAAAATACCCACCTCCATCAGTTCTGCTTTTTCTTTTATCCTGTATCTCTGTATTTGTTCTTTCTCCCTCCCCCGGAACCCCCTCTGTCTCACACACACACACACACACACACACACACACACACACACACAGAGAGAGAGAGAGAGAGAGAGAGAGAGAGAGAGAGAGAGAGAGAAAGGATTTTCTTTAAAAAACAAACAAACAAACAAACAAAAAAACAAGGCCCAAACAAAGTGGACAACTAGCATACAATTGAGTTTACCCAGCTCTGTCACTAAAGCAGTTGGGTAATCACCCTCCCCTTCTAGGCAGTGATTCTCTCACCCCACTGTCCTCCACTGTCTCTTGTGAATACTGGAAACACTATGAGAAGGCCATGGTACAGTGTCAGCAGAGTCAGGAACCAAAGGCTCTGGGGCTGCTGGCCTCCTCCTCACCATTGAGACAAGTCAGAGCACTGCTCAAATGACCTATACCTAAAAGTAATGGGTTCCCAAACTGTGGGTCATGACCCCATTGGGAGAGGCGTCAAACAATCCTTCCAAGAGGGTCACCTAAGAGCACCAGAAAACACAGATATTTCCATTATGAGAGTAGCAAAATAACAGTTAGAAAGTAACCAAAAACAAATTTATAGTTGGAGGTCACCACAACATGAGAAAATTATCAAAGGGCCACAGCATTAGGAAGTTGTGAACCACTGCTCTAGAATATTCTACAAACCCATCTTACTGTTAGGGAGAGCTGGAGGCAGAAGGCCAGGTATGGTGGCACATGCCTATTATCTCAGCACTCAGGAGAAATGAGCAGGGAGGCAAAAAGTTCATGGCTACCTTAGGCTACAGGCCAAGACCTAGGCATAAAATACAACAGAAAAGAAAGAGTCCTCCTCTCAAATGTTGACTATTCTTTGAGAACCTTTAAAAATTTAACTAATTTTCCACACTCCAGGGCCAACGTATGCTCAGGCATAGCCGATCAACATGAAACAGGCTCTCTATTTTATGTCCTCTCTTTTGGTTACGGTTTGGTGGCTTTTGTCTTTTTGGTTTTTGTTTTGTAGGCTTGGTGGTTTTGCTTTTTGTTTTTGGAGGGGGAGGAGAAGAGAAGAGGATGAATTTTGGTGGGAAGAAGAATGTGGGAGAAGCAGGAGGAGAAAAAAGAATATGCAAAATAAATTGTATAAAAATTTTTTTAAAACCCAAGATTTTTATACTTCTCCTTTGTTTTCATTATGTTACTTTTAAACTCCTATACTTTAAGACTCCTATACTGAAAGAGCTCATATTTTGTATTCTGAAGAAATCTACTCAACACAAATGCACATAAAGAGACTCTCACACCACTCAAACCCGGTCAGTGTAGTGTACACTGTCTGCTATGTTTGCCTGCTCTCAAGGAGCTACCATGTTCACAGGCATGTGTCACGGCACTCTAACAACAGTGGAGATAAACATGTCTTACCAAATTACGTGTTTTCAGTGGCAGGAAATAATAATAATGGCAGAAAGAGAACATCAGAGCGTAGCAGGTAAGCAGCTCAGTGTAGAAGCACAACTGCAGAAAAAGCCAGTGGTTGTCCTCACCCACACAGTTGTTTATCCTACAGGGAAAATGACAAAGAAACATGCAAGTTTTAGTAAGATGCTCACATCAGGATCATGAAGGTAAGTCTCACCTAAACCTAATGTCCAACTACTTAGAGATACACACTTTAACATCCTTCTCCTTCACCAAGGAGGCCAGCCAGAGACTGCGCTCCTCTAGCTCACAGTAGCCCAGTGCCTCATCCAACTGACACAGGAAGATGCATAATGGATTCAGGTCACGGCCTGAGGGTGTTCAGTTAGAAGAGACAGACAGAGGTCAAGGAGACGCTTTCTGTGGCGCCCCTGCCTTCCTTGCATGTTAGCTAAGAAGAGCAATTTGAACACTTAGAGGAAAACAGCTCAAACCTGCTCCTGGGCAGAACTGCGAGGCACATCCTTTTATTTTTACATGATTACTTTATGAAATATCTACCCTTGGCTGCTGAGACTAAAAATGCATTCAAAACCACTTACGGGCACTTGCTGTCAAAACAACAGGAAAGTCTTAACTATAAGAATGATAATCTATAATCATAAATCATCAAAGTTCGTTTAAAATGAGTACCCTATTTTATAAAATGGGTATTTTAAGGTGCCATTAAAATTTCAATATAAAATTATTTTTCTCAATTATATGAATATTTCCTTCAAAATAGAACTATACTATCACTAAAGAAAGGAGAAAATGCATATCTGTACATATGGCAAGTTCAACTTGTAGCTTAACTTGTTACTTTTAGGATGTACTGTTTTATGTTATTTTTTTAAAAAATCAAAAATAGGACTGAGCTGGAATGCTGGTGGAGGTAAATAGGACAATTGTAAGCCGTGTTACCTACAAGAGAGACTCTGAGAGAAGTGTGCTCACACGAGCCTCAAAACTCTGCTCCTGCCTCTCCTCTGGCTCCAGAACAGCACGGCACTTGTCTTTGCTCAGAGACAGCATCTAACCCTGACAGGCTGAGAGCCCTCACTTAGCGTGTGGGTGCCTGAGCTTAAAATATTAAAAAAAAAAAAAAAAAACCAATCAGAGAGAAAACCAAAGGCCTTGAGGCAGCCGAGAGCTGCTGGCCACCAGATGAGATCTGAAGCTGGGCTCTAAAGTTAAAGTGGTGCACTCTGTTATAACCTAAGGACCCCCTGCTTTACGCTAACACCAAGTACTGCCCTCCCTGGGACCTCGGCAGCACTCTGCTAGAAGATTCAGTCTAACCTAGACCAGGCCACCTTCCTCACTAAGCTCCCACCAATACCCTGAAACAGACCCTGAAAGCCAGAAGCCTAGGAACAGAAATGTCTCAACACTACACTTCAAGTTAAAGGGAGATTCATGTCCTCACCAACAACCTAGTCTCTAACTCTTAAACATGTATCACTAGTACTAACAGACACATTGCCCAGGTGATTTTTTTAATTATGGTATTCTTTTGTAAGGAAGCAGCAACACTCAGCTGTACCCTAAATGTTTATTATCTTTTTAGCTGATTATGAAACTAATACAGAAGAAAATGCTATGAATTTTCAGTGTGAGAACTAATTACCTGCAGATTTCACATAGTATTTTTCATATGCTATTATTGTGACTGTAAGTACCACTGAGGTTTAAAAAAATTTTGGAAAATTATCTATTTAAAATATAAGGTACATTTTTTTTATACTGTATGGCATAGTATATAGTATCTTATAGTAGATTTAGACAATTAAAAAACCTGAAGTACTTTTATTAAATTGCTCTTCTGTTTTTCTGGTCTCTAGATATCTATGTAAATAAACAGTTTATAGTTAAAAACATTCCAACTAAAAATTTAGATTAACAATGTTATCAAAATGAGTTATGATACACAAGGGAAGTAAAATTGACTATCACCGTTAGACAAAGGTAAACTATCTTCTTTGGCCAACTGCAGGTAAATGGACATAAGATAAAGGAGGCTATTATACAATTAACTTCGTGTGTGTGTGTGTGTGTGTGTGTGTGTGTGTTTGTGCATGCGTGTATAAGCAGATATATATATTTATAAATTGTATGTTATACCAATTTAAATATTCAAACCTAAAAATTCAATGTTAGATAAGCAGAATTTACTATAATATCTTGCTCAAAGTTTTTTGTGACAGCTTTGAAATTAAGTACAATAGATTTCTCAGAGCATTTTTTAAATCTGTTTTTTAACAGAATGACTTTAAACATTACAACAGAGCCCCCTATTGACCAAAACTATTGGCAGTTCTACAGAAAGTTAATTAGCATAAACCCAGCATGTACAGAATGTCACCAGCCACAGAAAACACTAAAAAGGAGTAGAAGGGAGTTATCAGCAAATCTGAAAATGTTGTTCTTCACCTGAGTACGGAAAGAGGAACCTAAGCAGTGGACATTGTGGCTTTTCTCACCAACAAGAGAAACAGCTGTGAGGCAGGTGCTTTCACACACCTGAGCTTGCCAGATACTCTGCATCTGAGTCTCATTGGATGTAAGCACCTTCGCCCTTCTGTGTATTTGGGTATGTGTTAATTCTGTTCAATTTTTTTCTGCTCAAAGTTTTTGTTCAAATGTTTTCTTGGTAGCAGGGATAATATCTCTATAATTTACTCTGGGTTTTGCAAAAGTCATTTTTATTGAAAGAATGTTTAATGGAGTAACTTTAATGTAATTTTTGCTTAAAGCTGGCAGGTTCTCAGACTGTCTTTTCCTTAACTAGTCCTCCTGCTGCAGCTCTTGAGTGCTGGAACTATAGATGTACACAACACACTCACATGCTGTAGGATGCTTTCACCAGCAATTCTATTGCTATCTGCAAGCGGTGACAATTGTCTACTTACCAGGGACAGTGGTGGTCCATCCTCCTCACGCAGTGGCCACAGCGGCTGCAGTGATGGGAGCGCTTCGGCCTCATCAAGTTACACTTGTTGCACAGCTCCCACAGCTCCCGCTCTGTGAAGGAGAGAGATCCACTCAGGAAGAGGGCACATGAGGGAGGCTGGGCCTCGGCAACTGCTACTGAATCCCACAGGGATCTTCAACTTACTTCACCGAGACATTTCTTTCTGCTGAGTCTCTAACACAAGCAAGCCACTCTGCCATAAATGCTGTGTGTTCTGCTTTATACATTTCTATCTTAACACAACAAAAATAAGATACCACTGTTTCAAAGTACATGACAGAAAGCACAGTTCTGAAAACATCATAAGAATGTAAGTGATATCTTATAAAACTCTAAGCCTACCCAAAATATTAGAAGAATTTTATGTAAATCAATTAATTTATACAAATTATATTATTTTAAAGAACTAAAGAAGAAATAATACTGAGTCTTAGTTTCAGTAGATAAATGAGTTGAAACCAATCCTATATTCCCCTAAAGCATTTTATTTTTTAATATTAATGAATTAATTTGGGCATGTGTTTTAGAAGAAGACTAGAGGTCAGATTGGGTTTAGAAGGCATCTATCCAGTAAAGACGCAAAGGTTAGAAAAATCGTTAGTATTTAATGAAAATAAAAAGATGAGTTTTGTTTTTAATGAGACAGGGTCTGGATACTACATAGCCCAGTTGGCTTTGAACTGCCAGCATTCCTGCTACAGCTAACCCAGCGCTAGGATCAGCTTTAGCCCATTACCCAGGTAGCAACTGCCTCTGCTCTAGCAAACGGTCTACAACTAAAGGCTTGCAGAAGAGAAAGGTATGTTTCCTCACAAATTGTTCCAACCACATCCATAAAAACTATTAATTCATCCTCCAAGATAAAATAACTGTTTCCTTATATGAGATGCATATTCTTTACAGTTTTTAAAATAAAATTTTACCATTATAAAGTCCTCAAATGTCAGCACTCCTGCTTGTGCCACCCTCATAATCTAAAGGAGACGGACAGACAGGGCGGCTTCACGATGAGGACTGTCATATGAAGTGACTGTCATATGACTAGTGACTGCTCCAATATGAAGGTTAAACTTTTAAAAAACATTCTCAATCTTTTTAAAAGAAGACGACAATAATGTTCAGTTTTCTGGAAAAAAATCTCCTTTTTAAATTCTACCATTTTAGTCTAATGGCTATAGCTTAGCACACTCCAATCTGACTTAGGAAAACGTGAGGAAAACATTCTGTTATAGATATTTTTAAGAAAACTGGTAAATAAAACTAAAATCTGCATCAAATTAACTATTGTTCAAAACATCTCTCATAGTTCCTTTTATAATGGAAACACACCATGAGAGAAACAATATTGGAATCCAGTTTAAACACTTCAAGGCAGCCTTACTACTGCAAGCAAGATGGAAACTCTGTATAATGGCCCCAGCACACCATTTTTTTGATGAATTAGCATGCAACCATCTAGAGATAATCAATGCTTTCTTCCATGCACAGCAGCCTGTATCTTGGGGGAGAGAACACCCAGTTATAGAGAAGGAATCTATAGCTCGGCTATGTGACAGGGCTTTTAACTTATCACACTTGTAACCCTTTTCACCAGAGATTTTTATGATCCTAGCTATACAGATAAGTTTACAAATCAAACATTACTGATGAACCACAAATCATTTTAAAACAGTTATTTAGTTCACACGTGATTTTGACATTTAAAGAACTTCATGCCATAATACTTGTGTTTGCTTGTTTTTACACAAAGAAATCTTTGATGAATATTTGATAATGCAAAAGAGAAAGCTTTTAAATATATTGCAGAGTTGACTGATGTTTGATTTTAAATCTTCAGGGCTGAGAACAGTGTGCATAAATACTATACAAAATAGCATAAAAACATCTACAGCCATGTCAGAAATTGTTGAGAATTCTGCCATAATACTGAAGCAAACAGAATCTAACAATTTTTTAAATAAAATTCCAGTCAGAAATTTAGGCAAAATAATTTTTTTTTCTTGAGACACATCTTGATATATAACCCTGAGTTGCCCAAAACTCACTATGCAGACCAGACTGGCCTTGACTTTGTGGCAGATAACTCTGCTTCTGCCTCCTGAGTTCCTGTATTACAGACTTGTACCTCCTCACCCAGCTCTTCAGTCAGCAATATTTACATTCCAGTAAGATGAATATCGTAGGAAAATATTAAGTCCTTGTCTTCTTTATAGTATTGTTTCCTCATAGAAGAAAACGCATAAGAAAACTTTTATGTACAATAAAAAACTAAAATTAATATATTAATATATATTAATTATGTAATGATTATGAGCCTGGGTGTTTCAGGTGGCATTTATAACACACACACACACACACACACACACACACACACGGGAATCACTGCATTCAGAATTCAGTGATGTCCCCACCACTCAGTAGAGTGGTGCTACTATAAGTGCAGAATTGTCATTCGTTTGATTTAGAATTAAGTTTTGCATCTCAGTAATCTTTCACTATAGTTTAAGTTTTCATGCCCCCCACATTCAGTTACAGGACCCACAGTGTAAGAAGCTGGGGCCCAGGCTAGTAGACTACAGGGTAGTCAAGTCCACCCCATTTTTGTAACCCAAGATCTCTGATGCAGTGTTACAAAGCAGAATCTCCTGTTTTAAAGACTATTAGAGAAAGGACTAAAGGAGCTGAAGAAGCTTGCAACCCCATAAAAACAACAATGCCAACCAACCAGAGCTCCCAGGGACTAAACCACTACCCAAAGGGTACACATGGACTGACCCATGGCTCCAGCTGCATATGTAGCAGAGGAAGGCACCAATGGAAGGAGAAGGGGTCCTGCCAAGGTTGGATCCCCAGTGTAAGGGAATGTGGGGGAGGAGGTGCGGGGGGGATGGCTGGGGAGGAAAATAGCCTTATAGAAGAAGGGGAGGGGGATGGAAAGGGGGCTTATGTCCGGGAAACCGTGAAAGGGAATAATGGTTGAAAGTAAATAAAAAATATCCAATAAAAGGGGTGAAAAAGACTTATTACATTCTGTCAATGGTGGTCAGAGTATCCTAAAGCAGACTGTGGAGATGGCCACACAATGAACTAGATATTTTCAATGAATGAACTATATGACAGATGAATTACCCTCAACAAAGCAAACTTTTAAGAGCTCAAATAAGGTTCCATAAAATTAGAAAATGACAGTGATATTTCTAAATTAGAGTACTGTTTTATACTTGTTATTTCAAATACATATTTGAATAATTTTAATGATATAAATGTATAACAATTTCATTTAATTAGATCTACATACTCAAAGGTTTTCCCTTTTCAAGGGAAAAACAAAATACTCCCTTGTGTTTAACCTTGCCTCATATTTAATGGATCACATGCATGTTAAAGGCATTTTTAAAAGAAAGGAAGGAAAGGAAGGAAGGAAGGAAGGAAGGAAGGAAGGAAGGAAGGAAGGAAGGGGGAAGGAAGGAAGGAAGGAAGAGCAAGCCAACAGCAAGATGTAAGGCAGACAGAATCAGCTAGAAGCTTGCAGGCTAGCTAGCCTAGAATACTCCATGCAGCTGCAGAAAAAGGACACTCGAGACAATGTCTCTGGACTGTGAGGTCACCTGCACATTAATGGAGTACACTTTTATGTAGATACACACACACACACACACACACAAATCTGTGAAAAATATATTATTTGCTTAGTGTTCAATATTTCTATGTCTCATTACTTGCTGATTTATTTATTTATTTATTAGTTTGGGGTTTTTTTTCCCCACTGTTAAGAGTTTGAATTCAAAGCTTTATTGGTAGTGGGTTAGTTAATTTGTTTGTTGTTTGTTTGGATGGGTGGCTCTTGGAGAGACAGAGTGTGTCACCATGTACTATAGGCCAGGCTCAAGTTCAAGATCTTACTGAAGTAGAATTAGTTTTTTAATAGTAAAATCTCTTACAAATATCGAGATTCCCGGTTCCTCATGTTTGAGTGAGGTTTGAACCCAAAGGTCTATGTAGAAAGAGTTTGGTTGTGAAGAACTGGAACGGGGCTATCCTAAAAGCTGTCGCCTGTATCCCTCTTGAAGATCCAGCTTCCTGTTGAGAAATGTGAGTACTCATTCCTGGGCCCTGTACCTCCAGACCAGGAGCTAAATTAAATGAGTCTCTTTTCTCCATCAGTACCCTGTCTTGGTAGTTTTATTATGGTGACACAAAAGTAGCACAAAAAGTGGGTTCTTCAGATAGGACTGTTACACTAACACTACATAGAATGTGTGACTGCTTTTGGAACCAGGCTTCTGAAGAGCACACTAGCCAAGCCTGTAACACTGTAAGCAGAGCCTTATGGACAATTCTGGAGAGGGCTCTGGAGAGAATGACATCAGGGAGGTAAGGACTGATAGAGGAAAGGAAGCCATCCCACATCCTATCATCTGGACCATGGGACACTTTCAATGTGTGCTAAATAAATTCTTTATAAAACTTCTCTACCTTGGATATTTGTTATGATGACAAAAACTTAATAATGTGTTTTTCTCTTCTAAAATTTTAACATCTAGCAACTTAATTGTGTGACCATTTCACAACAGCTGAATCATGGCTACTCCCTTTAGACTGTCTCTTATGACAGGCAGTATCAGGAGCCTGTAGGCATGTGAGTATTTGACCACTGCGGTGTTCCTCAGAATGGGTCTGGAATCTTCTATTTCTATTTCTTGTGCAGCTACTGCACTTCAGTGCTGAAGCAGCAGCATGTGGATACGATATATACAGCTACACTGCCTGGGAAGAAGGAGTCAATACAGACCAGAGCGTCCTCTCTGCTCGCACTCCAGAACAGATACACACTAACTACTCAGAGACTGTGTTATGACTGCTGCAAGTGAACAGAACTACGTATTAAATGCAGTGCTGCAGCTATGCATTATCACTGTGATACTCCCACCCACTCTCTAATCTGTGAGCCAAGTAAGGCCCTGAATGACAAGTCTCAATACCCAAGAATTAAGTCTCTCTGGAGGGCTCTGTATGGGGACTTGTCAATCACATTTCATATGGAGTTACTACTTGGTTCCAAAACTCAGTTATACACTGGGACCACGGGGGATCTTTCAGTGAACTCACGCTTGTGCCTGTTCCCAAGTACTCTGATTTAACTGATACAAGTTGTAACCTGGACACTGAGGTTTTTTTTTTTTTTAAGCTCCCCAGATAATTAGAAAGTAAAAATTCAGAAGCCACTAAATTATTTTAGAAAATAGAGTACAATAGCTCTAAAATGTACTACAAAAACATATAGAAAAGTACAGAACTCTCAAAGCCAGTACAGAAATAATCAAAGATGAGCTAAAGAGAGATAGAAGTGAACTTCTATTGTATCTGGTACGTAACAAAATAAACAGCCCATTTTTTTCATGGTTTGAATGATTTATGTCAGGAGAATAAAAAATTATCTTCTGTTGATATCAAAAACAAAAGCTTTCAATTTTTCATTATGTTGGTAGAACCTTCAGAAAGATGGGAAATAGTGTCTATAACACTAAAAATATTTATTCTAAGCAACTTATTAATATCACACACTGAAAATCCTGTTCTTAAACAATCCAGAATCTCTCAGGTAGGTAATTTTGTTTCAATCAACAAGTATTTATTTGTTGTAAGTGAAGGCAGATTCTTCTGCAGACTAGAGAGACAACACTGCACATCACATACACAGGAGTTGAAAGTAACCCACATGTTCAGAATGGATGCGGATCTAAAAGGAATGAAAAGGGCAGGCACAGAATGGGGGAGGGGAGTGCTTGCAACTGAAAACAGACATGTGAGCAAAGACGTGAGAGTGGTTTCAAGTGACTTACATAAAGCATATATTGGAGCTAATGTGTCAATAAATATAATTTCAACATCAGAAAAATGGATGACCCTCAAGAGCGCCATACCTGCATGTGGGATCTTGGGATTTTCAGGGAGTCTTCCAGGATCAGTTAGGGAGGCCCTCACTAAGGCAACCAGACAAAATATGGAAATGCCATAGAATACTGTAATATGAAATTGAACACAGGAATTAGCCATTTAAAATGTTTTATTAACAAGCTTAAAAATTTAAAAATTAGTTTTAGTAAGCCCTATCAGGAAAACTTTATAAACTATATGTAAAAACAAAATGTGGGTTTATTTTTCTATTTCAAATACTCCTGTCAAGATGACATTTATACTAAATGCATCAATTTTAAATATGATTGTCCAAAATCACTGATAAGCTTATAATAAATGAGATTCTTCCATACAATAACCCCAATAATGAGAAATAAATGAATGGGATCAAAACAGCATTTTAAAAAATTCTACATTTAACCTTTCATCAATTCTATCTTCAAAATTATTCTAAATTTATTCTAAAATTATTCTAAATGAATCTTAAGAGATATACTTCAAAAGTGAAGAATTAAAACCTTTTGAATGTTAAAGTAACCTTAAAAATAATTAACAATTAAGATTCAGTCACCATAATTACCCGTTTTAAATTAATACATAGGAAAAATAATAAACATATCCTATAATTCTCTGTTGCTCAAAAAAATAGGCATTTTGTAGGGGAATAAAAAACCAACACATTAAACACATAAAAATGAAACTGTGCTCACTGATATGTACCTAACTACGACATCTGTCTATCTGTCCGTCTGATGTATATCTTACTACAGTGCTCAGCCTGGCCTAGAAGTCACCATTTTCCTGCTTCAGTCTTCTGAATGTTAGGACTACAGGATAATGGCCATTCCTCACAGTATATATAATAGGGATTATATTTCTTACAGCTACTATGAGATCAAAATAAGGAAGGACATGAAAGCTATAAACACTGTACAGATGTGTGGTTGCTTTGAACAGGGAGGAAACTAGAGAGCTTAGAGTCAGGTACTTCTCCCTTTCCTTTCCTCTTCTCTACCATTCCTCCTTAGGTAAAGGAGAAGGGGTGGAAAGAAAAGCAGGAATATAACAATAGTATAGAAATTACAGAAATATACAAATAGAAGATATCAAATTTATTCTTAAACAAAGCATTATATAGCCATAATCTTACAGTGGTAGAAATCCTTATATTGATGTAAAATTGAAGTTTTAATTTCTTACACTGGAATAGAATTTATGCATATTGATACAGGTTTAAGGGTTTTCATTGGTATAAATCTTTATATATTGATAAAAAAATTGGAATTACTACTGTTATTCTTAGATAGGCATTGTGCCTATGCAATTCTTAAGAACACAAGGCCTTGACTAGTCCTTCTATAGCTGCTATTACAAACTGTTTAGGATGATTAAGAAATGCAAGTTAAGGGCTAGACAGTAAACTCATGGTTATATTAGATTCTGGTTTAGTTATAATAAAGTCTTTTCAATATTATTTAAATAGAAATAGCTAGGAGTAGTTAAGTTTTTACAACTCAGGTATACTTTGCATAGGCAGTCTTCAAAAACATCAGAAATCCATAAAATATAACATTTAATGTTATTTCATGACTGAAGATCATTTGACTATGAGACAGTGCCCCCTTCATGGTTCAAAGAAGATACTGAGCATCAAAACCTCTATATGGAGTTGTTCCAGTTGTGGCAAGGTAGCCGCTGGGTAAGCATTGCCCTAATCCATCTACAGACAAAAAAATACTGTCCAGGAAAGGACACCCAATATGGGATAGTCGACAGCTTAGCTCTGCCAAGACAGAGTAAGTTAGTCCTTCACAGTTCCTGTTTTGTTTAAGGTCTATCAGATGACCCTGGGCCAGAAGGCTGAAGACAGATGCTCCAATGTTTTGAGGAATAAGGATCTGTCCAGGCAGTCAGTTGTCTCTGCAAACAGTTTAAGTTTTGAAAGCTATGTTTTTATGCTTCGTATATACTGAGGTAATACTTTATTTGTTCTAGGATTTCTGATGGGGTGGAAGTCTAGTTATAGTATCATAATCAAACTTAAGTTATTTAGCATTGAGAAAGATAATGTAGATTTAAAAAGATGGTTTTCAGATAGCAATACAAGTTAAAATCAAAACATAATTCAAGTATAGAACTGTAGATTCTTTAAATTAGGATAGATGGTAGAGTACTTAATTTAAATTGACAAATATGATGGAATGGATGTTAAATGTATATCATACTTTATATTTGCATAATTGCTATAGTTGTGCTCAATTTATATCTGAGGGGCATAAAGGAGCCTTTTTATTGGACAAAAAGGGGAAATGTGTGTTGCCCTCGTGCTATTTGAATTGTGATGTTAATTCTGCTTCCTCAAGAGGGCTGCACATGACAAGGAGTAGATCATACACATTCAGGTGATCTGATGTGAAACTTCTCCCCATTCTAACTGGTCAAATAAAGGCTCGAGTCTGTGACTGGGCAGTGGAAGAGAAAGGTGGGACTGAAGGTCTTAGAGAGTGGGTGCAGAAGGAGAGAGAATGGAGGAGGAGGCAGTAGAACCACATGACCTGCAGAAGCTGCAAGTAGCAAGGGGTCTCACAGCTGGGGAATAAACTCGTATGGTGATGGATCTGCCCAACCCAGGCAGACAGTTTATAAGTATCATAACAGAGCTGTGTGTTTTCCATAAGGGCTTATTGGAGTAAGAAATTACCACAACAACGTGGTATAGTGATCTGACTGTCAGTAACATAAGCAAGCCATAATCTTTGGGCTTCAGCAGACAAAACTGATCAAGGAGATCCAGTAGCATCACAATCAAGTCATTTCTAGGATCATGGACTTCTCATCTCCCAGTAATATATCCCATTCCCTTCCTTATAACGCCTCCATCTACAAGCCAGGCACAGAGATGCTGTGGTCCCAGGCATGCAGAAGAGAGGCAGAAAGATGGCAAGTCTGAAGCCACCCTGGACTACACAGAGAAGCCCTGTCCCAAAAATAGTAAATCAATCAATCAATCAATCAATCAGTCAATCACCTCCCATGTCTGCAATTCCTGTTGTCAGGCTTTTCTCTTGAACAGAATGGTCCTCATATACTTTACATAGTCAAATAAATATAGAGTTAGTGTCTTATCTCTCCAAATACAAAAACTATTATTTTATTTTGTACAACTCTAATTTAATTAAAAGGTTAATAGTACTACTGAAATAGCACATTCCAAGGAAGGCATGGAGATACTTCAAAACAATCACAAAGAGAAAAAATCTTTATAGAGGTAATAATACTTAGAAACTTACTTATTATTAAAATGCCAGGAATATGTCCTTCTTCATAGTGAGGAAAGAGGACAATTTTGGGAATTATAACAATATTGTATAACCAGACAAAGACAATCAAACCCATGCAGCACCAACCATGAGGGTCAACAACAAAGTGAATCCGAAGACCCATTCTGCAGTCCTAAAACTGCCTGCCAACCCACAGGGAAGACAATCCTAGAGAGAAAAGCAAGAGTTACTAACATGGAAAAATTACTCAATGGAAAACTACATCTCTGGAAACTTCATGACATTTACTGAGTTTCCTGTGTAGGAAATTCGAGTTTTTCTCAACGATAAGTACTTACCAAAACAAATGCAAAATTCATTAAAATCTTCAATCAATTCTATTTTAATTGTTCAGAATAAATCACAAAAATACATATTTATCCATATCTACAAATTTCATGTGTAGACATGAACAAAATGAATGAGTGTGTCCACCAAACAACACGTGCAAAAGTCTTAGCACTTTAACCAGGAGGTTAACATCACAGTCTCTAGTTCTGGTTATCTTGTAGTAGATGGAGTGTATTCTAGCTGGAAATGAATTTGATCAGAACTTCTAAAGGGCCAAAAGTATTCTACACCTTGATCTGGGTAGTACTTTGTGAGTATATGCAAACGTAAACATAAAGATTGTATATGTACTTAAAATTACAATGAAATATTTCAAAAATCATTTTGAAATATTAAAATTACAAGTAGTTAAAATTATTAAAATCTATGAGATGAAGCCCACCTAACTTCCGATTATCAACTCAAGAAGACTCCTGTTTAAGTAGGACTTTCATTCAGCTGAGAATTCACAATCAGCAACACATCCCTAAATGAGTCTCCAAGTGAGCTGACATTTCATACAGAAGTGTTGTCCATCAAGTGACCTAAAACCTATCTGTACTGTAGTAGGCACACATAACGTACTAAGCTTAAACAACTACTTTCTGTACATGGTCTAGGGGCACCTCTGAGACAAACTATAATTAGTTAGGTCAGTCATTTCCAAACTTGCAACATACCAGAATCAACTAGGGAGCTTTAAAAAAAAAAAGTCAGATTCCTGGACCCCATTCCACGTTCGCTGAATTCCTTACAAGACTTAAAACCAGGTGCATCACCCAGATGATGTTGGCTCAGAATAACTAACCACTGACTTCACTAAGACATCAGTGGTACAGTAGTGAGTTTAATAAATTCTTAGAAGAGTCACTTCCTAGACATAGATACAACTATTAATAAGGCATGGCCTTTGCTTAAATAAACCAAATCTGTTTGGAAAATGTCACTTAAGAGGGGTTTAATTTACTATGGTAAGTTCCAGACCTGTGACAAGTTGTCAGTAAATGCACAGACGGTGGGCCTAGTTACACTGGGATTCAAGCAGGACTTCCTGGAACAGATACAGAGTTCAATCTTAAAAGATGAGTAAAGGTTATCTAAGACAAAACAAGGCAACAGTACAGCAAAAAGAAGCCAGAGCAGGGTGACTAAGCTGAGCGTCACAGGAAGTATCATGATCTGCTATCAGAAGTCATAAAGCCCCCCATGGACTGGCTCAGAAATAAGGACAGGGCTCTCTCCTGAGGGAAACAGTCGTCATTTAGAGCACTCAGACTTCATTCGTATGCACAGGAATGCTATTAAAGTGGGGGTTAAGTAAGATCTGTACTTTAAATAAATTATTAACACTCTCCTGTGGAGAATACAGTTAAAGACAAACTCATTAGATTAAAAGAATACAAAAGTCGAAATTAACTTTAGAGAAGAGACCTACTGAAGGAAAACCCAATCAGTAAGCCTTTCTAATTGGTTCACTACTGGGAGTGGAAGAGAAATCAAGGATGACTCCTAGATCTGTAGCTGACATGACAGCCCCACTACTTCATTCTATGGATAACTGAGCTTCCACTGAGGGACCCTGCTGGTGCTCGGCAGGGCCATAGGCTACCAAAACAGCGATTGAAGGCCACTTACATTCAAAAGAACACCTCTCCTCTCATCCTTACAAATTCCCAACTCTTGAAGGAACAGAAGAAAAAGAACACAGCACTAAGTAACAATAGTCCCAGCAGGACCAAGAAAATAAGTAATTTAAATATATATATATATATCTTTTTAATTTAAAAGGTACTAGTTTCCTCTTAGAAAGAAAATGATAAGAATTCGAATGCAGTACACCCCCAATTTAGTGATATAAAGTTCAAATTAGTGTTTTTATAATTCTAAAACAGGAATTTTAAAAATAGATCTTTTAAAAAGTTGAACTTCATTCTCTCTTAGAAATTTAAAAGACAGTTCACTAAAGTAGAGAAAAACAGAAAGAGTAAAGCTTATTGTGTAATTTGCCAGGAATCACTGTTCTAAACCTAAAGAAGCACAAATGCCTGCGCATCTAAAGAGAGAACCACTGCAAGGTATCTGAGAGGACGGGAAGTTAGGAAAGGACTTTGCTTTGGAGCCCAGGCTGGCCTGAGGTTACTGTTAATTTTTTTACAGCCTTGCTAAAGTACCAAGAGATAAAAGAAAAGACAGAGGCTCTGCTTCCCAACATAGCCAACAGGATGAACTTCATTTACCTTTCTGGCTTTCAAAGCTTCAATTCTACACAAGACTAAAAACTATGTCCACATGCAACAATACTTTTGTGGCTTATTCCCAACATTCACATTAGAAACAGATATATAAATCTGGTAAGTAGGAAAATCAAGTATTCATCTTTTGAATCTGTTTCTAATTCCTCTTGTTTTGAAATAACAAATTTTTCTTATTATGAAAAGATCAATCCCTCGCAAAAGAAACTACTAGACAGTAACAAAATCATTTGAGATGGGTCTGTTTCCCTGAATGAAAACATATGCAGACAGCAAATGCTTAAACAACAGCATCCCCAAGAAGACTGAGCCCAGAGAAATGAAACAAGGAACACACCATTGGATGTTGAGAACAAATACCTGATTAGTAAAAATTAGCACCATATAGTCCTTCTAGGAGGCCGGGGAGAACAGTGGTCTTCCAGGAGCCCACAGCTGGCTACAGCTGAGAGCCTGTAACCGGGAGAACAGCAGGTTCACTCCAGCGCGGCTAGCTATCAGGTGTGGCTGGTGGCTGGACAGGAACTATTACACACTCTGAGCAACAACTAAACCGAACACTGCTGCTCAGGTCTAGGATGGCATTTCCCCAATACTTTCATTAGCTGGAGATCCCCACATGCTAATTTGTATATTACGTGGTGAGCTCATCATCAAACTTTGAAGTGACTAGTTGATGAACTGGTTCCTCAACACTGGAGATTGCCATCTGGTGACTACACCAGTATAGTGACTAGCTTCATACTGATGTAAATTACTACAGCACAAACTACTTTTAAAGAAATTATAATTCAACTGTAATAAACTACCCTGAGGAAATATTTACAGTGTTCAATTTATTCTGAAGGTATACAATCTTTCCTTTCTTGCCATTTTAGGCACTTTAATTTTACCACCACAGAACAAAGATTTGAGTCACTGAGGAAAGAAAAATAACAAAAAATGACTATATGACAGAAAATTGTAATGTCAGAATGACAATTTTAGAGAAAAATAAGGATTAGCCAAAATAATTAATAAGAAACAAAGTCAAACATATATTCATAAACTTAAGTTTCCTATGACTCCCCACCTTAGCTAAAACTGGTTTTATTGCTATTCCATAAGTATGAAAAATATTCGTCATTGGCTGCTCATGTCTGAAGAGTCTCCAGCACTCTGACTGCCTGAATTCAACTCAGGGTTTAAAGCTAATCCCAACTTCCCTAGCACTTCAGACACAATGCTCTCTGTTTCCATGTAAAGGTCAATAAAAGACGACCCTGGAAGAAAAGAGCAAGTGATTTTAAATGCTTGCTGTAAGTAAGGATGGCCTCCATAATCAAGACCAGCAAACACTGAGTGACCACAGAAAAGTTTAAATTTCTGAGCTCAAACACATCAGAAACGAAATTACAAAGTATTCCCGACATGAACACTACAGTGCATGGCTGATAAGAGGCACACGAAGTAAATAAATGAGAAGACAGCTCACAAACAGAAAGAGATCTAATGGGCAGTCACTACGGATGAGGAGACGCGGAGTGACTTGGCAGTTTTTCCTATGTCGAGAGGGTACAGGGAAAGAGCACTCCCATGCATTGCTACATTGCTGACCTGCATGTAAACAGATAAAGTCCTCTTAAGAGGGCAATTTCGCATACCCATCAAAATGTGAAAGCCTTCAGCCCAGCAGTTTTATTTATAACACCTACGAAAACACACTTGCAAGTATACAAAGTAGACAGACAAATATATACAAAAACTTTCTGCAATCATAAAAATACAGTATTATCTAAAACCTTATTGTACCTTTATCAAACATTCATAAAACTCAGAAAAGGCATACCTAAGATTGAGGCATTCTTAGGTACTTCTCAGCCATTCAGTACTCCTCTGTTGAAAATTCTTTGTTTAGCTCTGTACCCCATTTTTAATAGGATTATTTGGTTCTCTGGAGTCTAACTTCTTGAGTTCTTTGTATATTTTGGATATTAGCCCTCTATCAGATGTAGGATTGGTAAAGATCTTTTCCCAATCTGTTGGTTCCTGTTTTGTCTTATTGATAATGTCCTTTGCCTTGCAGAAGCTTTGCAATTTTATAATGCAAATCAAAACAACCCTGAGATTCCACCTCATTCCAGTCAGAATGGCTAAGATCAAAAACTCAGGTGACAGCAGACGCTGGTGAGGATGTGGAGAAAGAGGAACACTCCTCCATTGTTGGGATTGCACAGACTGGTACAACCATTCTGGAAATCAATCTGGTGGTTTCTCAGAAAATTGGACATAGTACTACCAGAGGACCCAGTTATACCTCTCCTGGGCATATGCCCAAAAGATGCTCCAACATATAACAAAGACACATGCTCCACTATGTTCATAGCAGCCTTATTTATAATAGACAGAACCTGGAAAGAACCCAGATGTCCCTCAACAGAGGAATGGATACAGAAAATGTGGTACATCTACACAATGGAATATTACTCAGCTATCAAAAACAATGACTTCATGAAATTCATAGGCAAATGGATGGAACTGGAAAATATCATCCTGAGTGAGGTAACCCAATCACAGAAAAACACACATGGTATACACTCATTGATAAGTGGATATTAACCCAAAAGCTCAGAATACCCAAGATACAATTCACAAACCACATGAAGCTCAAGAAGGAAGCCCAACGTGTGTAGCTTCAGTCCTTAGAAGGGGGAACAAAATACTTAAGGGAGGAAATACAAAGACAAAGAGTGAAGCAGGGACTGAAGGAAAGGCCATCCAGAGACCGCCCCACCTGGGGATCCATCCCATATACAGACCCCAAACCCAGCCACTATTGCAGATGCCAAGAAGTGCTTGCTGACAGGAGCCTGATTTAGCTGTCTCCTGAGTGGCTCTGCCAGAGCCGGACAAATACAGAGGCAGATTGGACTGAGCACGGGGTCCTCCCCAATGGAGAAGTTAAGAGCCTAAGGGGTTTGCAACCCATAGGAAGAACAACAATATCAACCAACCAGACACCCCAGAGTTCCCAGGGCCTATACCACCAACCAAAGAGTACACAAGGAGCGACCCATGGCTCCAGACACATATGTAGCAGAGGATGGCCTTGTTGGACTACACTGGGAGGAGAGGTCCTTGGTCCTGTGAAGGCTCGATGCCCCAGTGAAGGGAAATGCCAGGGTGGGGAGGCTGGAGTGTTGGGGGCACCCTCATGGAGGCAGGGAGAGGAGGGATGGGATAGGGGGTTTCGGAGGGGAAACCGGGAAAGGGAAAAACATTTGAAGTGTAAATAAAGAAAATATCCAATTTAAAAAAAAAAAAAGATTGAAGGATTCTATGCTATGTGTATGTGTGTGAAGCTTTACAAAGTCAAAACTATAAGCCAAGTCTGAACTCTACTTATTGAGAACAATCCTGATGTCTGCAGTTTACTCTGAAATAGAACGATAATAAATAATAAAGTTGACTGATAGATGGGGATAGACAAGTGAGTGTATGATGAAATCCAGACCATCAATTGCACAAAGTGGCTGGTCTTTGCTACTTTGTGGGTTCTACTTTCCCCACCCTTTATCCCCCCTCCAATTCCACCCCTGATCACTAGATAGGAGAGAAGGGGGTGGGGGACACACATATCCTTGAACCTAATTTCTTTCTTCTTTGCTTGTAGCTGGTTATGGCTTTTTCTTTTTCCCACCCGAGGACAGGAAAGGACAGGACAGGAGAGGAGAGGAGAGGAGGGGAGGGGAGGAGAGGGGAGGGGAGGGGAGGGGAGGGGAGGGGAGGGGAGGGGAGGGGAGGGGAGAGAGAAAGAGAGAGAAAAGAGAGAGAAAAGAGAGAGAGAGAGAGATCCCTGAATCTAAAGTCTTTCTTATTTCTCCTTTGAGCACAACTAACAAACCAGCACCCACCCACCTCACCTCTCAGGGGTCTAGCATTTATATACCATCTGAAAAATTCCCAGAATTCCAAACATCACACAGATTCCAATCACAAAAACTATCTATAGCTGGCAAAACCATGCCTCTGCTAGAGCATGAGGCAAATCATAGTCAGCTGCTGCAGACAGTCTGAAGCAGCCCCATATCCCATACCTGGGATTAAAAAGAAAATACATTCTTATAATAGTTCTGTGTTTTTAAAAAACAAATTCCAGAATTGTCACTACTACACAATCTAAAAGAGGGTATTCAGGTGTTACACCTCCAAATTTTTTTCCATGCTTCTCTTTGAAATTTTTTTAAGATGAAAATCTGGGCATCCAAGTTACAGTATAATAATTTTTGTTTAAGAAAAGTGATTTGTACACAGAGAACATGTCAGTCTGAAGAAAACAATAAGCCAAATGCTAGCAGTGGTCATCCCATGATACAGTGTACAGAAACATATCGACTCTCAGATGCTATTTCAGCACACTGGGAAGCTGGCTCTTGATGCTGGGTTACAACCCATTTCAGACACAAGCATGTTTATGCCACATGTCCTCCAAGACCCCTCGTATGAGAATGGACTGGGCTGCCTAAGACTGAAAATCAGGGAAGAAAACTGAACAGCAAAAACACTATGTCCTTGAAAACAGTTAGGAAGCAAACCATCTCCAACCAAGGGTACCACTGTTTACCACATGGTTAAAAATGCCTAACTCAGAATGGGATGTTTAACTATGTGAAGACTATCGTTGGAGAGAAAGCTCACTCGGGAAGTACAGCTGACTGCCTCAACTTCTCCAACATAGACTCCTGCTCAATGTGCCGAGCCCAAGGCTTGGCATCACCATATTTGCCGTCTCAGTCAGGCTACTTCAAGACTGAGCAGATGGCCATCACAGATCATCCCTTAGACTACACATAGCACACGGCTGACAGAGCAGTAAGAAGGATGGCTTTTATGTTTTATGTACAAGTTATGTTTTCTTCTACTAGTGAGGACATAAAACTCTAAATCCTTTTCAACCAACTGAGAAATAGAAATAGCCTAAAGCATAGATACCAATGGTCTTCTAAACAAAAATGTTTAATTTGAGCTTCTCTTTCTCACTTCAGATTAGTTTTTAAAATGTGGTGCAGAAAGACCAGCATAAAGCCATTAAGATTTATAATTTAAAAAGATGCTTCTCAGGTTTTTAGTGGAAAAAGTCTTAAGAAAATACATTGTTAAAATTTAATATGAAAAGGTCAAATTGTCTTTAATTCTTCATTAGCAAATGAATGTGCTAAACACTAGATTGCAAGGACACTCTATGTCACAGAAGGCAAACACATTCCTATGTAAAATCGAATGCCCACTTACCACTTGCAAATTCACTGAGATGAGCTGTGATTTTTCTGGCACTTGCATTTAGAAGTGCTATCTTCTTCAGTCATTCTTTTCTTTCTTTCTTTCCATTTCGTGTGCCATCATATGGGCCTCTCTTCAATAACAGTTCTTTATGAGTACCTACGAAGTTCAACAAAAATGTCTTACAGAGATAGGAACAGTAAGCAGGGAGACATTCTGGGAAAGAGTCAATAACCAAAGGTGTTAAGATCAGAAATAAGATGACCCAGTCCAGCTGCCTGTGCACTCACATCCCACCCAGCCACAGGAGCACCATGGTCATTATTCCTGGAAGCTCTCTCTCTTGAAATCACCCGCTTCCCATAAAACCAAACAATCATGTGTCCCGCATTTGGGCTCTACTGAACTGCCTTAGCCACAAAGCAGAGTCCCAGTGCATTCTGAGCTCACTTGTGAGAGTCAGGTCAGTGATGATCAAATGTGCAGCTCCAAGTCCCTAAGCACAACAGATAAATAGAGGCAATGTAAAATGTATGTTCTCATTCAAAATGCTAACAAAAAATTATCTTCCTGTAACAAGACCACTGAGAGTCAACCACAAAAGTGAATTCCTACAGTTCAATTTTTAAAAGATAATATTGTAAAGAACTCTACATAGGATATACCAATTCACTTCTTTATTCAACCAAGTTATTAATTACATATTATCTGCTAGGGTACAAATGTTAAAGAAATTCAGGTCCTCTAGAAGAGCAGCAGGTGCTCCTAGCCACTGAGCCATCTCTCAGCCCCTAACTTTAACCAAGTTCAAACAGGTCTCTTCACTTTGTCCTGGTCTTAGGGGCCACGTATGTATGACAAACTTGAGGAGCTGCTACCCCACTACTGGTAAATAAATGAATTCTTTTATCCAGGGAAACGAGCAAGCAAGCCTCAAGTACATTTTGCAACATGGCCAAAGTAATGCAGCAAAAGGCTTGGAGCTCTCAATGGTTTCCTCACAGCACTTTCTGTCAATCACATTATTAGGAAACAGCACAGATCAAACATCCATGACTCAAACCCCAGCCACTCACTGACTTAAAATCTAGAAAAACATCACTCTGTAGGATACAAACAACATGGAGCCCCTGAATCCCAATGCCTCTGAACTATAAAATGTCTACAATGTCATAACGCAGTAGCATTACATCTCCTAACCTGCTACATCCAAAATGATATAAATAACGGAGTCGTTTTTCAAACACACCACAGTAAAAACCAAAGTTGCATGTACCTATCTTTAAAGACATCCATAAAGCTACTTGACTTTTGAGTTTATTCTACTCTAAAAACTGAGTAAGCATGGCAGTTAACTCTGAGATACCAGGCTCTAGTTGACTTTAGGAATCAGCCAATGAGCTAACATAATTTTAAAAATATCATCAATATTCAGTTTATTATCAACAAAGTAGACCTAAGTCTTACATGGGAGCTACAGTCAAACTGTGTACTGTCTCTCTGTCCATTCCGGGCTTCACTGTAACATTGAAACATGTAACATTGTAACACGGCAAAACTTAGGGAGGATAACGCCCACTTAGGACTGCTGACTGCCTCACTGGGAGCTGCCCAGCAAAGAAGCACTACTGCCCAATGGTAACTTGAAAGGAAGTGAATTAAAGGTAAGTATGACTTTAGCAATTCCTAGATAAAAGCATTCCTGCACCCCATCATTAAAAGTGGTACTAACATTTAGCCATCCATCTACTTTCTATTTTGCTGAATACCAAAGCCAGGGAATTATTTATTAGAATAAACCCTTTAGGGCCAGTGAGATGTCTCCATGGGTAAAGGCACCTGCCATCAAGCCTGCAGACCTGAGTTCAATTCCTGGGACCCATAATGTGGACAGAGAGAATAAACTCCTTAAATGGTCCTCTAACTTTTACGAATGTGCTCTTGCAAGTATGTGCCCACACACATGCATACACACACATTCACACAAAATAAATAAACTGTGAGGAGAAGTCCTTTAGTTACTGCAGTCTTACCACTGGCATTGTGTTGCATGATAAGTATGCAGGAAAGAAGTGCGTTTCTTCTGCTGTCTGCTCTGTTTCTAAGCAGAAAAAGAAAACTACAGGTTTGATCTGAAACGAAGTTCCTACTCCAGGTAGGAAGCCAGATGTCAGACCAGGGAGTGGAGCATGGATGGACATCAGCACTCCATTTCAGAAACTGGTGAGCAAGTCCAGCTAAGGCATTCTGAGACACAGTTCTCCGAGAAGAGTTCCAAGGAAACATGGGTGCTGTAGTGTTTTGGCTCCTTTAATGGTCTCAAGAAGGCACCCGTGAAAGGCTCTCTGTCACTGCATTCTGGACAAAACTGAACATAAGCTGTTGGCCCTTCACGTGCATTTGTTGCTCAGTATACTGGCTTCATCTATTCCCTAACAATGGACCTCCATTAACAACACTGAGCTAGCTAACATACTTCTGCACTCTCCTGACAAAAGAATAACTTGGGAGACGTAGAATGATACCAACTGAAGACAGACTGTCAAACACTGTTTCCATGTAGGAAAACTTCTGTGGGAATTTTCACAGAGAAACACAGGGGTACAAAAACACATAAAGCAACATTAATGTAGGGTGGAGACAGGTACCTTCCTCCAAAAATAAGACCAGGGAAAAACATTTCAGGTACAGTAAACACCAGAAATGAAGAGGCCAAGTCAGGTCTTTCCTGGGTGTTAACCAGGCACATTCTTCTAAGTGGGAAAATGAGCAAGTTATTGCCCTTCAAGTGGCCACTGGGCCAAGGCATCCAGGGAGAAGAAAAAAAGCTAGATTGGCTTGCCCACACACAGCAGAGTTTACCAACGCAGGTATGAACTAAGCACAATAACATTAAATGCTTCTACTGATGAAAAATCCTGCAGGTTGTGAACAACTTAATAACTCTCTAACCACAGAAAAAAGGCTTAAAGCCAGAATTTGTGAGTTTACAATCAAGCACTGCTAATTTGTACCTAATATGATCTATCTCTTTAACACACACTCCCACTCCCCCGCCCCGCCACTGCCCCATCTGTCTCTGTCTCTCTGTCTCTCTGACTCTGTCTGTCTCCCCAGCCCACGCCCCCCCCCCAACATCCAGCCTCTTAAAGCCTAGAAGAAGCTTAATCTACTCTGAGATGACTACAGGAGAAGAGAAGGCCTATAATGCAAAACACATGGCCAGAAAATGTCACCATTTACCCCAGGGAGATATACACCAGGAACAAGTAAATAAGCTGATATTACAGTAAGGTGTTCAGGGTTAGCTAGTGGCCTCACACATGAAAAAATGTGCCTACCAAACTAGCTAACACAGCTTCCTGGGGATTCTTAACCAACAAATCATAACCCAGACCAGACCAGAGGCTTGTTTCTTTTATTTTTCATCCTCCCCCCTCCTCCCAGTGCCAGTGAATCAAACCTAGGGCCTTGCTCATCCCAGGGAAACACTCTACCACCAACTGACATATATACACAGACATTGACATGGAGCTAGATCATGGGAGACCTGTGCTTGTAGCGCATTCTATATATGTCAAACATTTTTAATTTCAGTAATTGCATATAATAAATGTATACTGACTGTTCCACTAGATGATCTTTTATTTCTAAGACATTTGAAAAGTTGAATCTCAGCCCTAATATTTTTGTAAATAAGAAAGTATACATTCCTTTTCTTTACCGGTTATGCCTGATAAATTTATGCTGCAACACGTAACATCCCATGCTGAAATGTTTCCATAGGCTCTATATGGACATTTCCAGAGTTCTTGGTCTCTCTACTAATATACGTGCTTTCCCAATAGGATTCTGAATTACCCACTACGAATCAGGGAAATCAGGCAGTGGGCACATAAGTTAAAATGCTATGATCGACTGATCTCTTTTTGTCTGTCGTATGGATGTTTAGGTACTTAGGTATTTAAATTATGTTAAGTAAACAAAGCATATTTAGACATCAGTTTCTCTTAAATATGTCTATTTTGCTTATTCCAGCTACAGCTCCTAAAGTACTAACAGAAATCTCCACAGTTTGAAGACAGCTAATGTAACGCTGCTGTTTTACATCCAAATTGAATTGTGGACTTCCAGTACTACAAGCATTTTCTAATTATTTTTTTTAAATCAGGTAAACGCTCACCATGTCAAAAAGGTGTTAAATTAAAAGCAGACATTGTCCAGATAAACATGGGAAAGCTTTAAAGATGGGCTCTTGGAAAAACTTAGCCTGGCTACCTAGTTGTCTAGATGAGAGAATAAACTGGATCCCTGGCCTACTCATGACCCCGTAGCTGGACAGTACAGAAACCAAAAGCGAATCTGGTTTTTCTTTCTTCAACTCCAAATCGTTTTTGGGTTTTCTGTTTTGTTTTGTTTTGTTTTGTTTGTTCTTTTCCCCCAAATGATTTCAAACCTCTTCTCCTCTTCAAAAGCCTTACTATTGAGAGGGCACAACTAAGGTGGAAACAGAGTACCCCTCTGAACTTTATCCGCGGATCTCAAGCTCTGGAAGAACTTAATGAGATATTGCACCAAACCCTTTCATCTAGGAATGGCACGCACTAAGCAGTCATCAAACGGTAATGGCTATCATTACCTTTTACCACAAAGTAGGTAGTGAATTGGGGGGGGGGGGGTGCGCATAGTAGCAGTGGGTGGAGGACTCATTTGACAAGTCTTTTAAACTTACACTTAATTACCTTTATTTGCCCTTATTTGGGGCCGAAACTTTACACTGATTTATGACCCACAATGACCTTGATTTTTCCCCCTCCTGTACTTTTATGAACTGCTATATTGCAGTATTTTCAAGTAATTATCGGCCAGGTCCTCTCAGCCCTGAAGATACACACATCTTCCACTGACTCATAAGGTATCTTAAAATGTGACCCAAATACAGCTCGAGAAAGATCATAAATTTTAAACGACCAGCGCCAGGCTCAGTCCAGCGAGCGATTACAGGGAATGGTAACAAGTGCAAAGTGCTGCCATGCGGAAAGCCATTTTCTCAAAACAACCGGTGCGGCCGAGGGAGAGGAGGGAGAAGGTCAATGAAGGTGCACGATTTTTCCACAGGGTCCTCTGCAGCTCCGCACCAGCGACCTCGAAATGAATGAAACGTTCGGTCACACCGACAGCCCGAGCCCGGGGGATGCAGGGACGCCAGAGTTCCGGAGAGAACTCGGCCGATTTCTCTCACCACCCCATTCAATTCAGGGCCGCGGTCTCCGGGAGGGATGCTCCACGGCAGGTGCGGGACCGCCCGCCGGCCCACACTCACCGCCGCCCGCTCCTCCGCTCTCCACTCGGCTCCGCGCCTCCGCCGCCCAGGCCGGGCCGTGCTCCCCTTCCGCTTCCGGGAGCCGAGGCGCCGGGACCGGCCGAGTGGGTGTCGGCATGCCCGCGCGCCCGCGCGGAGGCACGGCCGTCGCCGTCTCCGCTTCGCGCCCCGGAGCTGCGATGGGAGCCGCCGAGGGCCGAAAGACCTGAAAACGCTCGCAGCCCAGAGCTGCGCCCGGCCTACCTTCTTCGAACCTACCTGTGCTCCCCTCCCTGCAGCCCGGCCCTGCCCAGGGGAGCTGCACACACGTGTCCCGACACCCTTCCTGCGTAGGACCAGCCTTAGCCTTAAGCAGTGCTCACTTCCTCCTTCTGTCAGGGAACAGGCCTTTCTCCCCAGTGACAAGCTATGGATTTTTCATGTTAACCTTGCTTCAAAACTCAGTCTGCAACATTGACATCCTCAGAAATCTTGAAGAGAATGGAGTCTCAGGATTGCTCATTCCGTACTTGAATTTTAATAGGATCTGGAAGTGACACCTATCCTTGAACCCCAAAGCAGCAATGTTCATTCTTAGGGCCTTCCAACCCTCTTTTGGGATTCTCCAGCCATCCAAGGTTTTTCCAGTTCTTGCTGGCAACCTAAATCCACATTCAAATAATCTTTTTATGTCTTTCAGAAAAATCTCTGTAAGTTACCAACGTTCCAATCAGTGAAACCTAGGAAAAATTAATGAACTCGGCAGTTCAAATAACCCATCTCCCAATCTAAGCTGTTTCCCTCACAAACACTTGAGAAACAGTAACTAAAACTTTTTGCACTGCACCCCCCAAACAGTGCTGTGGGAAGCTTACACTGTTCATGGAGTATGAAGATAGCTCCTTGTGTCTACATGTCCCAGAAGGAGATGATGTGTGGATGGGAGATAAATTCCCTGCTGTAGGAAATCTGAACTTCGTATTAAATGGTATTGAGAGCTTTCCAGAACAAATTGTTCCTGGTGGTACCTGTTACTCAGGTCCTGGGATGACAGCTGTACTAACTCTGAAGCTAACCTCCAACTAGTTTGCTCCATTTTCAGTCAAATCCCCTTAATTTCATTCCCCTTATGAAATCTTCTACCTCCCCTCTGATAGGGGCAGGATAGAAAGACAGAGAAAACAAGGGAATATGGGAAAGGATGAGGCATCTCACCCTGGGATCTAGCTTCCCTCTTGGCTGTGTGTCAAGAAACTTCAACACAACCACTCGAGCCAAGATTGCCTCCAAGATAATGCTCATTTTTCCTTATACATCTCAAACGGCAATGTTAAAGTCACTGTGATGGCCTCTTAGGGCCAGGATGGCCGTGGCCTTGAGTTTAAACCTGTTAGCAGTACTCTCAACTCCAAACAGTAAACCTCATGAAACCACATTACAATGTACAAAAAGGGCATTCTTTAAGATAAGAGAAATAAGTAAATCACGGCTTTATTTTTAAACCATTCTTACTTTTGAACTTTGCTTAATCTCTAAATTTTGTAAATTACATCTTTTGAACAAGTTAACTTAGAAATCTGCAGAATTATGTGTGTGTGTATATACATGGATATGTATATATACACATACATGTGTATACATGTGTATATATGTATATATGTATATGTTATATATATCATAAAGACTCCCAGTGTAACTGCATCTCTCTCTCTCTCTCTCTCTCTCTCTCTCTCTCTCTCTCTCTCTCTCCCCCTCGTGTGTGTGTGTGTGTGTGTGTGTGTGTGTGTGTGCGCGCGCGTACTCGCGTGCGCACCTCCTCTGTCCCACACTCTTACTCTTACTTGGACTTAAGTCTGAAGTTTGTGCTGTCCCTTGTCGATACTTAATAAATTCACTTTGCTCTGACTTGTATTTGAAGATCTAGCTTTACCTTTGTGAAGTCCTAGAATAACAATGTTGAGTTGCATCCCAAACTCAAGGCTATCCTCCTGTCTCAGGCTCCCTAGTGGTGGGATTACAAGAGTGTGGCTCTGTGTCTACCTTTTGGACATAATGCTCTCAATGGTAGCCAGACTTTGAGGGTGTCCTTGGGAACCCTGTCAGCGCAGAGTTCTGTGTCGTGGCTGCCCTTGTAGAGCATTTACGGGGCTTGTTCCAATCCTTATATTATCATGAACTGCTAGGGATTTGGGAACGTGTTCTTTCCTGATTGCAAACACTTTGTGACCTCTAAGTCATAGATGAATTTGTTTTCACAGTGTGACCCCCCAGACATGCAGCATCTGTGTCACCTGGAAACCGGTGAAAAATCGTATTTTTAGCCATACCCCGATCTCGAAAGTTTGGAGGAGAAGCCCACAAACCTGTGTTCTAACAATTTTCCAAGTGATTCAGAACAGATACTCAGATCCTAGAATTGTTCGTGTGCGAGTTTTGTTCTGTTTCAAGTTAGCAAGTCCCCCTTTCACACATAGCTATGGGGTTGAAAAACTTGTCACATTGCCTTTAGAATAAGTAGCTTTTATTATCATTATACATTTGCTATAGTGACATTTTTGTTCCTTGGTTTCTTTGACTAAGCCAACATAATACAGGCAAAGAGTAACTTTGAAGAAAAACACTTATTTTCCTTCAAACCAAGTGACATGGATTACGTATTGTTTTGATGTCTCACCAAACATCTCTATGAAGGGGAATAAATTGTGTCAAAATAAATAAATTCACAAAAAGTGCAAAAAAATAGTTAAGCAACATATGAGTGCACACAAACATTAGAAGTATACATGTTTATGCCCGTGTTCATACATTAAACTTTCTTTACAAGTCAAACCATTTCTACAAAGAACTTTCTAGGAAAAGCATGGAGGGAGGGCAGTAGCCAGAAAAATATTCCTGCTACCATGAATTGTTTTAACATAGGAAGTTAAGGGACACAGACAAAGTCTTGCCTCCCCCATGAGGTTTGTCATCTCAGTCTGAAAGTCATGCTAAGCATTGACTGTATAGACAGACATGTCACAGCGAGTACACAGAAGAAATCTGGCATCCATAGTAGATGATTGCTGGAAGAGATTTTGGTTGTTAGTGCTGTTGGTTTTCTTCCTTCCTTCCTTCCTTCCTTCCTTCCTTCCTTCCTTCATTTATTTATTGGTTATTTTATTTATTTACATTTCAAATGTTATCCCCTCTCCCAGCTTCCCCTTTGCAAACCCTCTATCCCATGCCCCCTGCCCCCTGCTTCTATGAGAGTGCTCACCCACCAACTCACCCACCCACTCCTGCCTCACCATCCTAGCATTCCCCTGTGTTGTGCTATCTAGCCTTCACAGGACCAAGGGCCGCTCCTTGCACTGATACCAAAAAAGACCATTCTCTGCTACATATGCAGCTGGAGCCATGGGTCCCTCCATGTATACTTTTTGGTTGGTGGTTTAGTCCCTAGGAGCTCTGGGGGATGTGGTTGGTTGATAGTGTTGTTCTTCCTATGGGGTGGCAAACCCCTTCAGCTCCTTCAGTCCTTCCCCTAACTCCTCTATTGTTGTTTTGTTTCTGTCCTGGTGGAGATCTAACCTAGAGCCTCGAAAATGCTAGGCAAACACTTGACCAATGAACAACATCCCCAGCCCAAGAGCCTTTCCACTAAATTTAAGCATGAAAATAAGTCACACGCAATATTTCTCTCCAGATTCCTACCCCACTCCACGGACCTGTGATGCTGAAGCATGATTACTAATCAAACTGATTGTATGTGGGAATTAAAAAAGAAATGACAGGGACAAGTAATGGTGCCACCACTGCCAACACCGTGTCTGACAAAGGCACAGGCAGAGCATTTGTGTGGATAAACCCAGCCAACCACTGTGCTCCTGTGCCAATACTAGGGAGGACTGGATTTTACTGCAATTTCCAAAAGTCGGCACAGTCCAGAGCTTAATCAGCACTGGCTAATAGCCCTTGGCAGCTCTGGGTGGATGGCGTTCTCCACCTGCCCAGCTGGGTCTCATGCCCTAAGCACCCACATTTGATGCACATTCATGATGTCTTGGTTGCTCTAGTCATCACCTCCATCTGTTTGAGTGGCAGAGTGCCCATTCCAGAATAGACTAATAATCTAAAAGTTCTTCTTCACCTTTTGGGAGGTAGCACATCTCTTTGGACATGTGATATAAGTTGTAGGTCCATTCCTCAGAAAAGTACACACATACATAAATACATACATACAATATATATTATACACATTCATTCATACATAAATACATACATATATATTATACACATACAATATATATTACACACGTACAATATGTATTACACACATACATTCATACATAAATACATACAATATATATTATACACATTCATTCATACTTACATACATACATACAATATATAGTACACACATAAATATATATTACACACATACATTCATATATACATATATACAGTATATATATATTATACACATTCATTCATACATACATACAAGCAAGTACTCTTATTATATATGTGTGTGTGTGTGTACACATAAAGTTATACACACTGTCCCACGGTGGACACAAGGAAATTAGGAACATCAGGTTAAGAAATTACCCTGAGATGTTAAAAATAGATAAGGCAAGCTTTTAAATTTCAAATAGCAAGGGAAACTCTGAAGAACCACTACATTCTTAGAAGACAAAGGGAGAGCAATGCTGAACACACAGACACAAGCCACTGTTCTACTGTTCTACTGTGCTACTGTTGCCAAGAAGCTAGTAGTCTCAATAGGGTGGATCACAGTTGGTCTGTAGAGAAGCAAAAGAGAGCAGGACTTGGGGTTCAAGTTCCCAGAGGAGGGAAATGTGACTGTATAAATACATGAAGATATGAAAACATAAAGGTTCCTGTGTGGGTCAAGTATGTATTAGGTAGAAAGGTAGAGAAAAGAACGAAATGAAACAAAGTCAAACCACAAAACCAAAGCTACATCTGAAGAAGAGCCATCAGCTTTCAGACAGCTGGAAGCGTCTGTTATTGGGGCAACATTGTCAAAAAGCAGAGAGGTGGCATGTTTGGAAAGAGTTAGATATTCTAAATCGAAACTGGTTTTGTTTCTTGCTTGTTCTGGATGCTTTGACCAAGTTAAATAAAGATTAACTTGGCAGTGTTAATGTTTTGATAAATGCAGTAGGGAAATATATTCTGATAAATTTTAAATCCAGGACAGTAAACAAGTTAAAATATGTTTGAGGTTAAAACAATGAAAATTAGATTGAATGAAAATAAAATGTAAAGAACTCTTGACACTCAGAGTGCTAGGAAGACAGACAGACGACAGATAGACAGATGGGCGGATGGATGGACATGGTCAGACAGACAGCACAAACTACAAAGAGTAGAAGTCAGCACCATTGCTGCCAAGGCCGCACAGTGCTTAAACAATGCCATAATGAACCGCTCTGATGGCAAATGACTTCTTACCAGTGGAGCCTTGGACCATGGCGATTTGCATGCACTATTTCTGATACTCGATTGCTCTGTCATCTTTACCTCCGGTCACCACTTGATACGTAGTTAACTCCCTCCTCCTAATCCTACCTCCAAACACCAACCGATCCCAAAGTGATCCAGGCTCCCTCAGACTCAACTACAAAAACCTGTGACCCTCATCCCTCTGGCCTAGGAGTGTCTCCCCTCCTTGAGAGACAGTAAATCTGATTGTGTCAGGCTGTGAGACACTTTCTGTTCCTCATCGGCTGGTTAGGTCCTAACAGACTGTTTAATGATGAAATCTTTCCATTGCTACAACTCAAAGTCATGTTCACGATCTCCTTTCTGTGTCAAAGGCGCGATGAAGTCGCAGCCACTCCCAGTAATGAGGCTCAGCGGCTCACACTGAGACTTCCAAGGTTGGAAAAACCAATGCTGTGTGCAGATCATCCTGTTTCTCATCATTTGAAGAAATGTGGATTAAAGTAGAAGACAAAGAAAAATCATCTTGTCTGGGTGGGTACTGGTGATTGAACTCAGGGCTCTGTGTGTGCTAAGAAAGATGACGGCCACCAAGTTACATCATAGCCCTTGGTTTGCTGTAAGTAAGCTTTGGCCATGTAGCCCAGCATGGCCTCAAACTCTTAATTCTCCTCTTTCTACCATCCAAGGGTTAGGAATACTGTTATGTGTGACCATATCTTCCTGGAAAAAGCTTTACTAATATGCCTACTAAGATATAGTTCCAGTAATCATATCTGAGTAGACATAATTAGCAGAGTCCCAAAAGAGTAATGCATTAAGTGATCCTAGAAAGAAGATAAAAATCCATGCTATGGTAAAAATACAAGAATATGTAAAAGTAGAGAGGGTTCAAGACGCTTCACAGTGGTGGAGCTGTTGTCTACCATGCACCAGGTACTGGGGGTCATCCTCATATAAGTAAATAAATTAAAATGTTTTAAAGGGCATTTTGATGGTGAAAACCATCAAAGGCAGAAATTGAATGAGGTTGCACACTAAGAAGATGGAGAAGTGTCACGGCCCTAGAGAGGCGGCGGTGCTCTAGGATTGGTTGGGGGAAGGCTGTTGCGTTCGTTCTGGAGAACTCTTATCAGCAAGGATGACAGAGAGGATGAGTGCATTGGGTCTCCAGGAAAGAGAATGCAGTAAAAGCTGAGAGAAGAAGGCTTATTCTTGGGAACCAGCCAAAATAGATTAAAGATCAGAGAGAGGAAGAAATGATTCAATAATCCCCTGTGCTACAATTATTTATAAGTCACTCTCCAGCCCTGCTTTCTGTTGAGCTCCAGATCCATTAATTAAGAGCAAAGCCTTCCCCTACCCCATACACACTTACTTATTATGTACACTCAAGAATGCAGTCTTAGGGGACAGCTATGAAAGTCAAGGGAGGGTAAGATGGTCTTACCAAGGCAGGCCAAGCCTCCCTACCTCATTTCCTCTTCCTGTTAACCCATTAGTGACTGAGTGAAGCAGTGTGAAAAAACAAACTACAGGCCCCAAAGAGAGAGACCACCATTCCAGCTGAAGGGTTTCTGTAAGACTAAACTTTACTGTTGATCGAAAACGGCGTTCTCCCAAAAGAAGAGTGAGTTTGCCAGGGCAGGAAGTGCTCTTGGCTCTGGTTGTAACACAGGTGATGATTATATCTTTTCTCCATTGACTGGGGTTGGATCTCAGTGTTTCACAACTGGCTAGCTCAAAGGAATCTAAATAAAGCAGACCCGGCTAAGCGACTTTAGACACTTAAGTTCCCAGAATGTAGCAAGGCCTTTGTATAAATAAAGTGTCACTGGAAAGGAGGGATTAAAATTTTTACATAAAGGTTTTACAAGGTGGGTTGAATAAAAAGACTTGTAGGAGAATCTTAAAAGGCGAGGGAGATTAAAAAAATGTTTTTGAATTTCTTGCCATACACAGACTTTTATAGTGTTTGATAGAAAAGACTAAAATTCAATGGCTCTTGGAACAGGAACGTTTTGGAAGAAAATGGAGCAAGCTCAGAAGCATCCCCGTGTGTCCTCCTGTCTTCGTGTCTGCATGTCTTTATGATGCCAGCTAAGCATGCCTGGATCTGGTCTGGAAAGCCAGGAGCAAGAGTGAGGTCGAGGTGCATCCAAACACCTAAATCTCCCCCTGAGACCCGAGACCCGCAGTAGGACTGTTTTCTCCCTGCTCTGGGCCTGCAGGTCACCTTACAACCCCCACCTCTGACAGCTTGAGGTAGTCACATGGCCTGGTGGTCAGGTTACAGGCTAAACTTCCTCTCTCCTTAGAAGGACATGCCCAGCAAGCACCTGGAATTCCTCATACAAATGAATCATTCCTCATCACCTGGGCCCCAACCAATAATTGACACTCACCCGGAAACCCCGTACTCACTCCCCAAGGTTTATATAGTCCTTATGCTCCCCACCCCGCAGGTAAAGAGAACTGTTTCACTGAAAATTGTCTCTGGAGAAGTCTATTTGCCCCAACCTCATGCAGACAGACTGTTTAACTGCCCACCCAGCCAAGCTTCATTCCTTCCAGTTCTGCCCGGCATACAACGGTGCCTGGATACCCCGATGGAAAAAGCAGACCCACACGGGCACGTAGACGGATTCTTACCCACAATCTTAACATTTGAACATGCGCTTGATGGGTTTGAACTAGGCACGCGTAGAAATACCACTTCCCTTGCTAAAGTATGAGTTTAAAATGAACATGCTCAGGAAAGTACCCGGACTCAGAGTGCTTTCCCATATCGATATATATGAACTTACTAGATTTCATCTCTTGGTATGGCTTTGCCCTCACCAAGATGCAATTTGATTTGATAACAAATTAAATGTACGTTCAAAACAAAACCAAAATAACTCAATAGCCTCTTGACTTATGAATGCTCTGTTTATTCTAATTTCCTTTTTCCTTTTAAATACGTTTATTTCCATTGACAGCTTAGGTAATGTCGCTTGTCACATTTTGCTTCTGGTAAGTAAGGCAAAGGTGTTTGTGAGTGCTTTAACCTTCGCCCATTTCTGTAGCAGGGAACTCAAACAGTGAATGACTTAGAAGAGAGGGAGTGAGGGAGGAGGAATAGATCAGTTTCTAATGTGGCTTTAACAGAGGTTCAGCTGTAAGGCCTAAGGCTGTATGTCTGTCCTTCCCTCCACCTCACATACAGAAGGGAAAACGTCCATTTGAGTGACTACAACCCTCAGGATGGGCTCAGCAAAACATTCTATAAAGAGATAGAAATCTTTTAAATCTTGAACTTAATTGTTTTTGTTCAGCTATAGCATTACACTGTAAAGCAGCCTTAGACAATTTGTAAATGAGCAGGAAGGCTGGATACCAATAAAATTATAATTTGAATCATGGGTTCAGGGTCTACGTAGCCTAGTACCTCAGTATCTACGGACCCTTGCCTTGTAGATGATTGGAAACTCTTAATTTTAAAGAGTTTAATGAAGAAGGGATGTCTGACTGTGCCCCAACTCTGGCACTACTAAGTAGATATTGCTTAATTACCCAGTGCCTCAGTTTCCCCTCATGTAAAAAAAACATAATAACCATCATAAATTGCTTGAGATTTATGAGTGAATCAATGTATCTAGTGAAGAAGGGGTGCAATTACTGTTAATAATTTCATTTCAAGTAGAAGTCTAAGGACAGTATGGTAACAAGTGTGTACCATTTTAACGTTGTTTGGATAAAGAATAAAAGCCTACAAAGTCCCGCTTGATTTTGTTGTCCCCAAACTTCTACCTCATTGGAATTTTTCAGATCAAGAGCCTTACTCTGGAACAAGAAGAAAGCCCTAGATTTTTAGGTCCTAAAAGAATGATCCTTACATTCCTCAAGCTCAACATTTTCAAACATTAATATTTCACCACCACCTTAAACCTATTCTCCCTGTGTTAGCAGAGTTGTTAAGGCAAGAGCATCAGCCCTGGCGGAGCTAGCTCCCTGACCTCGATGGGTCAAAATTAAAATTAAAGTCAAAATTAAAGACACAAGTAATGGCAGAAAGCAGAGGAAGGAGACTTAATCAATGTGACCATTGCAAAAGGAACACAGGGGCCCCGTGACTCGGAACCCCTCTTCGGGTCCTGATATAAGGGTTACATTTAAAAAGAGGGGATGGGGTATGCATAACTAAGAATCCTAATTAAGGTATGGTCTCCCCCATCACTCACCAACCAACCCATCATTATATCCTTCAGTTTCTCCTGCAAGGTGGCCTGGCAGGTTGTCAGAACCTTGCGAAATCTTTCCCTGAGACTCAGCTTCCTCCTCGGACTGTCACCTGACTTCAGCCTCCTCCCCCGGGTCATAAGGCCTGTAAGAAAATTCCAATTTCTTTTGGGTCTATTGTCTTAAAAGTCGAATGATAAGCAAAGAAAGCTACAACAGTCTCTTCAAGACATCTTCACTCCCCTCAGGACAAGGCACACAGAACCGAACTCCAGAAAGTTTGTCCAAGACTGGAAATCTCAGATTGCCTTTCCCTAATCCATCTATACCCATTCCCAAACGCGTATTTATATATTTCTATATTATATCTTGAAACTATTTGAGTCTTCTTATCCTTGTTGTAGCACCCAAGTTTACAAAGTCATTAGGTTTTGCTGTTAACTACACTGATGCTCTCTGACTTCTAGATAGACCTCTTTACCCAGCCATCTCCACTTTGTCCTTTAAGACTCTTCCATTAAAGAAATCTGTTTTCATTATTCCTTGCTTCAAGTCTTTACCATGAACTGAGACTTTCTACCACAGTATGTAATGATTTTATAATCTGGCCTTTTCAGCCTCATCCCTGTCCCACATCTCAGCTCTTCCTTTTGCCTTCCCTTCCACTATATGTCTATACAGTCCTAAAGTGACCTTGAATGATGGCTCGCCCTGTATCTCAGCTGCTAACTCCATACTCATCCTGGAGAATGTTTGAATCTATTCCTTCAGAACCACAGTCTACATTAGACATCTTCCTTTGGTTATGGGGTATCTGAAGAGAAAAGCTCCTGAGAGACCTGAAATAAGTAGAATGGAATCTTTATTCTCTGCTGGCAGGACTGTCCCAAGCAGATTAGTGCCTAGAAGAGGCCTGATCCTGGTCGTTTGAGTTTTAAGAGCAAAACCACAGTTGTGACATATACAGAGGGGCAGCTCTGGACTTCTCAAGCAAGTGTTGTTTACAAAAGCAAAGATGAGCAGTTAGACAGCCAGACAGTTAACCTTTACTTTAGATCAGGGTCACATTGTATAAGAATTTATGGCTGGTCCCGAGACCAGTTTTACCCAAGATAATTTTAACGCTTAAAGTATTCTTAGGACTCCTTTCCTGAGATGGCATAGCTACAGTTCAGGGCCCACTAGAATTTAAGCTTCTATTCGATGTTCCCACTTGAACACAGAATGAACCATTTGCTTGTACATTTTCCTAACAAGACAGCTCCATGAAGGCACAGATTCTGTCTTAGATGTTTGTCCTTCCATTACTTCCCTTGCTGTCAGATCCATCCTAGGAGTTCAGTGGGTTAGTTGAGTTAATGGAAAATGGGGGGAGAGACACTCAAAATAAGAGTCTGAATGGTGATCAGACAGTTGGAGATAGATCTGAGTCTGGTCTTGATTTACTGCAGATACTGGAGGGTTTTAGACATTCAAGAGGTGAGAGAAGGAATGGGGTTAGGAGAGTGATAGTCAAAAATAGGAAAGCCTAAAAGATGATGATGGCACTGAGGAAAGACCATTGGACTTGGTGACTAGCATTTTCCTGGAAAACTATTGAAGCATTTTAATAACCAGATAATTTAAGAATGGATAGATTATTTGGAAATGAAGGCATTGATTATTGCTTCAAGAAGCTGATAAGCAAAGGAATTGTTTCTTTATTAGTGTTTTGGAATAGAGATGTCTAGATTTAGAATTGGGAATTTAAACAAAGTGAGGGCAGGGACACCAATGGGTTTTATAGATCCAGCGGGAAGGTTAGCTTAGGCAGGAGAATGTTTAGTTACTCAATTTGCAAAATCAAAAGACATGATTGATGATGAGGGGGTGATGAGGTTGGGGATGTTTAAAGAGGGAAGGACAGCTGAATGTTTACATTCTAATGTCTTCCAGCTTCTTAGTTAGGGCTCCAGAACTAATGTGCTGTGTTCTCAAAGGGGGTGGAAAAAAGGACTCAGCCCCGAAGAGACGGAGGCCCTTAGGCAGCTAAGGAGACAGTTCACACCTCTCAGAGGAGGTCTGTCAACTACGGGATAAATCTGTGGAGTCCTTTAAGGAAAATTAAGAGAAATAAAAAATAGTACTTTCTGTTGTGCCTTACAGCTGCTAACACTGAAAAGATAAATTTTAAGAGATTTTTTTTAAATATATAAATTCAATAGACCATCTTTGAGTTCATGACATCCACATCTAATAGCTGGAAAATTTAGGTCACTGGCATGTCCCCTTTCAACACTCCAGTGTCAAGAAGGAGGGCTCATACTTCACTGGTTAAACACACATAAGCTCACATAAGCACACACATGCACACATGCATGCACTCAAACACACATGCACACACACAGTGGTTGACATGAGTGGAGTGGCAAACATGCTTGAGAAAATTTGCTCCATAAGAAAGGCAGGATAAAGTCCTGAGGGAGAGAGGCCTGCAGCAAACAGGGATCTAGGAATTCGGTAAAAACAAGAGTGGAAGGCCAGTCGGCTGCTCCAAAGCTGTTTCTTGGGCTCATTAGTGGCCTATTATGCTGCTCCGGACAGTGTCATTCCCCCCAAGCTCCCAGATACACACTACACACACTGTGCTTCTGACAGTCTTTTTTTTTTTTTTTTTTTTTTTTTTTTTTTTTTTTTTTTGGCACTCTCGGGAAAATGGAAACTTTAAAAGTATAACAGGATTACAAAAGGTCATTTCCAGTTGGTGTTTGCCTACCAAGTATCCCATTCACTCCTCTGCCTCTCTGACTTCTCCGTTTAGGAGGAGTCTGGGGTGTGGCTGTCCAGGGACATGTAGCAAACACTAGAACATGACCTCCTGTTTAGAAAGGCCTGCACCCGAGGACCTTCTCAGGCCCAACTTATGAAAGCCTGCATTCTCAGACTCTTCCCTGGGTGTTTATTAATTGCTACGGGAGCCGCCAGGCTGTCATTATGAAGCCTCGTGTAGGTGCTCTATAACTATTGAGAATGTATTAAAATTATAGCATGTGCAGTAGCAGCTGAGGCTGCTCTGTCAGGACAGTTTCAGCATGAAAACGCCACACTATGACTCCCATAATCTCTCCTTCTTATGGCTGATCCAACGCACCCAACAGACTGCAATTTTAACTCTTTAATCACACCAGGAACCACCTGACCAGTAGCGACACTTTGGCAAGCCCTTAAACCAGCATGCCCAGCTAATGATGAGATGCCTTGTTGTACACTCACTTGTGAAAACGAGGGCAGGTGGATCTTCTTTGATGTTTCCTGGGACAGGGAAAAGCCTTTCCCCTCTCTTCCTGTTGAGATGGGTGAGTTTGGCGTAGGTTATGTGTATGCAGTGGGATGCACATTTTGACGAGTTGACACATTTGTCTGACCTGCTCCTGGTGTCTGCCCAGAATAGACAAGAGCTCACTGATTCTTGTTTACTCTGCAAAGATCTCCACGGCTCTACCATGGTATCATGCTGGAAAGAAAGCACTAGCTTGCAGAGGGTGTCTCTCATAATGCAAATGACTGGCTGATAGCTTGGAAATGTTAATATTCTTAGGAATGGTGACATTATAGTATTCACATATGATAATATCCATAATTCTTAGAAAGTGCAGACACTGTGTTAAAGGTGAAGTTGCTTGCTTGTTTTCCAGTGCTGGGTTTGAACCCAGAACTTTGCTAGGCGCGATCAGAGATTTTTCAGTCCCTCTGTATCTCCTGTCATCTGACAAAATCACTTGTGCAGCTTAAAACAGGTGGACCAATCAACATATAGCACCAGCTCCCACCCCAGGCCTTCAAAATCAGAGTTTCTGTATTTCAAAGGCACACATATGCTAGAATTCTAGTATACAGATAGGGTTGAAAAGCAGTTGCTTATGGAATAAAACTCAAATGCCTCAACACCTCAAAGAAAAGGCACATTTTCTGTCTTCTTGAACAAGGGAGCCTGAAATGGCTGTTAAAGGTGCCCCAAGAAGCCAGCCCAATACCTGAGGCTTTCTAGATTCAAATGTATCTCTTTTGAATTGATACATCTGTGGGCTAGATACATAAACAGACTTTAATCGGGAACGTTAGAGAACTGGAGACAACTGAATATTTGGAAAATGACATGAGCAATGGATCAGCGGGGGGAAAAACAGATTATTATGATACCAAAGAAAAGTCTATCTGCTTTGTAATTTTCATTGCATTTTTTCCCCATGATCTTATACATTTAAGTTAGGACAAACAGGGGAACAAGACATGGAGTCTACTCTTGCTTGTTTGAGAGCCCTTGTGATGATCAACGCTACAGTTCAGGGTCCCAACAAAGTTCTCTCAACTATTTACTTGTGTGCTAAGACACTAAGTGAGGTGGAGGCTTCTCAAAGACAGCATCCTTTGCCTGGGGTTAGCACTCACTTCCTTTGCTGAACAGGAATCCAAGCTCCTTGCGTTGATGTCATTGCCCACTGGAAATTCTTGTTCTCGGGCATTGGTCATGAGAGAGGTATGTTTCTCTTTCTTGGTAGACAAGAAGAAGCTGTCATAATTTCTTTGGAAAGTACTTATCCAAACCCCACCCAGGTGGGTCACTTGTGATTGTTTTTTTGTTTTGGTTTGGTTTTTGTTTGTAGTTGCTTTTTGTTTTCTATTCTATTCTTTTCTTTTCTCTCTTCAGAGAAGGAAGAGGATAAAGAAAAAGAAGGAGGAGGAAGAGTCGGAGGAAAGCAATAAAATGAAAATCTGAGCCGGAATCGTAGGTGGGGCAGGAGTCCCGCCTTTAGGAAGCTACATTACAGGAAAAAAAAAAATCCTTCACTCTACTAGGTTACTCACTGTGTCACCACTGCAACTCCACAGAGCAGATCTCAGCGTCAACAGGCGAAATCAGAGTGGCTCCCCTCTGTCCCCTCCAGGAGGAAGAGGCCTGGACAGCAGTGTTGCAAGATTTCTTCTGGCACCTCCGGCCTCTGTTCCTCTATACTCCAGTTTGTTATCTTGCGGCACAATCTCCAACTCAGGGAAACCTTTAAGAAGCTCACGGAAATACAAGACTTTCTGCCCCGAACCCTCTCAATATTTGTGTGCATTTCTGTGGATCGTACACACCTTTTACTGTATTCTATTCAAAAACTCCATGTTGCTCACCAAATTCGTGTGTAATGAGCCTCAAACATGTAGCCACCCTTCCAGAGTAGTTCATGAAACATACTCATTTAGTCCTTTAAAACATTAAAATTACACATTATATTTTTGTGTATACATATAACCTGCAATAATATATCAGAGGCAGAAGTACAACAAAGATATATAATACACGGGGCTTCTTTTAAATGGTTTATAAACTAGGTAGAAATTAATGACAGTCAGATATCAAGTGGAATGGCCTTGGGTGGCACAGGTTTAGGCTGCCCAAGAGCCACATTTTTTCCTTATTCCTCATTTCCTTATTCAATCATCTTGGCTATTCTTGGTTGTATGTTACGACACCCCCAGACGTCCTCCTTTTCTTTTCTAATATAGATCCTGGCATATGAATGGTGCAGCAACAACCATGTTGTCAGCGAAAAGGTTTGTGGGAAATTGGCAGTGACAGGCAAAGAGGAAGGAGCCCATGTCCTCAGTGAAGTGTGGAGATGCTGGCTGGGCCAGGTTCCATTCCAGTGAAAGAAGTCCTGTATAGTTTATTACCTTCTGTGCTTTCTCATACTGGAATTGAGAGAACTTTACTGTTACTACTACTTTAGAAAGAAAAGCTTTGGGACCTAAAGGAGGGATAGACCATTAAATGAGCTGCAGGCTTAATTAAGCTTGTGTGCTATAGGTACATGTATACCTTATGTACATATAGATCATGTACATATAAAATTTATATATTTACCCAAATACATGTACCTGTTTATCATGAAGCATTATGGTATAGGAAGGAACTTGAATTTGGAATTTGGAATTTGAGTTCACCTTCTGCCCTTCCCTAGCAATGACAAGGTTTAGCAAGGTTACTATCACGGGAGCTTGAATGTCACCACCTATGAAACCGCACTGAGTTCTCTACTCCATACATTTCCACGCAGAGTCAATGAAGATATATGAGTCTATCGTGCTTCCTATATCTCATATACGAATATGAGAGAGCACTCACTTGGTACTGTCCTGGATATATGTTCAGTGTGTAAACATATTAATATTGCACCTTTTGTACTACAAACCCCTGTTTATGAAGCTCCTACTTACCCTGTGCTAGACTCTCCCAGGCACTGACTGCAGTGAGAAAATACCTATTTATAATCTCCATTCTCATGGAGCTGAGAATTCAGTTAATACCGCAAACAAAGGTCTAATTATGATCTGAGATGAAGCATGAAGTAAAGAAACGTAGCAGCGTAAAGGCATGTAAGCCGTGAACACAAGCTTGCCTGGGCTTATGGACCGTTCCCTGGGAAAGCAGTTCTTGAGCTTGGGCGTGAGATTTTGGGGAATTCAGCGCAGTATGCTTTATAAAAGAATGAATGGGAAGCAACAGCGTATATTCACTTGCTCCTGTATTAGAGACTTGAAAGGACTGGGATTATGTCTATTAAACGTGTCTATTCATAGTCTTTACGCTGGGCTTATGTGGATGGGCCTTGTTTATGTGCGAGTCTGTGTGCCATCTGTCTTCAGCACCCGAAGAGTCCAGAGGAAGACACTGGAGCTCTTGGGACTACAGTTACAAACAATTGTGAGGCACCACACGAGTGCTGGGGATCAAACCCCGATCCTCTGGAAACACTCAATGCTGTTCACCTCTGCGCATCCTCCCAGCCATATGGATTAATGAAGTCTTTAGTTCCTTGTTAAAAAAGAAAGTTGTTGGGTAGAAAGCTGTCCCACCATGCATGAGGCTGTAGATTCTGTTCTCAACAACACACATAACGCATACTCACATAACCAGAAAATGTCTTCTCCTAAAAGGATTTAAGGCATCCAAACACAGTAAAGTCTCAATGATTCGGTGCTCTTTCTGTGCCTGCGCTAGTCTTTGCCTCATCTGTTGCACACATCATTTTCACTGCATTCTGAAAGGCTTGAAGTGGAAGGAGCTGTGTCCAGCTTATCTTTGAACAGCCTGTAGTTTTTAATGTAGTACCTTGCATAGAATAAATTCTCTAAAGCCACAGGGATTAAATGACATCCTTAATTGGGGATTCAAGGAGTAGGTAAAAGAAAATCATTGACCTCACTTTGGTGGAAGATTATAACTCCAAACACCAGAAACCTGCTGTGACACCAAACACCTGTGGCCTTGACACTTGGGAGGTGGAGAGAGAAGAGTTAGTAAGTCATCCTCAACCATACAGTATGTTCTGGGCCAGCCTGGGCTAGATGAAATCCTTTATCAAAAATAATGATGTTAATGACGCTAATAGCCTCAAACATCATTGGAGTCAGGATTTCCATGTGACTTGCTTGACCTAACCATGGGATAAGGGTCATTTGTGTTTCTTCTAGAACGATCCTCAAGAATAAGTACACTATCTTTTCCTTTCTTTGTTTCAGACAAGATGCTTATTCCAGTGTCTGCTCCTGTCAAATGTGTAAATCCTGGAAGAATGTGAAGCAGAGGCAAAGCCAACCGGTGACAAATGTGTAAAAAACAAAATAGACCAGCATCCTCAAATGCCAAAAAAAAAAAAAAAAAAAAAAAAAAAAGTGCACACTGGGAGGATAAAATCTTAAAGCCCACTCAGCTGCTCTCTGTAGGGACTACTGAATGTCAGCTGTCTAGAATATACAGAAACATTTAGGGGAAAAATATATCTCTAAAAGGCACTGGAGAAATAAGGCAGGGCACTGTGCAGAGAAGAATCCACCACAGACCACTAAAGGAGACCATCGGACAGCCATTAAAAGGGCACCGCTTTAACGTCCCAGCTTCCAGAGAGCAGTCAGTCAAAAGCCATCTGCCTGTAGCAGGCTGCTCTGCGTAAGGCTTAGAGCCAGCTCATTCTCCCTTTTCAGTTGTTTGGCTTTCGAGTTCTTTGCCCATCTCACCCCAGGAATGGAAGCTCTACGGGAGCCGGGATTCTGTTTAACTTGCACTCGAGCTAGTACACAGCATATGTGTGAGTGGGGAGCCTCTGCTGAATAAAGCAAATGCATAAAAACAGTACCGTGCTGCTGAGCACTGTGTGTGTGCGAGCCTGCCAAAACGCAAGAGTGTGTCCAAGTTAGACGTGCATGTTCATGTGAAGGGGTGCGTGTGCAGAGGGAGCGCAGAGGTCAGTGTTGGGTGTTTTCCTCAATATTTTTCCTACAGATCTCTCACTGAACCTGGAGCTCACGGGTTTCTCTAGGTTGGCTGGCTGATTGTTTCCAGGAACTAAACACGTAGAAATATACACAGAGACACACAGACACACACACACAGAGACATACATAAACACACACACACACAGATAAATACACACAAAGATACATAGACACACACAGAGAAAGACGTACATAAACACACACACGCACACACACACACAGAGAGAGAGAGAGAGAGAGAGAGAGAGAGAGAGAGAGAGAGAGAGAGAGGCAGGCAGAGGCAGAGACAGAGAGAGACAGAGAGAGATACACACAGAGACACACACACAGAGACCAAGATCTAGGAAGTCCTTTGAAGCAAGGACCAATCAAGTCATAGCAATATTTACGAGAATATGGTCCAGGGACATGCTCAGATAGAATGGCCAGGTGAGACATCTATAAGACCAGTGAGGCATAAAGCTAAAGTTATAGAAAAGGAGCAAACAACTGTTTTAATACAGTTAGAAACTCTGCTGGGAATGTCAAAAGACCCAACTCAAGCTTGTATCACTGAAAAGCTGGGGTGGTCCTTGATTACACTTTTATGTGATTACCCCGTGTAGAACATCAGTCAGTGCCACAAAGAAAAAGTTGCCATGTTTAATGTGGTCCTGTAGCTATCTATATAAGTAAAGCAAATATATCTGCACTAGGGAGGGTGTAGCAGGAAGAATGCTGTTTTGTCGCCTTTTACTGTGAACTAGTCTATAAAAATATTCAAATACAGTCATAAGTAAATTAACTTCTCAAGCCTATTAAAAGAAAGGAAAACACAGTCCATGCAAGCCTAGACAGGTTGCTTAAACTTACAAGGCTGACTCTCTTTGCTGGTAGAATAGGTGACTACCTGCTTCACATGTGTTTTGAGAAGAGGAGATGGCCTTCTAGAAGACACATCTGGTGCCTGACGGATGCACGGTTTGTGCATAGCCTCTCATCAAGCTCCTGTGCTCCCGTGCTTTCTGCATTGAGCCGAGAGACACTGCTTTTTCTTGCAAGTGAAAACATTCATGAATGAGTGTTTTTATGAGGTTCGTACAAATCACTTTATGAACGTAAGCTCCGACCCTTCTATCACCTAGCCCATCTGGAGTTTACGTGCGAGGAGGAGCAAGCCAGAAGTTTGAATAAAACTAATGATTGTTTGCAGCTTGGGCTTGCGAGCCTATTTGCAAGTATAGATGAAAGGGATCCATGAAGACGTAAGGAGGAGAAGGGGACCCCAATTGGCAGAGATGGGTTTACATAATCAGGGTTAGGCGGATGCACACTAGACAGATGCTCAATAGCTTTTGGCACCGGAATATATTGACCAGCTGGGATATCATTAATGCTTAACAATTTTATCCTTATGACCACAGCTTGGCCAATTAGGTTGTCTTTGACCACCAAAGGGTATAATATATTCTGTTGTATGTGTCACATGTGTACCTCAGTAGCTCGTATTCTATTACATTGATGTGTTGCATAATACACACTAGCTATAAATGCATTTGCTTCTTCAGAGCACCACGTTAGATGGTGATTTAAAAGGAATAGAATTAAAATATGAAATTAATTTCTTTATAAAGAGTAATTAGTCATTACTCAGGAAAGTGTGTGTGTGCGCACGTGTGTGTGTGTGTGTGTGTGTGTGTGTGTGTGTGTGTCGTATATGCTGAAAGTAAAGGGATCTGGATTAAATAATTTCTTAATAAGTATTTGAAAAACTGCTATTAAACAGTAATCTGGCTGGCGGGGGGGTAGGAAGCAATGCTGTACAGTATTTGGGCATAAGTAAATACAAGCAGGGAAGAGGTGCTTGCTAAGAGAGGGCGATTAAATGACTTAAACAGAGGCTGCTTGTGAAATCAGAAGCCCTCAGCCAGTGTCATAAGCCCATGAAGTCATTTCAGAAGAGCTTCTGAAAGACCAATACCAGACATTTATGTGGCACAGTATGTCCAAGAACTTTTCACATGCTACAATTTAATGTATTACAACATTCAGATCATATTCAGAACTTGTTGTTGACGTTTGAATTTGTCATGCATACTCATACAATAGGAAGAAGCACAAAATAGAAATTCAACTTACTTCAAGATTCAAAGGCATGTGAGTAGAAGATTTTGTCTATAGACCATTTTGCTTCAAAATGACTTGCAATGTACTTAGAGACTTATGGAGTGTCTTAGTAACTTCCTCAAGTGACTCTACTACTGTTCATGTCCTTTCCTCTTATTCCAGGAGGAGGCTTGGTTCCTCATGCCTGAACCCCTCCCACGTGTAAACTGCTAAGAGTAGCATCACTATTGTTTCTTCAAAGTCAGATAACCAACAGTAAAAACTTCATGCAGACAGTACAGAAAGGAAATCAAAAAACATGGGCCACCAAGCACACTGCTCCCACATCTGTGGCAAGATCCATTCCATAGAATAAAAAAATTTCCTGAGTCTCAAAGGCAACTTTGAAGCATGCAAAAATCTCTTTAAAAGTGCCTCTGGGAGCTATGTGTTATGGTGCATGCCTGTAATCCCAGCACTCAGGAAGTGGATCAGGAGTTTAAAAGCATCCCCAGCCACATAGCAAGTTTGAGGCCAGCCTGGAATACACAAGACCCTGTCTAAACACAAGTGTGTGTGTGTGTGTGTGTGTGTGTGTGTGTGTGTGAGAGAGAGAGAGAGAGAGAGAGAGAGAGAGAGAGAGATTTCCATTGAGTTTTATATAACCCACTTGACCTTTCCAGATTAAACAACCCTCACTCATTCTGGTTTTGTTTTCTGAGGTAATCATGGGTTTGTCTTTTAAGCTGGGAGTCCAGAGATGAAGGAATCCTGGGAACCAGCCAGTAGGCGACGCTCCTCTCCATGTTCCGTCTTCACCATGCACTGACATTCTTCCACTTGTATCACCATCTTGACCACGGGGGTTGGGCTGGTGCAGTTCAGTCTCAAGTGCGTGGTGGTGAATTTGGTGGGTGAGCAGTGGGAGCAGAAGTTGTGGGGATGTGCCCCTTCTCCGGGAAAATGAATGGAACCGCATTTCCCAAAGCAAAGGTTGTTCTGGACAGTGACTTTTTGACAGTCTTCGTGGGCGATGGTCTGAAAGGCAAATGGATTAGGTCATCTCGAGGCATTTCAAACCACTCACGGCACAGAAGGATGCTTTAGAAGGAAGTGCTCTAAACTCTCCAGTCACTGACACATTTTATGATAGCCAAGAGATGGCATTCCATAGGGAAAAGGCCACCACAACAAAGCTTTCCTTTTTATTGGGTTACTCATTAGTTGACCCCTAAAACGCCTTAAGTTAACATGAAAAACTCCCACTAGAAACACCATACTTTATAGAATTTTCATCTAATTGGAGATAACCAAACGGAAACGAAAAGCCACGACGGTAGCTTTCTTATTTAACCACCATATCTTATCGTTCCGTTATCCACAGTGCATTGTGCACAAGGTGCTTCTCAATAAACACTGGTCAGTTAATCATAGAACAGGCCAGGCAGCATGAGTTTAATTCTGTCCTATTTCCCTTGAGCCGTACAGCATTCGGAACTCTAAGCAGCCGAATCGGAGTGCAGATGCCTGGGTTACGTCACCTTTGCCGCTTTCTCAGAACCCTGTACACCCAGTTTTACGCGTCTTTCAAAATATGAGTCAAACTCCTTAATTTTAATCTAATTAGCAGTAGAATTAAAAAGCAAGACTTTCAAAGGAAACTTGATTGCCTGAGTCGTAGGAGCAATTTTCTAATTGCACGTGGTCCGGCAAAGCAGATTTTACTCGATGACTAAGTTCGCCTCTGCTCCACAGGCAGTTGCCTCAGAATACTGCCCGCTTAATTGGGCAGTGTTACTAGACTGTAAAATTTTAGTCTCTCCTGCACTGCTTCTGGTTCTGTCTCTACTTGGTGCATTTTTCTCTGTTTTAGTTTAGCATCTGGAAAGTGGGTGTTGCCAGGAAGAAAGCAGAAGTAGAATGCTCATTTGTCTTAATAGTACGGAGCTAAGCACGGTCATGGTCTCTATAAGTTAGCCAGCACGAGTTAGGAGTCAGTCAAACAAGGAAAGACCTGATTTTGTATTAAGATTTTTTTTAAAGATAATTCTTTAAAAATCTGCGAGAAACATAAATTCCACTCTAAATTGTGTTTTGCAATCACAATGCCAAGACGTGATAGTGAGAATCTCAACATAGAGTTTCTGCAGGAACATTCTAAGCATCAAACAGTTTTAGCCACAGTTAAAGAAAGTTTTCATGAACCTGTTATTAAGCTGAGTGTCAGAAATGCATGCTGGGATATCCCGGGAGATGATCAGTTTGATTTGCATGCTTCTCTATGTAGCCCTCACGAGTAAAGAGAGAAGCTGCAGGGTAGTTCTGACAACTGCTCTAAGTTCCCAGTTCCCTAACTGAGGACAACGCCTTGCTTTTCTGTATGGATACAATCCAGCAAATATACACAAATTCAACAACGTTCTGTGCGTTCAGTACGGTGACTATCAATTCTGAGTATGCGTCCATGAAGCATTTCCGGCATCCCAAGAAACAGTGGAAACGTGAAACGTCAATGAGGGAAATGCGCTTACATTTGCCACCTCCCACAACGAATACCCGAGGACCAAGTCTGGAGTTAGAGAAGGCGGTGGGCTATCGTCAGTCCCTTCCCATTTTGCCATTTGTCCTAGCTGTTCAGTTGTCCTCCCTCTCTTGCAGACTCTGGTTGTTTTCCCTCTAGAATACATACCTGGTTGAAGGGCACTGTCCTGCAGGTTTCCCAGTGTACTTCATGGCTTTTGATGGGCAGGATGACCCCCTGGGAGGCGGGGCCCTTTCTGAACATGAAGCGATGCCAGAATTTCTTGGCTTCCTCCTGAAGAGGTGATCTCTCCAATTTCCTCACATCTGCTGGCTGAGTGAGGGCCTGGATCCCCGATAGGACATGATCACTTTCCATGTCCCTTGTGGGATAAAGTTCTGCCTCAGGTTTCTTCCAGAATCTTCCAAGCCTAGACAGCATCTTCTCTCTCTGCCTCTGGCCTTCCCTAGCTGAGCTGGTGCCCATGAGATGTGGCACAGCCACAAACAGATCCGGCTTGTCTTCTGCCTCCTCATGGTTGACCATGTGGAGGTCTCTGCGACCCCTTTCTGGGAGGGCAAAGGAAAAAGAGCCCTGACTCTGGCAGTCATCTACACATAGGCCTGCCTTCCCCAGAGGCAAGAGCACAATCAACTGAAGAAAGAGGAGATGCATGGTACTGGATCCCAGAAACTGAGATTAGAGTTACAGAGCACCAGGCCCAAAAGAGAGGCTCACTCTGCAAGACTGCAGCCAAGACAGCCCATATATGCTACCTGCCTGGTAGAATGGGGAGGCAGGTGGTCAGCAGGTGGGCAAAGCAAACACATTAAGTGTTTGCTCACATTATGTAGCGTTAATGGTGTCCTGCCTTCACTTTGGCTCTGTGTATTTAAGGCCCCAGTGAAAGCCTGAGACCCAGGGGGTAATTAGCTGCTGGTTTAGCTCTTGTCTTGAGACTAAGGAGTGGCTATATTGGCAAAACCAACTTGCTTTCTGTCGGAATTCCTCATGACTGCCATTAGTAGAAGAAACAGTCAGCTAACATTTGCTGCACATCTGCACAGAGCTAGACACGGCCAGTGTTTACTAGAAAAGCATCTCAGCACCTCAGGCAAAACAAAAAGGGCACATGAAGCAACAGCCTGGCTCTTCGGAGAGGAGAGGAGAGGAGAGGAGAGGAGAGGAGAGGAGAGGGGAGGGGAGGGGAGGGGAGGGGAGGGGAGGGGAGGGGAGGGGAGGGGAGGGGAGGGGAGGGGAGGGGAGGGGAGGGGAGGGGAGGGGAGGGGAGGAGAAGTAAGAAGAAAAGAGGAGAGGAAAGGGGAGGGGAGGGGAAGGGAGAGGAGAGGAGAGGAGAGGAGAGGAGAGGAGAGGAGAGGAGAGGAGAGGAGAGAGAGGAGAGGAGAGGAGGGGAGAGGAGAGAAGACAGAACTAAAGGTGTCTGTCACAATTGTGGTTAGGAAGCATGTTAGCATGGACAGGAGCCTTCTTTGCCTTCTCTTGCATTGGAATGTGGACTGAAGCTGTTCGTCACAGCTGAGTTAAGGGAATACAATCTCTTATCTATACATGGAGACTCACAATTCTAGAGTTAATCCTGTCACATGGGGAAACAAACACTGAGTGCCAAATTTCACAACTGGCCAGAGATCAGAAAACTCTTCCAATTGTTTACAAATTTCTCCACAGGATCCCTAGTGACTTAAGCTGACAGCTCATCAATCAGGGCAATCTGGGAAGATAATGTGTCCCTCCAGCTTTGTCGCTATTATTATTTTCTTTAACATCAAGGCTTGAGAATGTAGACTACAAACCAGGACTGATGGATTTGGGGGTGAAGCTGCAGTGGGCAGAAGAGGGTCCTTACCTGACTGAATCCACATCTTCGCCTTAGTTCCAAGGAACTGGCGAACACATTCAATAAAGATCAGATTCAATAAACACAAGCCTTCAGGGATCAAGAGAGAGGGTGGCAAATGAAATTAGTCAAGGGTACAAGAAACCTATCGATAAAAGGAAACCCTGGAATTGGGGCCTGTCACCCAAAATGGCCTCCCAAGGGGAAACACAACATATTTGCTTATCTTTCTTCCCCCTTTCATCTAGTCACCACATTCCTTTCTTTTGCTGGCAGAGATAATGCACAATGAACCCTCTTCTTGTTTAGTATGCAGATTTCTTCCCACAAGTTCCCCACTGTGACATCCTTCCAGGCATTTGTGTTCTTGATAGGCCTTGCTGAGTTCTGTGAGGCAAAGCCTTGTGTGAGGTATTTTATAAACTATGTTTAAATGGATTATCATTTTACTAGAATTCTAAAAGATATCTATTTTACTTGTTTCAGAGGTCCTTGGTGACTTCCCTGGTACTCGTCGAAGGACTGCTGATCCATACCACTGAACAGTGATAGTGACCATTTATTTTAAATAGGCTCTTTAAAACTTTACCCAGTACTTGAATTTCCTAGTTCTCCTCAGCAGTCCAATGCAATGTGCTTTCCAGAGCAGCCATTAAGTCTTCTGGTAATAAATACGGTGTGAATGCCAACTAGGATACATTTCCTGGTTCGTTTTTAACGTCAGTGTTCCGTGGCTTAAATCCCACTGCTGTGAGTCACACGGGGTCTAGCAGGTCCCAGCTAAGCATTAACCCAGGGATTCTACCTGGGGTGTCAGCTTGCCTGGTTCTGGAAGTACCCAACAATTTCTGTTGAGCAGAGACATTTATAGAAGACCTACTCTGTAGATAAAAAAATCAGGATCAATACTGGAAAATGACTAAAATGATTAAACTCTGCCTTCTGCCTTAAGCAGGTTAGACACCCAGGGGCATGGGCACTCTGATTTTATTACCTATGGGGATGTCAGTCACTCATTTTTAAATTTTCCTTTGGTAGTAACTTCCCCTCGTCTGGGTCCAAATTTTGGTACTTATAACTGTCAGTTACAAATCACTCCTGGAGAAATTCCTTTCTTTGCTCTTCTGCCTGATTCAAATGGGCAAATATTCTGACTGACAAGTAGCCTCTCGTTGGGGAGGCATGAAGTAAAAGGCGGTTTCCAGACCGTCCCTTTATAACTCGGGACAGGGAAGCTCCCGTTTCTTGGTGTTGTATGCTCTGATCAGTTCTAAAGCTCTAGTTGTGACATTCTGTCTTAAGCACATGAATATTGTTTTGCTTGTAAAGGAAAGGAGTGACTTTTGTCTTCAGTTGACATAGGCATCCCTTCTGTCCATTGAATGGGCCAACTGTAGGCAGGTCTGCAGGAGACTTCCAAACACAGCAGGAATCTGTCCTTGTGTACTCCCTACCAACCATCACAGGGAAACAAGCCCAAGCCAAGGTAAAGGCACCTGTGAGGCTAAATCCACTTCCTGGACCCAAGTAAGGAAGAACCATGGCAGCCAGGCGCAGATCACTCGCTTCATCCACCACGCATGCGTGCCACGCTCCAATTTGCAGGTCCTCTGCAGCCCTAGAGACTGTTACGAAGAAATCACTCAAGAAAAAAAAAAAAACCAAACAAACAAATAAAACAAAACAAAAATGGAGAACTGTCATAAGTATGCTTCACTCTCACATCTTGCTGCGGCTGAAGTTCTTATGCCCGGTTTTCCCTACAGCACCGCATCTGCTTCATCACCATATACCACAGATCTAACCGAGTAATGTTTATGTGAACATTTATTTAGCATCGGTCCTACTCTGGATTTTGGAGTCACAAAAAGATCAAACGGATGGCTCTTGTCACCATCTTAGGATGTAAGTCCATTCTTTTCACACTGTGAATGCTCCGAAGTCCCGGTTTAGGGAATGGCTGAGGTTATTAAGTACCTTATATCTCTGAATCTTCTGGTCCTCGCTCCCTTCCCTATCCAGCTTAGGTTCCATAGTTCACAAGGTTAGACTTCCGTTCTGTTCTCTGTTCCCTGTCCTTTACAAATTCCAACCTGGGAGGCATGCAGCTATTCGCGTATCCTATAGGCCACCCTGCTCTGCCAGAGACGTGAGAAGATGGGACAAACTGGTTCTGTACAAAATACCGTTCTCTCCTCTGCTCAGCACTCTATCTTACTACTCTAGTCATTTCTTATTTTCCACATAAACTTAAACTCCAATTATCTCAGCCTATTGGTTGCTCTGGCCTGCTCTCCTTTTCAGCGACCCCTTGCCCCTTCTTATACGGAGGATGAAAATTTCTCACACGTGACCTCAAACCTACTAGCTCATCCCTCTCACCACCTCTCTCTTCATTTCGTTGAATAGCCCATAGCAAGCTCTCCTGGTCACCCCCATAGCTCTCCTGGTCATCTCCATAGCTCACTGTCACCCCATTAGCATTTTCATAATGTTAGACTGCCTCAAACTCTTTCAAAATGTCTCCTGCATCCACAAAGGCTTTCACATTCTGTCCTCCAGTGCTCTCTCTTGCATTCACAACTCAGCATCGGGATTGTTTGTACAAACCCAGCCTCTAAGTTCTTATTTGCTCCATCTTTCGGACGAATTCGGTCCTAAGTAGAGGAGGGGAAGAGATGAGCATCAGGGAAAGGGTGAAAAGCTCTGAGAATCTTGAAACTTTAAGGTTCAAGAGCAGCCTGCTGCCTGTCTTGAGGAAGATGCTTTCTATATACTCCATGTAGAGCTCCAACTCTTAGTGTTGGGGTTGCAGGCCTGTGCCCAGACTTGGGGCTAGGTCCTTCTTTATTTGTTCGTCTCATGACTGCTAGAGCTGGGTTTAGCTGAGATCCCTAGGTATCTTCTTAGCACAGAGAGATGACTATTTGGGGTCAGGACTACCTTTCCTGGAGTCTGCAGGGTTCACAGCACCGAGCCAGACGTTTGACTGAACACATTTTTCTGTTTCATTTCTTTTCCTGGCCTCAACTCTACAGTTTGCTTTGTGAATGTCTGTTCCAACCTCCCAAATCTAACACCAGTGTGCATGGAAACTTCTGACACGAGACTGGCTGTGCTTTACTTACTGAGAGAGGTCTCTGTCCTAGAGGACTTAGACTTAATTCTCTGCTTAGACTCTATTTTAAAATCAAATTTCCATTAATTCTGGAAGGCTACAGAATAAACCATTCCTTATTTCCCAAGCTGGCTGCATCTCAGAGTAGGTAGTATCTGAACTCTGTCACACTGCCACAGTTTGTAGACCACTCTCTGGGGAAGGGTTTTGACACTCCCAAAGAAAGGGAACTCAGGCAGGAGGAGGATGTGCCTGCCAGGTAGCACTAGGCAGCTTGTCAGTTGTTGTGCTCCAGTTGGAAGATGGAGGTAGTGTGTCACCAACATAGAGTGCAGGGGGCATCTGTCTGAAAACTGTTTCCCTCCTGGCTGCCTTACCAGTTTCTGCTTATACAATGCAGGCAGCTTGGGGGAGCCATATTGTCCCTAGAAGCTCATAACACATGGACAAATGATTAAAAACACACGGAAAACAGTTCCGCAGCTAAGCTGTAATTCAGATGGGACGGAAAATCAACTTGCAAAGCTTTCAGCTGACTCAGGGCCAAGTGTAGGACAGAATGCAGAAGGAGTTGCCAAAAGAAAGGAAAGTTGTGTGTGTGTGTGTGTGTGTGTGTGTGTGTGTGTGTGTGTAGGGGGGGGGTGGTGCAAATCATGGATCAGAAGCCTAAAACAATGATGCCTTGTATTGACAGCCCTTCTCTGAGGCTCTCCAAGAGCAGGCACCAGAATCAACTCTGAAAATATTAAAACCTTCATTTTATGAAAGGTTTTGGACAGATTTATATTTTCTACCCTCTATAAATAAAAGTTGGCTTTACTATCTTGGCAGCACCTATGCAGAAACATAATCTTAAGTATCTTTAATGTAAATATTAAAATATTACACATAATATTACCTCTAGGTGCAGGAATTAAGTAACAAGATGGCAGGAGACAAACTCTCTCTCTCTCTCTCTCTCTCTCTCTCTCTCTCTCTGTGTGTGTGTGTGTGTGTGTGTGTAAAAACATTGACAATAAGATGGGAAAATAGAGCAAACCTGGTTCTATTTATGCTCCTTGCCTGAGCCTGGGCCCAGGTTGACTATAAATGCAGGCAGGCTAAGAAACCTAACACAAAGTTAAGCTTAACCTAATGCAAAACCCTAAGAAGGCTTATGGTATCTGTTCACTAAAATCACCTGGATTCTGCTGGGTAGAAAAGCAATGGGCGAAGGCGTTTACTGGGAGCCTTTCCCTGCTGGTCCTTACTGTTACTTAGCTTCTGCCCTGAGAGCTTCTTCACTCCCCCATAGGCCCGACCCCCTTCTTTTCATGTGTAGCCCCATTTAGATCATTATTGATTTTATGCATGATCCATAAACATATCCTTCTTGGTATATGCAGCAAATATGTGCCTAAAAGAAAAATCCTAAAGGAAATTTCAATAATGTGACTCCAGAAGCCATTCTTAGGAAGTAGCTCCCACCCAACGTCAGTCCATTAGCACAGCAAGCATTCTATTCTGTCAGACGAGACATGATGCCTTCATTGTTATTAGAATGAAATTTGCACATCATAGCTCTTGTCTGAAAGCAAGGCATCCTGGGACTTCAAGGAGGGCTTTTATAGTCATCTAGATGACCCCTGAAACAGTTCCACATTGAACACGAATGCCCTAACACATGAGAAAGTTACCACTTGTGATATAGAACCTTAAAACACCGGTTCTCATCCCCCCACCACTTCCTCCTCCTCGCTGCAGTTAGTCAGTGGTGTGATTCTGAGAATGATTATGCTAAGTGAGAGAGAATGGCAAAAATAGTAGAGTGCATATGCGGTCCATTTATAGAAAATTCTAGAAGTTATAAGGCAATCTATAGTGACAGAAAGTTGACCAGGTATTACCTTGAGATGGGAGAAGCAAACTGGAAAGATCAGAAGAGTGCAAAGGAACACGAGGAAACTTTTGAGAGAGGTGGATATAGTGTGTGTGTGTGTGTGTGTGTGTGTGTGTGTGTGTGTGTGTGTGTGTGCGTGCTCTAACTGCATGTACATCTGCAGGCCAGAAGAGGACATCATATCACATCACCGATGGTTGCGAGCCACTGTGTGGTTCTGGGGAATTGAACTCAGGACATCTGGAAGAGCAGCAACTGGTGCTCTTAACCATCTCTCCAGTCCTGTATTTATTATCTTAATTATGAGAAATGACATAAGCATATTATGTCAAATGATGCATGCTAAATGTATAGTTTAATTGTCAATTATAAACAGTATCAATAACGTTTCTTAAAGAGAGGAAACAATTATCTGTAGGTGCCTGTAATCCCAGTACATGAGAGGCAGAAACAGGAGGATCAAGAGTTCAAGGACATCCATGGGTACACAAGGAATATTCTAGGCCATCTTGGGCCATATAATATCCTTCCTTAAAATACAAATGCATACACACATGCATGTGGGCACACACATACACACAGAGAGAAAGAGAGAGAGAGAGAGAGAGAGAGAGAGAGAGAGAGAGAGAGAGAAAGAGAGAGAGAGACAGGGACAGAGACAGGGACAGGGACAGAGACAGACAGAGAGACAGAGACAGAGCACAGACTTAGAGAAAAAGACAGAGAGAGACAGAGATAGAAAGGGAGGGACAAGGGGAGGGAGGAGAAGAGAGTCTCTCATAAATATAGACAATAGGTTCTAATAAAAAACAAGCCAAAACAAAAAATCCACTAGCCAATTTAAAGCCAACAATAAATGTAAATGGATAAAACATCTCAACTAAGACATCGCTGAAAGGACTAGCCAAGAATTGGAAGAAAACATTTTATTATGCAGAGTAAAACTCAAGAAAAATGTTTTTTTTAATGGTGTGGGGATGTGAACAGGTATTTCCCTAAAGAAGATCTATAGATGGCAAATAAACGCATGAAGATATAATAATAATAATAATAATAATAATAATAATAATAATAATAATACCATTAGTCACCAGGCACACATGAACTCACCCCACAGTGTGGTGGAACCACCAGCTTCATAGGAGCAGACCTCCACAGTAAGTGCTGGTAAGCATGTGGAAAAGCTGAAATATCTGGACTCTTCTGGTGGAAGTAGAAAATGGTCTGAGCGCTTTGGGAAACAATTTTGTGGCTTCTTAGAAGCGGATGCTGCCCAACGATCCAGCCATTGAACTTCTAGGTATTTGTATTAGGGAAGAGATAGTGTAATACCCATCCAGAGACTAACCATGAATGTTCACCACAGTTTTATTTGTAACGGTCCCAACTATAAACTAGGTGTCCACTACACGTCCGCTGTTGTGTGGACAAGTAAATGAGTCACGTGGGTGTCTTTATGAGCGTTTGAGGTAACACAGATTAGAGAATTTTGAGCTGCACTTTCAACTGCTCCAGCTGTAACAGGATTTCTTCCCGTTGCCCCTGTGTTTTACTGCGCTTTCGGAGTGTCTATTCCATTTAGATTGTTCTGGTTATACTACTGAGCTATCCACGACAGTCCCCATTATTGCAAGAATAGCTGTAGTACAGTAAGAACACTAAGGGCTGCTACTGACGCAGTCCTGGGATTAGTAATCTGTGTTTTCTTCCTGATTAGTCTGACTAGAACTTTATAGAAGTTGTTTTTTGAAGCAGCATTTTGGCTTCACTGTTATCACCAACTATTTTCTACTATTCTTCATTGTTTTTCCTAGTGCTGGGGATGGAGCCCGAGACCCTTTGCACGGCAGAGAAGCCTGCTACCATGGGGCCTTTGGGGTTTTGAACCATGGTTTTATCATATAGCACAGGCTAGTCTTGAACTTGGACTCCTGCCTCTGCCTCTGTGTACCTCTGTGCTCCTGACATTCCTTGGCGTTCTAGTGTGACATTTGTTACCTCCTTACTTCTGCCTCCTCCTTGTCTACTTTTCTTCTTTCAAGACAAGGCCTCACTATGGAGTCCTTGATGGCCTGGAACATGCTGTGTAGATTAGCCTGACTTCGAACTCACAGATCTGACTGACTCCTGAGACCTGAGATGAAAAGCAAGCGTGTACACCACACCCAGCTATTTCTTCTCATGACAGTACAAGTGGGTTGTTGGGTGAAGATCTATGACTTTTTAATAAAATATTATTGAAAAAAGATTATTATAAAATTTCCCCTAAGTGCTGCCTTAATGACGTCCCACAAATGTTGATCTATTTTTTATTTTCTCCAGATCAAAATACTTGTGAATTTCATTTTTAAAATTTTATCCATAGCATACACATTAGATAAATGTACATTGTGGTGGGTAAACACTCAGAGAATCTTCCAGAAATGTCTTTGTCACCGATTCCTAATTTAATTCCACTATATCTAGGGGATATATTCTGCTGGGCTGGAAAAGTACACAGACATTTTATGTTTCTGCCCTAAAACTTTGCCTTGTAAATGTTTCAAGTGTCCTTAAAGATAAACGGCAACACTTCCGGATATCCAGAAATCTGTTACACTGTTGCAGTGAGCTGCAGCTAGATTCTGCACCGCACCCTCGCTGACTTCCTCACTGCTCGGTCCGCTGACTTTAAAGAAAAGGGTATCCACCCGCCTAACTGTGAAGACAGATCTACCCATTCCTCTCCCTTCTATCAGCTTCCGCTTTGCATGTTTCTAAACTTCATTACCAAATGTATGGACGCTTCGGATCACAAGCTTCTGTCCCTTAGCATTATAAACCAATCTTCGTTATCCTTGGCAATACTCTTCCCTCTAAAATGTGTGCAGGCTGACATGAATGTAGCCACTCCAGCTTCAAATAAGGTCTAAGTGGCAGATCTCTTTCAACCCGTCTACTTCTCATGGATTTGGGTATTTATATTAAAAGTATGTTTCTTATAAGCAGCATGTAGTACAGTCTTAACATGATCTTTCTATACAGTGAGTCGAGCCAGTCTGCCCTTTGAAGGCCAAAATGCAGGTGGAGAGAGGAGGGAAAGGTGGACCCGCGCACACTCCTTGGAAAGTGTTGCAGGTCACCACGAGGCCGCTAATGGGAGTGTTGCTTGATCTTTGTTCCCTTCTGTCTTAAGATAAACGGAATTTTATTACCTAGCAGAGCATAGGGCCTATAAAAGCTGTTCAAAATGAACAGTTCTGTGTAAGTTATGAGGATAGTATATTCATTTCCTGAACGATCCTATTCTAAAGGCTTGTAAAATTAATTTCATGAAAATCACGGTGTTCTGGACCTTACTGACATCCAGACACTCTGCTCTTAGTGGCAACTCTTTGCCATGATTGATGGGGAGGGAGGAGAAGACCAGTGAGGCAATGTTACCAGTTTCAACTTATGCCAAATTTAGCATTCCTTGCCCATGAACCAATGATATAAACAAGCAAACAAAATCTGGGCGAGCGTCAGGCATAAAGGGGAAGGCGTATCTGAGTAAGTCAGATAAACACAGCAGAGCCAACATCCTGTTTCAGCTTTTGGGAATGAATTTTATCTGGAGACTTCTCATAGCACTCCACTGTTTGAAATTCATCAACGTAAAGTATTCTCTTTGGGGCTGGGGATAAAGGTCAGTGGCAGGATGCTTACTTAATATGTGCTGGTTTTAATTTCCAGCACCTCAACAAATTATAAAATAAATAGCTTTTAGTGTATTCACTGGATTGTGTAATCATCTCCACAACCTAATCCCAGAGTATTTCCAACTCCTCAAAGGGAAATTCTATACCCATGGAGAGTTCGTTTCAAGCCCTCAATTTCTCAACACCTTGAAAACTTCAGGTTCACTTTGGATTTATAAATTTGCCTATTCTGAGCATTTCATATAAACAGGATCATACAACATATGGTTTAGGGTGTGTCTTTCATAAACTTTATAACACTAGTCAAAAATATGTGCTAGAACACAATAAAGCCACCTGAATATTACTATTGAAAGAGATTCAATCTACCATTTCTGTATGTATCTTTGTGTGGGGTGTGTGTGTGTGTGTGTGTGTGTGTGTGTGTGTGTGTGTGTGTGTGTGTGTGGTGTATGCACATAGAAGCTGGTATGCATGGGTGGGGGATGGGGGGTGAGTGCATAATGGCCAGAGTTAACCTCTCACTTGGAGCTGATCTTATCCATTAGTCTAAGTTGGCCAGAGTGCCCTAGGGACATCCCAGTTACTATCCCCCGGCAATGAGATTATAAGAACAAGCCCTAGCACTGGCTTGTTACAAGAGTGCTGGTGAAGAACATGCATGTTCTTAGTATGTTCTAGGTAATCATAGCAAGCATGTTACTCAATGAACTCAATGTCCCCATCCTGCTCTCTATCATTTCTAAGATGTCAGCCCTGATGTTGCCTTCTTTACTCTGTAGACCAGAGGAAGAAATTTTGACTTAAGAGGACCTCAGTGTTCTCGTCTGTAAAATGGGAGTAACAAATAAGTTGATATGAAAGATCTCTGTTTAATTTCTCTTGCTCCAGGGATCTATGGTAGAGACACAACCGTCTATTGTTTAGGAAGAAAAGCTAGCACAAATTAAATTTAAAAAACTTCACTCCCATCTCCTTCATGGTGACATGAATTCAGAAGTACTGGGATTAATGATACCTTGAGAGTGAAGACCCATTTCTTCATCTGGAGAGAACACGACAGAAATGAGCCTGAGCAGTTAGCCAGAATGTGCTTCCCTCCCAGCCTGAAAAGAGATGACAAAATCACCAAGCTCCATGGCAACCTCCTCTCTGCTCCAAAGCTCTCCAGGTCAACTGGGCAGTGGTGCTGCACACCTTTAATCCCTGCTTTCGTGGATCTCCGAATTCGAGACCAGCCTGGTCTACAGGGTGAGTTCCAGGACAACCAAGGCTACACAGAGAAACCCCGTCTTGAAAAACAAAAACAAACAAATAAGAAAAAGTTCTCTAGGCATTAAAACTTTTAGAAATTTGCCTCTATGTTCTGTGCTTATCTTATTCCACTCCCTACTGTATCTCTAGATTGTTACGACAATGCCAGGTGTTGCTGCATGTTCAATACCACTGAGCAAATACTATATGAATGCTTGGAAGCTAATAACTTATATCTAATCTAACTATATATATATATATATACATATATATAACCCCATTACAATTCAAACCGATGGTGGCACATGCCTATAATCACAATTCTCAGAGACGGAAGCCAATCGGATCATGAGCTCAAGGGGCAGTCTCACCTACACAGTGAAAGACTGTCCTGAAAAAACAAACAGTGTGGCATAAATTAAATGATACCTGTGAGGCCCTGTGAAAAGTGTAAAAGATGACAAACTAAAGGTACAGTGTCTGAGGATTAAACATGTTTATTTTATTGGCTTTGACACAACACTAGATACAGTACGGCTGATATACTACCTCCTTACAGAAATTAGCACCAGTCGATGATTTAAATGACAAAGGACCACAGTGTTCATTAAAATATATGCATATTTGGGCTGTATTAAAAATAAACTAGACTAGAAATACAAATAAACATTGCTCAGTTTGTTTTCACCACTCCAGGGAAGAGGAGGAAATGATTAGGGCCAGCTTTTAAGATTTATCTTCAGTAAACATATACTATGTATCCTTTTAAAGATCAAATATCAGAAAAAAATTTAAAAGTTCTAAAGCATTGAGCTGCAGGTATGTCCATGCATGTAGGAAGTTCCTGAGTGGACATTCAAGTTAGAGGGCATGGGCTGACTACAGTCGGACCTCTGCTGTATACCCTGCTTGGCTACTGGCATCACCAGCACTCCCTACTCAACCCTGACAGTCGTGGCCAGAAGGTAAGCTTGCCTGAACTTGTGTGTTCTTCTAATCACTTAGACCTGATGTCTCACTTTGATAAAGCTTTCATGTCAAGAAAATTTCAGAATGATCTATTCCTAATGGATATAAAGCCCAAGCCATCCCCTATGTTAACCACTTGCAATTACGGCCATGCCATTTTCAGTGCAAGAAAGTCTAATAAACTGGCCTTGCCACCCAGGTTGAGCATGGTTGGCATAGCTCTGTATTTCCAGCTTTAATGGTGCACGCAGCTTTAGAATGAATTCCTCAATATCTGAACGGGAGAACTCCATCCTCTTTCCCACAGTCTGAATCCTAACTTTGTACGGTGAGGAAGCTAGTGGATTACAAGGAACTTGGCTGGAACTGGAGTGGAGGAAGGATTTGGCCAGTTTTCGTTAAACACTAAAGGATCCTTATGTTCCACGGGTCTTTGTATTTACTGTCTACAGACTCCTCCAAACCTCCGAGCTAAGAGCAGCCAGCTCTGCAATTACATCTGGATTTCAATAAGAGACAGAATGTCTGAGTCTTATCCTAACCTCCTTAGGTAAAAATGTCTATGAACCAAAACTTTGATAAATGAAGCAAGCCTGTCATGTTTTATATCCAGAAACTGGAACGACTTTCTTAAGCCATTTTTAGTGTCTGTAACACTTGTGATATTATTATTCTGTTTAAAAAGTCTGCCCTAAAGCCCTAGTCTACTTGAACACCTCATTTAATTCTAAAGTTACACCGGTACTCATGTGACAAGTTATATTTGGCACAGCTGTATTTTTTAGAGATTATGAAAAGAAAAAAATTTATTAAACATTTCAAAAAGGACGTCCTAACTTCCTAGAATTAACCCTGGGTTCCAGAAGGGATTGTTGAGAGACGCACAGCATGCTTCATTGCTACAAATGTTCCACTCAACTGAGTTTATAAATTAATAAGGCACCTTCTATTGGAGAATCTAATTAGCAGAGAATCCCTGCAAATTCCAGAGATGTAAAGTCTCAAAGTCCCATCAAAATCCTTTCCAAGAGCGTGGTGTGGACTTTCAAAGGGTCTGCTTCCAGTATTATTTTTCTTTGGTCATCAGAACAGTTCATGAGGGTTCTTCTGAGACAGTGGCCTTTTTCTTCTTTATGTCAACCATAGTCATATACACTCCTTATTCCACATATCCTTTAAAAATATTTGGTCAAAATTGTAAACAGAGATGAAAATATTGCTACTTCAAAGTTCACGTGACCTTGGAAGATGGGAAAACCTATCATTTAGGAATGGCACGATGCCACGATTGAACTGAGATGTAACACGTCTCATGAGTGGAATGGTTTGATCTCCTTAGCAGAGGCAGAGCCATGCCTGCATCTGAGCCCTCCAATAAAGGCAGGCCTCTGCCCCATCCCACTAGACCTATTCAGTTAAGTATCCTCCTGAGAGACTCTTCCATTTCAAACAGAGCCCCTTTGTCTATACACAGCCTCTGGTATTAAGTTCACATTTAAAGGACCTAAGAAGACAAACCAACCTTTGGCATTCGACCTTGGTTTAATGGCTCGGCAGGGCTAGGTTCACTCAGACTGTGGTGGAAGCACTGCAACACTGATCTTTCTGGATGGACTCGTTCGAGGTCTACAGACAAAAGCATTTAAGGTCCCTGGAAACTCGTACTGCCTGAGAGCTGGCATAGGAATAAGTCTGAATCTTCTAGAAGAAGCAAATACTAAAGCCTATCATACTGCAGACATTTATCCAGAAAAATATTGAGACACAGAAGTTGTATCTCATCTTGAAAGGCACATTCACGCAGCTATCTCCCTGGGACTGTTTTTCTAGTTTCCATGTTTACTTGACAGACTCACAAAGGCATGATGGCCAGTCAGCCACAGCAATGCATTTCCACAGAACAATACTCGTAGATCTTGTAAATAGACAGATGAGAAATCTCGGGTTCCGTTCAGAGTTTCCTTGAGCACACAAAATTGTGAGCCTTGCCTTTGCTACAGTTCTTTGTTTGCCATTGTCCTCTTCTTTGAACCAAAACACAGTTCTTTCCAGGCTTCGGGTGCAGAGGGGGCCCTCTCCTCCAGTTGGTGAAAGCAACAGGTTCACCTCCAATCCACTCCCAGTGGCCAGTTCGCACTTGGTTCTTCAAGCCTAACATGAGCCAAGAGAACATGCCAAATATTTTTATTACATTTAAACTCAGGTACCATGGCTAGCCTATTCCTTTTTATTCTGCTTCTCCTCTCAGAACAGGTGGGAAGCTGATCTCTTTACACCAGCTAGCCAAGTGCTCTACCACTGGCCTGGATTCTCCTCTTCTACTGTGTTCACTTTTGGGGTATGGTCTCACTAAGTTCCCCAGCCGGTGTTGAACACAGTGTCCTCCTACATCAGACCTCCAAACAGGTGTAATTACAGGTGCAGACCACCGGACCTGCCTTGCTCTGTGGTACTAAGCAGAGTGCTAAGTAAATATGAGCTCCAGTTCTAGAACCAAGAATAAGGTTTGGGACCAGAATATGACACAATTAGGAGTATTAGACTTTGGAGCCAAACAGACTCTGGCCTTTTGGGTAGGTTACTCAACCTTTCTGAGTTTTAGTTTTCTCACCTAAAGAATGGGCGTAAAACAGTATACACAGTTTTGCTGAAGATTAAAGGGGATGGGCTATGTCAAATTCTTACCATAGGCAAAGAGCTACAGGCCACTAAAGAACTCTGAGAGTGGGAAAAATAGTCTTTCATGGGGAAGAACCCCCTACTGGTTATTCAATACCAACTAGTCAAACCTGAATTCACATACATACAAGTAATGGTGTACGGACTGAACACGTTGTATTTATATATTCAGGAATATACATACATATGTATATGTACATATTTATAATAATATATACAATTAAGGAAATAGAGGCCATGATTTTGAGAACGAGCAGGTGGGAGATAGGGAAGTGTTATGCAGTGGTTCTCGACACTCTTAATTGTGCTACTCTGTGATACAGTTCCTCATGTTGTGGTGACCTCCAACCATAAAATTATTTTGTTGCTATTTCATAGCTGTGATTTTGCTACTGTTATGAACTATAATGTAAACATCTGTGTTTTCAAATGTTCTTAGGTAATCCCTGTTATTCAACCCTGGAAAGAGGTTGCAACCCACAGGGTGAGAACCACTGTGTTAGAGGGAAGAAAGGGATAGAGGGAAATTATTTAATTATATTTTAATTTAAGATTAAAAACCCTTTTAACACATCTTGGTGTCTACTTAATGGCCAATATTAATTTTTAAATTTATTTTATGTATGTAAGTATGCTATTTTTATTTGTATAAGTATTTTTGCCTATATGCAGGTCTGTGTGTCACGTATATGCAGTGCTAGAAGAGGCCAGAAGAAGGCATGAGATTCTATGGAACTGGAGTTACAGATGGTCGTGAGCTGCCACATGGGTTCTGAACCAAACCTAAGTCCTCTGCAAGGACAGTGGTGGCCTTAACCTGTTGAGTCATCTCTCTAGCCCCAGTGGCTATTATTACCCTTCCTGTCAACTACCTACAAAGTTCCTATCACAGAGAAACAGACATTTTGTCACCCATTAGTCCTTGTTCCCGTTCTTTAAAAGCCTTCATTTTCATATCCGGAAGTAGCTGATGACACATCGTTTCTCTTCTGGAGTTTAACATGTGTCAGTCTGCAACAATCCCAGTAAAAATCAGCCTTTTTTCCTCACTGCTGCTCTACTCCCACTGGAAAGTTCTGAAAATTAGACTCCAATGTTGTTCGTGTCTGTAGCATTTGCTTAAAGAAGTGTTCTCCCTACTTCTCGTAATAGAATCTTAAAAAAAAAAAAGAAAAGAAAAGAAAAGCATGAGAGAGGAGCTCTCTGTAATCGCAGAGTAGTCTGACATCTTCTCACTCAGATTTAACTATGACGACCATTCTAGCTACCAATGCTGCCTTCCTCCACTGCCATTTCAGTCAGAAACACCCTGACCTGTGCTGGATTATTTCCTTAGATTATTGATCAGATCACATGTGCTTTTGTGAACACAAAGCCTTAGAATCATTACGGACATACAGAAAAATTATGCTCCAGACTAACTCAATACTCTTAGACCATGTCTGGATTTAAAGATCCAATGAAGCTTACAGCAAAAAAAAAATTGAGAACCAAAGACTGGTTTTATAATTGTTGCTTCAAATACAGTCCCTCTCAGAGGCAGTAGTGGGAACATTGATTCAGATGTGCCTTGAGGATTCTGTCTCAGAAATAACTTGTAAAGGTTTGTTGTAACAGCCAAAAATTAGACAAAAATATTAAAAAATTGAAAAATCAAGGAATAAAATTCAAAGTGCCTGTATTGTTGGTTAGAAGTAAATCATTTCCAACTTTAGCATGTAACTCTATAATCTATCTATCTCTCTGTCTGTCTATCCAACTTGTACATAAATTTCTTTTTTTTTCTAAATTATTCCATGCTTTACATGGCTGTGAATTCTTCCTTTTCCCTTACTTAGTACCTGGTCACCAATGCAATGCACTATATCTTACCTATACTACTATAATATATAGTTGTTTCGTAAATTAATACATACACAGGACATTCTGTTATAGCTTTACTAGATACTGTAAGAACAATAACTGTTAACCTTACCTTCACATAAACATGGTGTGATCTAATTTGCTCTATAGCTATTTCTAAATATTTGAATTTTAGAAATGCCACGTGTTGAATTTTTATGTCAGTTTGACCATATCCCTAATTACGTCCTCAACATGGATGTCCAAGAATGAAAGTACTTTGCCAAAAAGCCAAAAGTCTACAGTGGTCTCTTTTTTTTTTCCCAGGCTGCTAGGGATTGGACCCAGGGGTTTGCACGTGCTCAGTATGTGCCCTGTCACTGAGCCGTACTCCGGGTTTTAACTGGAGTATGATGGTTTTAACTGACTGACCATCTTACTCCTCCATGTTATCATGAGTACACTCTCTCGGCCAATGGAAGGGAGTGGTGGGCCTCACTTCCTTTGCTGCTTGTGTGCTTGCTTCCTGCTCGGGAGAGCGCAGATACTTGCCTATCCAGAAGGGCTTTCTTCCGCTGATAGCCCACAGCCACTGCATGTGCCTCCTGGAGAATACGGTCACAAGGGTGCCCTGGTGCCTGCACATACACATATGAAAGTAAGACTCTCAGTGACACGGTGTTTACATTGCTGCTCACATGAGGCGCGTAACAGAAATACAAAGAAAACTAGTGAGTGTGTAGAGAAGTCTTGTCGAGATTTTCACACTCTAGCTTAGCTTTGATCAGCATGGGCAACAGCAAAGAAAGTGTTGTTATAATGAGTTCTGCTTCATCATAGTTCCCAGGCAATTAAAATACCTTCTTGGAAATTAACAACTGTCTGCTTGTAAAGATTGCTTAGATCAATTACATCATAACGAAACAGTATGCTGAATATCATCCTGTTTCTCCTCCTTCTTGGAGATAGGGTCTTATGTAACCCATGTTAGCCCCAAATTCCACACATAGCTTGGACTTCTGATCCTCCTACAGGAAAAAAATCTGGTATGAATTTGACAGCCATCCACTTAATTTGAAAGTAAGTTACCCTGATTGTCTTCCCAGATAATATGACTCAAAGTCCAAGTGTTGAGGTTGGTGTGTTTACTTAAATAACCCCATAACCTCAAGCCTTTCCATGTGTCAGTGAAATGAAGCTGGCTGCATTGTCGATCCTCATGCATTTTACAGAAGTCAGAGAATCTCTCCCTGCCAGCACTCACCATTTTCCTTCAAAATGGAATTCTCTGTGAATTACACTGGAGCTGTCTGAATTATCTCTGTTAGTAGCGTTCTGTTACCTGACTTCTCTGGTGGAGTTTTTTAAAGCTCCCTAAAAACACTCAGGTAAAAACCAGTAGGTTATTTTCTTCTTGAAAAGAAATGGGTTCAGAGAGGAAGCAATGTATAGCACCTGCCTCTACCAGAGCAGCACCACGTGCCCTGCAGACGTACAGTTACTCCAATTAATAAAATGAAGCCGGAAGCCTTCTAAGTTATCCTCTGACTTCCACACGTGCGCCACGGCACTCATGTATCATGTGCCACGTAAGTGACGGGAGAAGAAATGCAATTCAAAGAAAAATGTTAAGCCAAATGACAAGAAAATAAAATCACGATGACTGTCCTGCCAGATCGACATTTACTGACATGAAGACAAGCAGGACAGAAAACAGACACAGAGATCAACCATTGCGGAGCTAAACCTCATTCCCTTTGCCTATTCTCCCAAAGTTCAGATACATGTCTCTGACCTATCATCTACAGTAACTGCAATTTGTTTCTTAATGACTTTTCCCTCCACTCACAGGGGATTGTGCTGTCCTATAATTCAACAGTGCTTTATAGGCCTCCTGAGATCTCTAAGACTGCTGGAGAGCTTCAGGCTGCTGGATTTGGGCTTCATGGCTTGGTTTTGAACCCATTATTTATTGCTGGCTCATGTCTGGCAGTCACAGCAGCTACAAGAGACATCTCATATCCAGTGTGGGCATCCTGTGTGCTCTGGGCTTGAGACACATAATATATGACCTGTGTTAAATGGCTTGGGTACCCCATCCCTGTGGAGTGCTGGAATGGGAGAGGCAGGGTCTGTTTGTTCCCTACTCCTCTGTCCCTTCCCTGGTTAATTTTCTTACTGATCACCACCCACCTCACAGCCAACACCAGGATGGATCTAAGAGGTTCATTCCTGGATATTTAGCTTCTCCCCTGCTTGAAAGTTTTTGAAACTATTTTTAAAACGAACTTCATAAAATATATTTTAACTGCTTAGATACAGTTCTAGTTTTCTGTATAATGCTACAAAAAAAGGCAAGAATTACCCCACACCAAAATAATAATAAATAATTTAAAAAGGTCAAGCAGAAACATAGCTGTTTCTTACCTAGGCAAAATATCAAAACAATAATTCACAAAATAAACGTTTTGGCATGTGAATGATGGTTTTAAGTAAAAAGAAAAGCCCTTGTTCATTTTGCTCAAAGACATAAAATATGGTAGATATTATCTGTATAGACATGTGTGTTTATAGATATAAAATTGAAATCTATAGGTAACACATACAAATAATAACCCTTCAAAAATTCTAAAATGTGAAGGCTTTCAAAGTCCAGGACCAGGAACAGAAGCTTTACTTTTTCTGGCTATAAAAACAAGCATCCATTTCTTCAAAAGATTTTGCATAAGTACTGACATTTCAGGGCAACTCTTTAAGGATAGGCCAGCAGGGGTTCCAGACGGTCCTATGGGACGGGGAAACGGCATCATAGATAATGATCTATAATAATAGAATTACCAAATGTACAATGACTGCCTTAGGAAATGAGCAGATGAGATTACAATATGTAAATTCAAGAAATGCCTAATCTAGCAGTCTGGCTCCTTTGGGTTAGAAAAATAATAAAACACCAATGGGGAGGCACAGAGATGGGAGATAGCGATTGAGTTGAGTGAGTAATCTGATTAGGGACAAGGGATAACATACAATTTACTGTTCTCATTGAAACACGGGCATTGTAAATGACCCTCTGGAAATAAAAAAAAAATCAGACACATACCATGGGGAACTCAAGGAAACAGCACAGTATAAAATAACGGTCCCTCAAGCCCAATCAAAACACAGTTGGTCTGTGTACTAATTCTAACCGTGGAAGCTAAAGCCATCCACCAACCTATCTAGTGATAAAGCAGAGCCTCAGGTTACAAAATGTAAATGTGTGACTTTAACTTCACGGAAAGGATTGACTGTCCCCAGAGAAGTACTTGTTTTCAAGCCAACAAGACTGGTGAACACGATAAAAACGATCCAGAAAGTATTGGGTGATGGAAGCAGGAGACACCGGGCGTGACTGAAGCACGCTGAATGGCAGCGCAGTAGTCGGGATTCAGAGACAAGTTGGGCTGGAGAGGAGTCTGACTACCCCCAAGTGTTCCCCCTGGAATCATATAATTTGTCTAAATCTCCCGGGGGACCTTTTAAAAAGTGACTTCCACCATGCAAATGCAGTCAAATAAAGTATTTAATATGTCAACTGAAATGGACAGGCTGAACCGTCCCATTACCTCACACACCCTAGAATATCATCAACAAGGGTGTTTGATAAGCTGTTTAGTTTCCCAGTCAATAAGGAAAATAATGTTCAACTTGAATGTCTTTCATTGCAAGTTAGTTGTTTTCTTAAAGCACATTCCTAAAGCAATTCCCTGAGGAAAAGTGTACTAAACAACTTGGAAATAATTTGACAGTGGTTCCATGGCTACTTTTGACATCACGTTTGATCTGAATGCTGCACCCACTCTGACCCGTGCCCCCTTGAAGCACCAGGGGAGATAAACATTTTTCAGGACAAAAAAATCTTCCATTTACAGTATTTCCAAATGTCAATCATGTTTTACTATATATAGTCAACAGATATTACTGGAAACTCATATTTCTGGCCAGAGGAATTCTTAACTGGACTTATAATAAGATATGAACTTAGTAAGTACTAAGTCTAGACTTTTAAATTCAAAAACATCTACGTTCTTAATAGGACTTTATGAGGAAGAGATGTGGGAAAGAAATGATCTGAAAGCCATGACATTACCAACATAAGATGGATCTTGCCATTGTATTGATCTATGATGTCTAGTCCCTAATGAATGAGGAATTAGTTAGGTATTGGTTATGGGACCAATGCTAAAGAACAGTATTTAAAGGTATGGTCTAGTCTAGACTCACTTTATTCCAGAACAAAAAGTTAAAATATGAATCTATAAATTCAAAACCTGATTATACTTTCAGTTTTCCCTGAAAGAGTTAGCCACATTCGATTTTACAGTTTTATTTCTTTGCTGTGAGAGTGATACAAGATTCTAAAATACATGATTTTGAAGGCTTGTGATAGATTTGCCTATCACGAATTTAAAATAGCCACACTTATCAGTGCATATGTAGTGAGAAACCCCTTACGCTTTGAGCTCTTTGGGACATGTACTGGAATAGGGAATAGCCCTTTCTCTTTCCTTGCTCAGATGACAATGAGCAACTGATTTTGCGTCCTTAGACCTGTCTTACAATCTATAAATTGTGAGTATTGATACTGGCTTCTCGCGCAGAAGTGATGGGTTGTGACAGAATTCTGTAAATGACAAAGTATAATATGCAAGTAAGGTGTCATTGGAGAGGCAGCACAGAACTGGGTCAGGTTAGTTAGGTCAGAGTGACGGTGCTTAACCCAAATTACAGACGAAGTCTTAGGTTAAATGCATGAGGAAGGAGGCCTTTAATTTCAGTTCTGTGTTTATGATGGTCATGAGTAAACCAGACAGTATTAATAGAACTATGAAGGAACTGCCCGTAACTAGAAGGCTGCCAACCATTAAAAGTCAGCTGTAATAAAATGTATAAATACAATAAAAATTTTAAAGGTATTGGAAGACTGACAGGATTATCAACAGGAAGGCATCAGCAGGGCTAGTCTGAATGGGCAGGAATTTATAACAAGAATTTGTAACACTAAGAAATTAAAAGATCGGGATTTCAGAATCAAGAATAGAAATAGACATTGGAATTAAACACACACACACACACACACACACACACACACACACACACACACACACCTGGCTACCTTTCACCAAGATCTTTGTATGGATGCAGAGACAATTCCCAGTGCACAACTCCTTGATTTTCTCACAACAATCAAGGAGAGTCTAGGGTGTAGCTCAGTAACAGTAGAGTGCACGGCCGTAATTTATCAAGCTCTGGGTTTCCTCTCCAACACAACGAAAAAGGATAAACAAATGTTTAAAAAGAAAAGGTAACCATGAGTGGTTTGGAGAAGCACAATCAATAAAGTGATGGGTATACAAGCACAGGGGCCTGAGTTTGGAGTCCCAGGATCAACAAGCTGGGCACAGTAGAGCATGCCTCTAATCCCAGGGCTAGGAAGATAGAGAGACCAGTGAGTACTGGGCATTCACGGGCCAGCAAGTCTGAATCAGTGACCTCAGGGTTCAGTGATAGACCATATCTAAAAAAACAAAAAATAAATAAAATAAAAAAGAATCTATGGTAGTGACTGAGGAAGAACCCTAACCTGACCTCTAGCCTCCAGAGTCAAACCTAAAAGCCCCGCCCTCACCCCAACCCCCAACTCGCGCATACACACACACACACACACACAGAGAGAGAGAGAGAGACAACACACATCACACATCACACACACACACACACAGACAACACACATCACACATATCACACACACACACACACACACACACACACACACACACACACACACACACACACAAATAAAGAAACTAATTTTCTTTACAACTAACCCTGAAAGCTTACTGAGGACTGATTTACTGCAGACTTAAGCATCCTTTGGGAATCACTGGAAGGGAGTGACTGATGTCGCTGGTCAGGCTCTAACTAACCACTGAGAGACAGCCAGTTAAGTGGAAGATGAACCATAAAGCTGCTTTCACGTTTGAAGTTGGAAAGTTTTGTTCTGTTTGTCCACAGTTTACCAAGAAATCTCCCACATTATGACCCTGACAACCACCACTGCTGGGTACACCCATTGCCCTCTCCTTTACCTTTCTCCTGGCCAGCTTTCAGGTTAACACCCCAGAACTCCCAAGGAGTAAAAAGGCAAGAAAACTTTCACTGTTCCAGCCTGCTATGCCTTAGCTCAATGGTTCTCAACATCTGGGTTGCAACCCCTGGGGATCAACTGATCCTCTCTTTGGGGTCGCCCAAGAACATCTGTATATCAGATATTTACATTATGATTCCTAATTATAGCAAAGTTAGAATTAGGAAGTCGCAACAAAAATAATCTTATGGTTAGGGGTCATCACAACATAAGGAACTGTATTAAGGGTTCAAATCATTAGTAAGGTTGAGAACCACTGCCCTAGATGAACTTCAAATAGATGTAGGCCATCTGGTTGTTTTAGTAAAAGAATGTTTCATTTATTCTCCAGCATGCAGCATTGTGGCAACATATAAAGTTAAACAGTACTGATTTTAAAGGTTCTAAATGTCTGGATTTATGTGACATTACCAATTTACCAACAGCCCCCTCCTCCAAAGTACTGATTAACCTCTGTCATGAATCTATTTATAGTTAAAATATATAATATATCAGTGACCAAAAAAATGTGGTTGACTCTCTTAGGCTTTAAATACTTAATTATCCTTTAAAAAAAAAGTCTATAGGAAAAGCTGGGGGTAGCAGGATGCTGAGTCAGGAGAGTTGAGCCCATGATGTAGAGGCTAGCCTGGGTAACACAGTGAGAATTTTGTCAAATAAATAAATAAATAAATAAATAAATAAATAAATAAATAAATAAAACAAAAACAAAAAACCAACGAGATAAGTTTACAATAATACAGAGGCCATTAAATATTTAATCTGATGGATTTTGACAAAGGCATTACATCCACACAATAACTATGAAGACAAAGACCCTTCCCATCCCTTCCATGAGGACAATTCTTGGGGTTGTTTCTAGTTCTCTGACAATCTGAGGTGAAACCCTTCATTACTGAAGCAGCAGCGACCAGATGCTGCTATACACATACACGGAATCACGGAATGTGCACTCTCTCATGTAAAGCTGTATGCTTTCTGTATGTTATTAATCCATAATTTACCCACATGGTTAGAGTTTTAAAGGTTCAGTCTATGTGTGTACAAATGTGTTATCTCCATAATGGAGAAGATAGCTAGCACTTTCATAAAACCAATACCAAAAGGACCCTCGTTGTTATCACTTACTATAAATACACTTATAAAATTCTTTTGTATTCTCTAGTACATGTTTTAATCGCTTGGTGGAGTAGCTAGGTATAGAATAACTAAGTTACAGGGAACGTACTTAATTAAAAACTGTCAGTCCCACAAAGGAGACACCCCACTGTGTGGTTCCATGTGTAACAATCCTTGAGAATTATCGTTGCTCTATGCCCTTGTCAACACTGGTCTTGTAGTTTTGTGAGTTTCAATCATCTACAAGTATAAGCTGTTTTCATTTTCGCTTGCCTTTGTCTCTCATGGTGCTGAGGGTCTTTTTAATTACTTAGAAACCTATCGTTTCTTTTTCTTGTGAGGCTGCAAAGTCACGTATAACATTTTGTTGTAGTTGTCATATGCTACAGATGCACTGACGCACACACGCTACTTCATGTATGTAAAGATCCAGGACGAGTTTGTGGAGTTGGTTCTCTCCACCTTGCCATGAATCGTCAGGCTTTTCCTGCTGAGCCTTCTCGTCAGTCTCATTTGCTCTTACTTTAGCTATATTTTTGTTATTAATTTATAGGAGCTTTATCTCCTATTGTTTTAGAGCTTTATCAGATGTGTGATGTAAGGACAGCATTTTCTGAATGCGGTTTACCCTTTCATTTTCTTAATGGTGTCTTTTGATGAGCACACCCTTTTAAATTTGATAAGGTATAAGATATGATCGATATTAACTAGAAATTACTGTAGTCTCAATTTCAGCAAGAATGCATATTAGTGTAATTGCATTGTTTGGATAATATCCAGGTTATCAAATAAAAAGGTTGGTCAAGGATTGCTACATATGCAGTTTTAAATTCCTTCTGGATCAGATGAATTTTGTTGTCATTATCTGACCACAAGTCATCTTTTATTGAATGTTACCCAATAAGCCTTTGTCCTACTTGCCTGGCTTTATGGGCATCAATGCTTCCTACACTGCCAGAGGCCAGATGCCAAAGCCTTTCATTACCAGATATTTTAAAATCAATGGGCATGGATGTCTGTCATTTGAAGGGGGAACAAAGAGAGATGAGGAAATATCAGAACCTACAGAGCTGCTGACTCAGGAAAGCTCTTTGACTTTTTCTTTCAAAGATGGAGATAAAAGGAAACAGAAAAGCATGTGGCACCAGTACAGCCATAACGGAAAAGACCTTAGCAGACACAAGTATTCAAGTCAGCCACAAATCCACTCCAAACTACAAACTCCCCTTAGGTTCCTTAGACAAAGCTGGACAGACATTAGACATTTAATACTTTTCAATGACTTCTGCAGGCCTGCAGTTCCATGTAAAAATAAGGAAAACAGCAGGCACGTGTGATGTAGGGCTCCTTACTGTTCTCTGCAAGCTCGGGTAGCTGTGGCCCAGGTGCCTTTCTGCCTTGTGACCAAGACGTGACAGTAGTCGGAATGAAGAAGCCATCCAACTGGGCAGGATCTGTCCTCCAGCCCCTGCAAAACAGTTGTGCGTGTTTTGAATGGACTTGATAATCTGAAGTCTGCCCCATAGTAGAAGCCCGTGAGCCTTCTCGCTGCAGCCGAGCAGAGGCACCCCTACCTGTAATTTCCCATTTTAAGAGATAAATGACTTCCCCCTGACAGGGGCCACCTCAGTCAGAGATGGCTCAATTTTGTACCACTGACATGCTGATAATTAAGCAAAACTGGCTGATCTAATACTATATTTTGGATCCTATTATCATGGTTGTTCCCCCCCCCGCACCCCTGGACAGGGGCTCTTTGTGTAGTCCTTGATGTCCTGAAACTCACTCTGTAGATCAGGCTGACTTTGAACTCAGAGATCCACCTGTCTCTGCTGGAATTCAAAGCAGGTACCATCACCACCTGGCTTTATATTTTGGATCTTAAGAAGTCACTTTGTCCCATTTTTCCCTCGTGACTTTCCAGGTGTAATAAGAAAAGACATGCATGAGTTGAGAATCGCATGTTGGATCACTCTGTCAGCTCATCACCCTGTGTGTTGTCGCTAAAGGTGCTCAGTCCCACCTTGGTTTGGGAGCTCCAGACGTTCCAGGCGATCCCATCACATTGATACAATCTGTGGGTGTGTTCTTCCAAATGAAAGAGTCCCTTTAATTCCACAGAACAGTTCTTTGGAAACAAGGGCCGTAGACCCTGTAGGGAAGAGTGGCAGATTAGAATGGATTTCATGTGAGTTGATAGCAGTTTCCTCCCTTGGGTCTTCATTTACAGGGCAGCAGCTGTGTCAAGTAAACTATCCCCAAACTTGGGGTCCATTTTGTGAACAAAGTGTGTTTAGAGACCAGGAAACTGTTAGCTGGAAGGCAAATAGGGAGGAAAGAAGATTTCCATACCTGACTGAGAAAGTTCGAGTCGGTTGTGGGTTCTACCTTATCGGCTAGAGGCAGCTCTGCCACCTTGACTGTCCTCTGTGGCTGACGAATGACGGATATTTTGGCCTTCCGTTTGTGAGCTGAGAATCTGTCCCCCTCCAGTTTCAAGGAAACTATACCATGATACTTGAGTAAAGCAACAGAGACAATGAGAGAAAAATAAGCGCTGGCAGAACAAACCAACCTTTTTCACCACCACCACCACCACCACCACCACCACCACCACCACCACCACCATCATCGTCGTCATCGTCATCATCATCATAAGCATTTCAAAGCAAAGAGACAAAAGGATTTTTCTTAATCACCCAATCTTTTAGGAAAAAACTTCCCCCCCAAAAAACAGATAAATAGACAAAGAGAAAAATATAATAATATCACTACTGTGAAAACATCTATGAACTTAAGACATTTAGCAATTCTTTATGCTTACATTGTAGATGGTGTCTGTTCCATTTCTACAAACAGAGGATGGGAGGACCTGAAAGCAGCAAAAGACAGGATGTGGACAGAGCTGACTTAAAAAGCAATTAGCAGTATGCTTTAGGGGGGTCTGAAACAACTGGAAACTTAAAAGAATATTTCATGATTGTTTTTCATGCCAGGTTTAAACCATCGTGTCTACCTACGGCTCATGGTTATGCTGATTTCTGACAGGCTGGACAGAAGATGTGGCTTTAGTTTCAGTTTATAGCACAAAAAGATTCAGGCACACACACACACACACACACACACACACACACACATGAGAATGTGCCTTGTGGGACTCACAGCTTCCATACCAAGGAGGTCACTTCTGTTCTAGGACAGCCGATTGTTCCCTATCTCGCTGGGTCTTGGCTGAATGAATGTACCTACCACTTCAATTAGCACAGTGGGTGGAGTGGGTCGGGGTAGTGACATTAGCACATAAAAGGCACTGCACGACTCCACAAAGAACTCACTATGAGAATGCAGTCTGCACTGTCTCAGACACCTTTTACAATCCCCACACATCCACTCCATCTCCACCCTTACTGATTTGCCATTCCCCTGTGTCGTCATCTTCCTTTGAGAGAGGTCTGTGAGATCAAAACCCCGAAGAGCATCTCCTTTGGTGATGGATGGAGGGGGCCTTCTTTCCAGATGAGGAGAACCGGAAGTGGTGAGTGAGGATGACCCTGAGGGCAGTGGATGCCAACGTCCCTTCCCCCACGTGCTGTGCTTGCTTTGGTTGAAGGAATTTGAAGGATGGCACCGTCCTGGAGGCAGGCAAGATGGCAGGCGATCAGTACACTACACAAACGCATAAGTGATGGCATTGACACAGTTCCTGGAACAGCTTGTCATTAAACCTAGATGGATGAATTTCCCACCAGATGTTGCCTTTTCCCCATTTGCCAGAAACTCCCTCTCTCTTCATCAGTTTCCACCTGGGAAAGCCGTATCCTTCTGCACATGGACGGGGTGATTATAAAGTCATGAAATCCATCCCACAAATCACAGATGAAAATCATCGTCATGGTTTGATAACCATTCCAGACACTTAGGAAACCGGCTCAGCGCCCTCCTTCCGTGATCCTCATCTACATGGAAGGTTTATTCACTGATCAAGTGTCACCCCGCTCCGTGCACTTTGAAAGGATTTGGTTTTCCTCCAGTCTTTTAGAGGTACAAACTGGAATTGTTTAAAGGTAGCATGTGATCAAGAAGCAGCTATAAAAGAATTTGCAATCAACTACAAAGGGACAAAACCCTAGCGAATCTTAAGAGAGTTTCTACTAGAAACCTCGACCATCGGATACAGAAGTAAGGCACAGAAAACAACCCACAAAATACAAACAAACTAGGCCAGTGGAATGGCTCAGCAGGTGAGGATGCTCACCACCAAGCCTGACTATCAGAGTTTGATCCTGGGAACCCACTTAATAGGAGATTCCCACAGGTTGTCCTCTGACCTCCCCACCACACCATAAGTAAAAATGAATTAAAAGTTAAAGCACAATTACAAACCTCCACTAGCAAGAAAACGAAAACAGCCTGCTGAAAGAACCTGTCTGGATATTTATCTTATTTTTTAGCAGCGCAGAGATTCGAGCATGGAGCCTCTCACAGGTTAAGCAAGCACTCTGCCACTGAACTAGCTAGCATTCCCAGCCCCGGGCGTTTTTGTATGTGTATATTCCCCACACTTAATGTGGTTGGACATTCCTGCTGGCAAGGAAGCACACGTGGTGTGGAGGAAGAGAGATAAAGAGATGTCATGGAAACGTGGGCATATAGAGCAAAGGAGGCAGCAGCCATTTTTATTTTAGGGTGAGCAAGGGGACACTAGATTACAGGTAAGGAAAAAATGCATATGACAGGGTGTGACAAGCATAAAAAGAAAGGCTTGAAAGGGAGGGTCACGCTGGACACAAAGCGTCACATAGGTAAGGAACCAGACGCAGAAGGACTTTGGCAGAACAAAACCTCAGAGCGCCGAGAGTTGGCTTTCCGTTCTATTCGTGGGCTGCTCTCTAGCAGGCTCTTCCCAGAACCATTTGGCAATGCCTCACCAAGTCATTCACTAGTATTCTCCAGCTGCCCCCAAACCCCAGTCGGCTGCATCTTCACCTCTATTCCCCCCAATTCCTTCCCTTCTTAGAATTTCCCTGGTCACACTGCAGTGGGGGCTCCCGTTTTAGGCACCCGAGAACCCTCCTTAACAGAGGAAGATAATTACAGCCCTGCAGACTCAGGGGGAAAAGAATTGTCCACAGATTCTCACCACCATTGTTTCCCCCTTGGTGAGAACAACAAATGGTTAGGGGAAAAAAGCAGCCAGGGCACTGACTTGTTGCTTTGCTGCAGCCATTGCTCTTAGCAGGAGGAAAAACCACATGAAGCACAGACCAGAATAAAGAAACCGGAGTCATGGTGGAGGCGGCTTTCTTGACAAGAAATTACGCATTTTGATTTGAAGGTGTTATCAAGCATGTTGGCTGCGGCAAGCCAGCAGCCATGGCGCCAGGACCGCTCCTGATTTCAAGACGAGGATCAAAAGAATACCTCCTTTTGAGTCCAAAATTTTCACTGCTGCTTTTGTCTGTGTGCCAAGAACCGCATTCACAGGGGAGTTCAGAATTACTTCAAAGACCTCATCGTCTTCCTCTAATCCGTCATAGGTAATTGCTATATTCCACATCTTAGTTGACATTCCTACAAGAAGTAAACATTTTAATTACTCTTTAATTGCTATTTCAATCACCTAGGTGTCAGAGAAATATATTAATTAACATGTCTACAGCTAGACTGCAGTAGCCCGAGTGAGCTATTGTACTGCCACCAACTCATGGAGGCCCCGCTGTTCTCCCAAATAATATAAAAAGAACGCATTTGTTCCTGGACAATGATGACGGCCTTCAATGCAAACACTGTAACAAAAAAGTAGGCTGCATTGCACAGGGGGAGGGAACAAAAAGGTTAGTAGACAAAATCCCAGACATAATTTTTCTGCCAACCCCACCCCCTCTGTGCTTAAGAATAAATAGTTACTACAATCCGAAAATCTTAATAGTTGCGAAAATTCTTAAGATGGTGCAGCAGACAGAAGTTGATTATTGGATGGTACTCCGGGCACCTCACAGAATCCTCGAAGTGATTCATCTACTCCAACTGCTGCCTGTGTCGGCTGCCATCCGTCCCCAGATCTCCTAGCCCATGGCTGGTTTTTCTAATGATGCAATACTCAGCCGTTGGATACTCTCCTAGAGAATGTATGGGCTGGGGGTTGTACACACAGGCTGCTCCAGCCTCCATATCCCACAAGTTTATTCCACACAGTCCTCTGAACTTAGCACAAGTTTCCATTTGCTAAGACATCCCAGCCAACCCCTCAGGATGGAAGGCAAATCCAAGTCAGAGACACCAAGTATTCAGGCTGGAAGATGCTTCTGAATCCTCAGCAGTTTCTAGGACGGGAGCCGTAGTGCATCGTCCTGGATCTACTTAGAGGGGAAGGTGAAGGCAGAAGTAAGCAAGCTGAAGGCTGTTTGGTGGCATTGAGAGACTAAGAGAGAGGACAAGGGACAGTAGTAAGCTCACAGTTTAGGCCCTCGGGCAAAGCTCCAAGTCTGTCCTGCCTCCCCTGCCTGTGGGTGCTGTCACATCCAATAGTCCTTCTCCATACGGTGGCTAAGCACTGCTTCTCAGCCTTCTCTTCTGAAAACTGACTTTTGCTTGCATACTGACATGTCTGTTACTCTGTCATCTACATGACAGCCACCTTCTCGAAAGGGTGTCTCACACGGATTTTACGGCTCAATCAGCTTTCCGCGGAAAGTTGAATTGTTCACTTCTGAACTGCGCTGCTTTTAGAGGGAAAATGGGGGGCATCTGCAATAATTTTGGTAGCAGAACAAGCTGGTAATCGATTTATGAAGCTTCCAGCCTCGTCTGTGTCTCAGATTATTTTTGCTAACAGTCTTTGAAAAACCAGAAGTTGAAATATTTAATATAAAATACTAATTAATTCCCATCTCACGGATGGACGAGTAGGTCTACCAAAACGCATGTTTTATCCCTCAGCGTTTACCTTCGAATTAGAAGCTATGGAGAACACCAGACAAGCGGCAAAAGCCAAGCTCTGACCTGAAAGAGTTTGGAACTTTTTGGAGGAGACAAGACAAAATTTAGGGTAGCCAGGAGGATTGGCTCTAGGTCTCCCACGGAATGCCAACATCTGCAGCAATTGCTTAAGTCCCTTTAATATATATCCTATGCAATCCTCTTAAACTTTGGATCTTCTCTAGATTGCTTATAATATCAATATAATGAATACTTTGTGAATCATGTACCTTGTTCCAGATAATGACAAGAAAACCAGGGCTCTGTCAGTACAGACAGAATGGCTTTTCTGATTATTCTTTGATTTGTGCTTGGTTGACTAGGTGGATATGGAAACCAGGGATCCTGTAGCTTTTTTCTTACATGCCAGAAAGCCAAGTAACTATTAAATCTATGCGTGCTTAGCTAACAAAAATATACAGAATGCAGTGTGGGCAGTGGATGCCTGTAGGATCCACATCCACAGACCAGGATGCAGTGTGGGCAGTGGATGCCTGACTTGAAGGGAAGAAGTGAGAAGCAATCTAAGGACGTTAGCAAAGTTGAGTTGGAGTCAGGGGAGTGGTAAATAGATTGCTGAGTGGGGAAGTTGCATCTGGGGAAAAGAGGCCACAGGTTGCAGGAAGATTCTTTAGCTACACTACAGAGAACTCTGGATACACGTCAGATTCAGGCTTTAGACAATGGTTAATGAGGGAAGACACCACTAACATTCTGAAAGTGAATGCTTTAGCAAACTGAATCTGAGTGTGTTTGTGTGAGGGCTGGATACTCAAAGACTCTGGGACGTTAGAGGCAGCTGTTAGAGGAGATAAAATGAGATTGACAAAGAAGAGAGTTGAAGGCTGAGATTGGTAATATTCAGAGAACTCTTCTGACCACCAAGCATCATAAGGTTAGGTAGAATGTAAATAAAAAGCCAATATGCAGAAACATATTTCCACATCTCAAATACTTGTCCTATTTGAAAATTTATTTTAGAAAAAAATGATAGTATCACTTTTAAAGAAACAAGCCAAACAAAAAGGCCTTTAAAGTTGTTGCTGGGTCTTACGGAACCAAACTGAATCGTTGAAAGAGATCCTCTCTGAGTTCTTTCAAGAGCTTCTAATTTGCTGACCTACATTTCAACTCGGTTTCAAGTCTCCCAGGTGTGGGGGTCACCATCTCAGGTTAACGAGATTGTGAATGGGATTTGAGATTGTGAATGGGATTTTCATCGCTGTTGTTTGGTCCCCCACTTCCTCCACTTTCCAGGTGCAAAGTGTCCCTTAACTCCCTGAGATATATCTGGGTTTCCAAGAGGCTTGAACCACCCCTTCCCCTGTTTGCAGAAAACAAAAGGTACTGGAGTGCAGAAGAGGTGTCCTGTCATAAAGAAACACACACACAAAACAACAATAACAACAACAACAACAACAACAGCAACAACAACAACAACAAAACAACAACAACAAAACACATCCATTTTACAGAGAAAACCAGTTCCTGGATATTTTCCCAAAAATGCAGATTTCTCTGTTGAGAGACATTTTCTCAATATTTTTCAGTAAGTGCCAAATTAGAGAGCTGTTCCTTTGGAAAACATTTTGACTTTCCAGCATGATGATTTGATTAAGAAAGCATCAAATCTTTCAGGGACACATTTTAAAGGGAGGTGCTCGTTTTCCTTGGAGTATTTGCACAGGCGCCGATGCACTACAGGTCACAGCAGCGGAACGCCTTCTCGCAGTTCCTGTTTGCAAAGTTTGGTAAAGTGCTACAGGCGAGCCTTCCTCTTCCCCAGTCAGAGCTCTTGTGTCCCACACTAACTCGTGTACTGGGTGACCCCTTCTGTCTCTCTCCTATCGGGGAAGCTGATGTTTCCAGAGAAATGAATAGGTTGATCCCGGCAAAAGTGATAGTGTGTGAGCTGGGGACATATAAAAGAGGCAAGGATTTACAATATGAAAGTATTGTATAAACATTTATAGGACCTATGGGTGCGGAGGATTTTTTTTTAATTCTCTAAAGTAAGGCTTCATGATTCAAAATTATTTCTGGCTTAATAAATCCCCAGATCATGGGCAGCCAAGCGTGTGGCTTTTTTATAAAAAAAATGTATAATACATGCTTATATTATTTCTCAATGTATAAACAATCCTTAAAATCCTGAGACCATTTGGGGAGGCCCTGAAGTCATTAGTAGCTATCAAAACAGCGTGTAAACTCTTCTAGACAAATGGGCATTTATCTTATGCAGCGGAATCTCCAGCAGATACTTTTCTGAGCCTCCCCTAGTGTGATAACATTCTAGCCACTCTAAATCCAAACAGAGCGCCCGGTGGGCTGCTGAAACCCTGACTCACAACAAACAGCCATGGGTGATAAAAAGGGCATATGGCAAAAAACAAGAAGTGACTTTCAAACAAGTCCTTCAAAACATGAGGACAAAAAGAACCTTAACCCTTTCATGGTAGACCAGAGGACGAAGAAACCTGTGGAAGCCAGAGGATAAACACTGAATACAGAGCAGCGATAACGAGATCAGCCTAGAAAACCTACTCGTCCTTGTTAGAAAGCTAAACGACACCGGAAGGAGGCTAACAAGAATATCTGAGCATGTCAAATTTAAGGCTCATCGTTATAGGCTAAATTGTATTCCCCACAGATTATATTGTGAGGCCTTCCTAAGTAACTGCCAGGACCTCACAATGTGACCTTATTTATGGGGTGATGGCACCGTCGAGAGTTAGCATGACGTCATAGTGGGACAGGGTAGCTCCTTAACTTAAGCTCATTTGGGTCCTTGTGATGAGGGAGAATCTATCCGTAGGGATCATGTGAAGGTGGAAGGACTAGGGAGACAGAGCCAGAGCCAGGATCACCAAAGATTGCCAGCTAACCTCAAAAGGCACCAAAGAAAGACAGGAGTGATTCTCCTTCACAGACCCACACATGGGTCTAGGACTGAACAGCCTCTGAAACTGCAAGGCAATGTCTCTGTGTAAAGCCACCCAGTTAGAGAAAAGCAACATAGTCTTCATATGTTACGCTTCTTATTGTGAACAGCACAAAGGCATTCCTCTCTTAATACTAAGATCGTCAGTTTGGGGATGGTGATATTTGGTCATTTTAGTGAGTTTACACGGGGCAGAACGACCTTAAGGTACAGACCATCTCTGTAGTATAAAGCCACAAGCCCTGGACACTTCTCCAGTGTTTTTCCATTTGTTCTTAGGTGAGTGGTCCAGGTCCATTACAGACCATAGGGAAGGAGGGAGAACCATGAAGAACAAGGAGGCAGATACACCCACCCATAGGAGAGCCTTGAAGGGCAGTGTCTAGCCTCTGGGATTTAAGGTAGACTTCTCCAGAAGTAAGTGATGGTTTTGTATTAGTGCTTCAGCCTTCCTCCTCCTCCTCCTCCCCCCTTCCTTCTCTTCCCCCTCCTCCTCCCTCCTCTTTTTACTCTTCCTCCCTCTCCTCCCTCTCCTCCTCCTTGTCTTCCTCCTCCTCCCCCTGCTTCTTTCCCCCCCCTCCTCCCCACTAGAATGCTGCCTCCCCTACAAAGTCTTCCAGCATTTTCTTTATCCAAAACAATGGCTTTCACTTTAGTTTCCAAAACTCTGTTAGCAAATATTCTCATGTCTATATGTTGCATACTGTAGAACAACTTCAGGAGAAGACACCACACTTTCATATTTTACTTTTTTGGTATCTAGCAAAAATTTCCCACAGAGTTAAATCAAGGTAAGTACTATTCAATGAAATAATGGTTTGCCCTGGAAGCGTATTATGACAACTTATTTCAATCATTTAGAAACTCCTTTTAGGAATCTGTAGAATCATAACATTTTAAAAATTCCTACTAAAATATGTGGATTATTAAATTAACATTATATCATACTGATGTTAAATTACTTTATCTTTCTGAGTTGTTTTGAGTATTTACTTTGATAATTTTTATGTTTGTCATTTGAAATACTTTTTTCTCAGTTGAATAAATATTCGCTTGTAATAAGACTGTATATGAGAGCCGACTTCAGGCCAAACTCGTCTGTTGGGATGGTATGGCTCCCTGATGATCCTCTAGTTGACTGAAATTGCATAATATCCGGTGTTCTCAGCAGTCCCCAGATTGCTTATGGAACATGAAACAAACCATAAACACGAAACGTACCTGGGTCAAATTGAAGCAGTTTGGATGGAGTGACAGTAAAATCTTTTCCAACTACAGCTGACACTTGGTTAACCTTAGTAGGAAAAAAAAAGTCATTTAAAAAATATAAGTAAATATTCTACACTAGAGAAACGTTTACTCTTCCGACACCCATACCAGACTAAACTCATGGTCTCAAATCTGTTTTTAATGTTCGGTAAGATTTTTTAAATTATAATAAACCTTGGGTCCAGGCTCTGTCGTATGCTTTTCCCCCCTTAAGTTAGCTGATCGTTTCTCCTTTTAAAAGTATCCAGTTATTGGAATAGTAGAATAAAGTTTACAACCTTATTGTTCTGTTTGTTATAAGCCCCATTTTATTCCATCTCCTCCCTTGGTCATAAAATGGAGAAGGAAGAGGAGAAGGGAGAAGGAAAGTCAGGAAGACCAGAGAACTTGTGCACTGTTAGCCTGCTCTGAGGACCTCTGCAATCTCCAGAGCACAGAGTTCCTTCAGGCCAGTCTAACCAAACAAGTCCCACTGTCCCTGCCTTGATGCACCCATCATCACCCCGTACCAGTTTTGTGGGACTGGCAGACCTGGTAAGCGCTCTGTGCAGGCAATCTACACCCAGGACCCACAGTTCTAGAGTCCTTGTTATGAAAGTTGTACAGAGGAAAAATTACCCTGCTCTAACTCGACTACTGACTGCTCCATTGGGTCCCTGATCCAGTTCTAAAATCCAAAGAGGCTTCCAAAATCATGATCTTAGATGCCCAAGGAGAGCCTATGGGTCTGCTAAAAAAAATGTCCATGTCGAGCTCATAAAGGACCATGGGGTGAGACCCCGGGTAGTCGTTAATTTTTCATATATTTAAGATGTTGAACATGGTCAAGATGATGAAGGGGACAGAGGACACAACTTGAAGCTCTGAATGCCCATCTATTCCTCTGGTCTCTGACATTGTCTCTATTTCCAGCCAAGATGCTAATAGGTTAATGATTCTGTCTAGAAGCATGTTGCTTGAGAAGGGATTACCTCTTAGGCTTCCATTCGCTCTTTGTCTTCAGTGTTCAGTGCCAAGGCTCCCCCTGAACCAGCTTTTGCTGGGAAAAGGCAGCCCATTGTACACCTGCATCCACCATATGCTGGAAGTTACTTTTGTCTGCATGGTTCTCACATATGCAATTACCTAGTATTTACCACCACCGAGTTTACAGAATCCTAGGTGGGAAAATCATGTCGGAGGCAAGGTGTTTGGAAAGACAGATCAGATGAAGGGACACAATTCCACGAGGGCAAACAGCACAGGGCAAAGTATACCTTCTCTCTCTTCTCAGTCAAGTGGTCCATACGATCTTATGTAAGATGGTAGGTTATATACACCCTGTATCAAGCGGTCCTCAAAGCCTCAGGCACTATGCTTGAAGAAGGCCTGCACACTTAGCTGTCAGGATGATACAACTTTTTATGTAGACTCAAGTTCCAAATAAGTTTTTTCTACATGTCAAGGTGAGTGGTAATGTAGACCTAAACACTTCGCTCAAATATATAGCACTGTCTGTGAAGGGCCAGGGGACTGTTAACAAAGCCACACAAGGCTTATTCTCTTCTTTCCCGTAGCCATTCCCTGGAGTTATGGGAAATGCCAACTTTTCTACCTTGATGATAAAACGCCTGCAAGTCCACCAGACAGGGACCTCCATCCACCAGAAAGGTAAACAGTGAGTGAGGGGCTCAGGCTTAGGTCCACCAGGTTTGTGGCAATTTTAATTCAACATAACTTCCACTCACAGAGACTCTACACTTTGGGTGACTGTCCCAAAGTCCCCTTCTACTTCTGCATGACATGGATACATCTCAAGCTAGGCTTCTGTCTCCCATTCTACCTATCCATTGAGGCATAGAAAGTGATCCTGTTTCATTCACAGCTGGTGACTGCTTTAGGCATCTAATAGGAGCTGTGTACACCATCCAAGGTGGAATTTCAGACAGACTTACTAAGTTAGATATTTCGCTCTGTGAAATCAAACTTGAAAGCTAAAGAACGTATAGAAATAGCCGGATTTCAAAACCAGTGGATTTTAAATATTATCTAGGAATTCACTGAAAGACTGGGGGGCAAAGATGTTATATACTCTCTGTCATATAGTGATCTCCCCATCCCCCATGCACACACAGTTTGTAGTTTCCTTGGCCACTCTTAATTTTTCTAAGAAGATCATCAAAGATGCTAACCAGAAACATTATTTGCATTTTAGAGTTGTTACCTCTATGTCCACATAGGCTGAGTCCATGGAATATCCCCTTCTGGTGACTTCCAAGGTCAGTAAGCCCACATTCTCACAGACCTCATATTCAGTCTGGGACCATTCAATATATGACCATTTCAGTTCCAATCTGTGAATTTAAAAAAAGGAGGAAGGGCATTCTTAGGTTCCCATGAGAATGTCCCTCAGTATGGTCATATAGATGGGAGACAGCACTGAGTTCCATCCAATGGCAGTTTGGTTAATCCATGCCAATGACAGAAATCCCTCACAGTTATTTGGAATATTTGTTCATGAGGAACTTCTGCATTTTCTTATTTGATCATTATAATGCCCTCATGAGGGAACAGAGAAAATGTTCTAAATTCTACTTCATAAATGAAGTAAGATTAAAAGAATTTCCAAATCCCACAGTTGTTAGCGATGAGGCAGAGGTTCAAATTTGAGTGTGTGTGTGTGTGTGTGTGTGTGTGTGTGTGTGTGTGTGTGTGTGTGTGTAGGGAAAGAAACCAGCAGGCATGAAGCTATGAAGCTCAAGAGTCTATTCATTTTAGGAAGCTCTCTGAACCTGGGTTCACTTTAATGCACAGCCCTCCCCAGGGCGTGCTTAAGAATTTGAGTGTCTATATGCTTTGCTCCTAACTCCTACTCCTCTTTCTGTGCCTGTGAAAGAGACACAAAGTGTGCAGCGTGGGTGCAGTCCTGGTCATCCCTTAGTGTCTACAGTTAAGTGGGACCCACTGCTGATGCTGGCATGTGTAGACATTCAAGTCTCACACAGCCTGCACAGAGCATGCAGTGTGGCTATAGCACACAGCCTGCACACATCCTTCTGTTTGCCCTACTTCATCTCTAGATGATGGACGATACCAAATGCAGTGTAGATCCTATGTAAATAGCTGATTTACTGTATTGTTTAGAGGTTAATGACAAGAAAGAGGGTCTGTGCACTCAACATGACATAATTCTGTAATAAATAATTCCAAATTATGATTGGTTATATCCACAAAACTCCTGCAACACAGAGGGCCAACTGTATACATTTGAATGATTCATAAGTAGTCCTGATATACCATGAATAAATCTGATTTTGATGGAAACTGTCATATTTAAAGGTTGTCATCTGAAGAACTTAGAAAGACTAAGATCAGAAAGGTTCAACAACTAGTTCATCATCCTTGTTAGGGGGATTATACGAAGTTTACCAATAAAATAAATCCGTTAGTACTGGCTTGCCAAACATAATGGTCTGGGGTGAACTGACACTGCAGCGTAGACTTACCACAGGGGCCCACAATAAGATATGCACATTGGACACATGCATGTTTATTCCATAGTTATAAAATATTGTTACTTCATGCTGGATATCATAAAAATGACCTGAAATGCATTATTATATTAAGAAATATTGATTCATTCACTGGTATTGACACAACAGAATTTAAGTCTAGCATGAAGTAAATCAAGAGATTAAAAAAGTAACTATGCTCGAAGCATAATAAAATAATAGTTAATATGGTCAATTCAAACGCCAATAAAAATGACAAGTTGCAAAGAATTCCCAAAGGATCCAGGTAAACAAGAAGGCAAAAAAGTTATTCAGGGAGAAGACAGTGGAATAAATTGGGAAACTGGTGTACCTGGATGGATTTGTCTTAAGTCTCCTAAGAGTCAAGTTAGTTCCAAATCTGAGTTCTACAGTTCTACCCATTGCTTATAGTAAGCATTATATCGATGTCACCATACAGACTCCATAGCCTTCCTTTCTAACACTCAGTGCAATGTGCTTGCTGATCTAAAGAAAGGAACGATGTAGAGGACTGTTCATGCTAAAGCACAAAGGGTCTCAGTGCTTGGGAGTGTGTATGTGTATTTTCCAGATGAACCTTCTGAAGTAGCACGATGCGTGTAGGTTAAGACTGTCACCAAACGGATTGCAGACTGGTAAAACCATTCTGGAAATCAGTCTGGAGGTTCCTCAGAAAATTGGACATTGAACTGCCTGAGGATCCAGCTATACCTCTCTTGGGCATATACCCAAAACATGCCTCAACATATAAAAGAGACACGTGCTCCACTATGTTCATCGCAGCCTTATTTATAATAGCCAGAAGCTGGAAAGAACCCAGATGCCCTTCAACAGAGGAATGGATACAGAAAAGGTGGTACATCTACACAATGGAATATTACTCAGCTATCAAAAAGAACGAGTCTATGAAATTCGTAGGCAAATGGTTGGAACTGGAAAATATCATCCTGAGTGAGCTAACCCAATCACAGAAAGACATACATGGTATGCACTCATTGATAAGTGGCTATTAGCCCAAATGCTTGAATTACCCTAGATCCCTAGAACAAACGAAACTCAAGACGGATGATCAAAATGTGAATGCTTCACTCCTTCTTTAAATGAGGAAAAAGAATACCCTTGGCAGGGAAGGGAGAGGCAAAGATTAAAACAGAGACTGAAGGAACACCCATTCAGAGCCTGCCCCACATGTGTCCCATACATATACAGCCACCCAATTAGACAAGATGGATGAAGCAAAGAAGTGCAGACCGACAGGAGCCGGATGTAGATCGCTCCTGAGAGACACAGCCAGAATACAGCAAATACAGAGGCGAATGCCAGCAGCAAACCACTGAACTGAGAATAGGTCCCCTATTGAAGGAATCAGAGAAAGAACTGGAAGAGCTTGAAGGGGCTCGAGACCCCAAAAGTACAACAATGCCAAGCAACCAGAGCTTCCAGGGACTAAGCCACTACCTAAAGACTATACATGGACTGACCCTGGACTCTGACCCCATAGGTAGCAATGAATATCCTAGTAAGAGCACCAGTGGAAGGGGAAGCCCTGGGTCCTGCTAAGACTGAACCCCCAGTGAACTAGTCTATGGGGGGAGGGCGGCAATGGGGGGAGGGTTGGGAGGGGAACACCCATAAGGAAGGGGAGGGGGAGGGGGATGTTTGCCCGGAAACCGGGAAAGGGAATAACACTCGAAATGTATATAAGAAATACTCAAGTTAATAAAAAAAATAAATAAAAAAAAGACTGTCACCAAACAATGTCCTATATTTAGTTTTCTTAAAACTAATCACTATAAATAAAAACAATCCATTGAAAAGCTATGAAACTTAACCCAGGCTATAGATTTTCCAGAAAAACTATTTTTAAAATAAAACCTCCTATACCCACAGGGTAAAGTACAATGTGTTCTGACTGTGAATTCTCTTTTGCAGTAATGTATTTGCAATGCTCCTTCTATTCTTAAAAACTATGCAAATACCAGAGGGGAAAAATGAAATGATGTAGCCAACCGCTTTGGACTTCTTCCTGTAAGAATCCACATGACCAGGATTAGGTAGACATTCAGATGTAGGAACCTATAAGGACACTCTGTAAGTTCTGTGTATGTAGGCATTGTGTAGATAAGGTTGGATCGGTGTCTTCACATCTAAGGGATCCTCTTCTTACTATTGAGTACAGTGCATTCTGTGGGCAGAGACGTTGATTAACAATGTGTGTGAACACATCTAATGAACCTTTTAACTGGATGGGAAGGAGCTCTGAGGTCAGGGCTTCACCTCACACTGTGGATGTCAGAGTCAAGTATTCTTTGCTGTGGGGTGACAGCCGGGAAACTGAAAGGCATATCAGCACCTTCGATCTCTCTCATGGTGGACATAGTTTTGTACTTTGCCCTGCTGACAGCCGTCAGAACTATGTCTAGACTTTTCAGATGACCCCTGGGAGGAAAGACACCTTCAGCTGAGAGCTACCAGTCTGGAGATGCTCAGCACAGCAGAGGAACTCTTCTAAGTGAAGGGTATATTTTGGTCTTCGAGAACCACATTTGGAAACAGAAGATATTGAAGCCGGATTAGCTGGTCCCTCTGCCTCTCAGTAACTTGAAGTAGTCAGACACGCAGAAAAAAAAAAAAAAAAAAGGTATGGACATCTCATTTCTCATTGCAGAGTCTTTGCCAAAGTTTCATTTTCTTCAATCACCCTTATCCTGGTTTATGTCTTCATGCCCAGCACACCATCTGGATCTTTTTGACACTAAGTGTGCTCCATGGAGCAGCCTTTGCCTCTCCATGTACGGCAACTCAACTTGCCCAGTCTGGAAGACAGAAAACAGCAGAGGACCCAGCAACTATCTGTTCCCTGTGCTGATTCCCCAGCTGAGACGTCCTTTCCCAGAATCATTAGGGTCTTTTATATGCCTTGAGAATAATTCTCACATGTTCTTTATAACCCCAGCTTACTCTGAACCTCTTTAACCATCCATTATTCTGACCTTGTTAGAGAGAAAGATGTCAAGAGAAGTTTCATCAGCAAAACACTGTTTCTTTTTTTCCTGATCTTCTGATGTGTGATTCCTTTCTTTTTAAAAATAAATTTGATTAACTATTTTATTTATTTACATTCTAAATGTTGCCCCCCTTCCTGGTCCTCCCTCCATGAGTGCTTCACTCCATCCGCTCCCCCTTTGCTTGTAAGAGGGTGCTCCCCCACCCACACATACACTCCCACCTCACCCTGCTAGAATCCCCCTTCCCTGGGGCATGGAGTTTCTACAGGATTAAGAGCAACCTTTTCCCATGGAGGCCAGACAAGGCAGTCCTCTGCTACATATGTCATGGGGGCCACGGACCAGCCCAGCCCATGTCTGCTCTAAAGCATGTTTTCTTATCTGGGTACGTATGTTATTCTCTGAGGCATATTATAGTTCTCAACACTACATACAACGGAGACACCGTTGATGTCACAAGCAGCAGAAGGGTGGTCCAGGCATTTGGTGGGTGGAGCTACGATGCTACTTGGAAGCTGTGCACAGGACATTGGCCTATGGCAAAGAATTATGCTTTCCTACACAAGAAAAGTGTTGTCAATGGTGAGAGAGCCTGTCCTACAATTTAAAAAAAAATCGTGCTTTTGGCATTTTATTTTGTAGCTATTTGACTCATGTATACAGAGGAACAACAAAGGGAGAGAAACACTCGGGGTTAGAACATAAGTTTGGGATCTGGGTCAGCAATCTAGGTTAATAACAGTGCTGTAGCCTCTTCGTGCCTCAGTTTCCTCACTTCTCAAAGCACACTAGAGGCAAGCCATACTTCAAAGGAGTTAATGAGCATCCATGAGTGATCGTCAAGTGAGGCGAGCTTCTCAGTAGCGGGTTTCAGAGAAGTTAACATGGTGATTAGGCCATTATTCCCAGAACTAGATTGTCACTTAAAATCAAGTAGCATCTGACTTCAGAAAAATTGAAATGCTAAACTATATTTTTTTCTAATCATTCTAAGGTTTATCAATTCTGAGATGAAGCCATTAAGCCTGATAACCTCAGACTTTGAACACCTGTGTTTCCCAGTTTTCATTTTCTCTTGATAACGGGGAGTGGTTAGCCCAGAGGCGGCACAGTGAGCGGAGCAAACAGACCCTTTGGAGTCCAGCACACCTCGAAAGCATTCATTAGTGTGGGGATGCGGTCAGTTCTTCTGGCTCCCTGGGCTTCCATTTTCATTAGCGTAAAATGAGGAGAATTACACTCATGTCAAATCATTAAAATTAAAATGAGTTAATGTGTACAAAGCACCTGTACACAGTGGGTGCCTAATACATGCCATTTTCTTTGCCTTCCTCTGTGCTTTCTGTAGCTCTAGACTGTGGCTAAGCATGTTAACTTGGGGCTGTAGACAACGGGCAGCCATTAGTGAACAAACGGCTTCAACCTCTCCCCTTACAAGGTGTTTCATAAAGGCAGTTTAAAGTTTGCCTGATAGAAATCCTTTCTTTTTACACTTCTTTTGACTTTTCTCTTCTGAGGCCAAGAGTGAGTAATAGAACAGCTGGTTGCAGTTGCCAGAGAGGACAAGAATCAGTGATCAGAGAAACCATTGAGTGCGAAGGGCCATGGGCTCCAACTCTTACTTTGAAGTTAATTCTCTCTCTCTCTCTCTCTCTCTCTCTCTCTCTCTCTCTCTCTCTCTCTCTCTCTCTGTGTGTGTGTGTGTGTGTGTGTGTGTGTGTGTGTGTGTGTGTGTGTGTCTCATAAAGAAGTCCACAGGGAACATGTACAATTACATTGGAGTACATTGGCTTCATTCTCTGGTCTACAAAGATGTTTTCAATGACTGCTGTGGGCCCTGTGTGTCTTGGTTAGGCTCTGTAGATCATTTGGACAGTCAAGTTGAGCCAGAGAGCAGAGCAAGCTTGTGGGTGAGTCATGCCAGGGCAGAGCTGGTAAGAGACGTGCTCTCTGAGATCCGGACGCCAGCTCTCACATTCGGCGGCGGCCGCTCTTCCACTGGCACAGACATAGGTACTTCAGCACGCGGAGTCGAATTTCCTGACTGCCTTTGCAGGACTGTGCTCTTAAGCACCTAACCCGTTGCCTAGAATTCAGGCACTTAGCCAAATCTAAATCTTGAGGCAAACATCCATGGACTTCAGTGTTATCGAATAGCTTCCATGCATGTCTTCCAAATGCACTCGGTAGCAAGTTGTTACCTGCAATAACCTGGAGGGAGCGCTCTGTGGCCGGTTAAACTGAGGCCATTGCATAGTGAACCCTCCCACAGATCCTCTCTAGCATGACCAGCCTGATGAGTTTTGATGTGACTAAACACATTCACCAACTAGCCAGCTGTTGGTAACTTGATTAACCTCACCCAGACCAAACTTTCCTGTGTTCGATGCAATAGAACATCTATTGATCCCTCAGAACTAATAATGCATAGAAATCACAGAAGCAAAGCACAGTGTTTAGCTTATTGGAAATAACCGTATGGTCGATTGCTTTGTGAATAACCCTAAAATCAATATCTAATCACAGATAGGCTTTCATCCACCAAATATTTCAGGATATGTCTTCAAACGGTCCATTCAATTCGTATAAATATTGAGGGGAATTAACACTAGCAGTAAGGACCCCCAAGACGCATTTGCTTGGAACTGAAATACAAGATTCTTCCACACAAAACAAAACAAAACAAAACAAAACCCTGTCTGCTTGGACACAACTATTCCACTCAAATACCAAGACAAATGCAGAGAAATCTCTACTTCCCTGCACCCACTCAAAAGAAAATAGCATACAAGATGTAAAGATCAAATCTGAGTTGTTTTTGTATTATCAGTCTTCAGGCGTCTTTCCTCACGGGTTCTAGCCATTTCCAGATGATAGGGCCATCTCCAGCATGAACCTGTAGGAAGAGATCTCTGCACCAGGATGCCTGTGCCGGTCTAAGCCAACCTCCACGGAAGCCATAGCTCTGTTAGCTTGTGATGTACTCTCCTGTGACTCGCAATAAGAACTTTCGTGGTTACCTAAAAACATAAAGCAGCTCCATGGAGGAATGTCCTCGCTAACAATAAGACATGTGCAGGGTACGTGTGTGAGGAAACCTAGCGCCATTGCTGGGGGGAATTCTGTCACCCACACCATGCTGGCTGGCACACGGAAGGCCAAAGGTTTGCACTCACTTGGGGGCAAACCTGATTGATACTGTGCATTTCAGCAGAGTCACTTTTAAAAGACTATAAGGCGGAGTGAAGCCAACCTGTTAATATTTTTAGAATGTAGCTAACTATTTTTCTTGAAAATAACATTTTTCCTTCCTTCCTTCCTTCCTTCCTTTCTCTTTCTTTCTTTCTCTTTCTTTCTTCCTTTCTTCCTTTCTTTCTCTCTTTCTTCCTTTCTTTCTTCCATTCATTCATTCATTCATTCATTCATTCATTCATTCATTCATTCATTCTTTAGACTGTGAATCACTTCCCTTAAGCAGAATGGGTGGGGGCATTTGTTTTAGTTTATAGCTTCAGGATTTTAAATGCAGGTAACTGGTCTTCCTTGTTCGAACCTATTCCCTAACACCCAGTGCTGTGAGCCTGACATACAGTAGCCACGGGACCAACGTCTGTGGGGTTATTTAATAGCAAGAAAGCAACATCAGAATGCTTTTCTAAGACTGGATACCCCGTTTTTTGCTAACAATGACTATAGCACACTCTGCTGGCAGATGATGAAACTACACTACAGAATGAGGAAAAGAAAAAATCAGCACTGAGAACATTTTCTCAGAGTTTCTCTTCCTGGTCCACATGTCTACATAGAAGGAGCATAGTAGGGCTGTGATCGTTTATGCTATTTTATATGTCTTGGACATGGTGTATACAAAATTTACAACAAATTAACTCTTCTCTGAGGCGTCTGGGAAAGGCAGTAAATAACGAAAACTAATGCAGCACAAGAACTGGACGGATGGACCTTCATTGTGACCATCTGTCAGCCAGTAAATTATTCAAGGTCTATATCCAAGAAGCATCTGGAAAGGAGGCACAGTCACGGGAATTATCCTGCTCTGTTAATCTTGTTAATATTGCAGATTTGTTCTTGTTATGGCGAGGATCCTACATCATATATATTTGTACTTAAAAATATCATTTAATATCCCCCTGAGTCTATTTTTGTTTGTACCGTCTTCTTCTTGCCTATAAGGCTTGTTAGGTTATTTTCCTTCTTTCTTTTTTGTAAGAAAGAATATATTTGGCTGCTCCTTCCTACTTTATCCCACCCCCACCTCCATCCCCACCCGCCCCATGGTTCAGAAGCCGGTGGTGACTAAGGCAGTCTTAGAGTGACCTCTGGCTGCAGCATGTACACACAGGCTTTGAGCTCAGTCCTGAAAGCCCTCCAACATCATCTTCCCGGCGTGCAAAGGAGGATATACTAACAAGCATAGTAAAAATGATGCTGCTTGCTTCACCTTTCAGTGTCCTTACAATCTGGAAACGGCTTTCCCACCACCTAGAAACAATACATCAGAAATACCCTCTCCAAAATAAATTGTATGAGTCTATGAAATAGTCCACCAGTTTACCCTGTTCATTGTAAATATCTACCCTGTAAACATTTACCCTACGAATGATGAAAGACCTGGTTTGGGAAAAATTATTTCACGTTCTTATTTGGATGAACACGATGTGTAGAACCAGTGACTAATCGGAAGTTACCTCTGGGGAGGGGCAGTGTTCCCTGTGGGGTCCATGGCCTGAAATTCCAGGATATCTGAATTCACTTGCAAAGAAGGGTTTATGATATAAAGGATGGTCTTGCGGCTCAAGTCCTTCTGGCTAAATTGCTCGTGGATGAATTCACCTGCAAGCAAGAAATAGATTATCTCATGGGTGATGAAATCAAACATCACTTGAGAATTGATAAAAACCACACTGCTGTTTTGTTTGAAACAGATTTAAGGATCAGTGCTGGGATTCTATTCAGCCTTGCCTAGCATGCACGGAACACACCCCAAATCCTGCATGGTGGCATACACCTGGAATCTTAACACTTGGAATATCAAATTTGAGGCCAGCCTGGGCTACCTGAGACCTTATTTTTTTTAAAGCCATAGTCCATTTAAAGAAAATTAACATGATTGCATCTATGTTCAAGATTCAAATTTGATGGACTCAAAATTATCTTTAAATTTGCTTTGCTTTAGAGATATTTGCTAAAGAGAAAGGAAACATGGATTTAATAAAACTTGTCACCTCTGCCATTCTGTTTAATGAGGTGTTGTGATCATTGCCTTCCTGAAGCAGAAATAATATAAAATTTAGCAAAACCATTAGGGGTAAAAAACAGACATTTAAAATAAAAAGGAGCTGATATAATTGAGGATTCATACTAGGAGAAAGAACTTAGTCTCAAATATTGATCTCCCCCTGGCACTGTGTTCTGAATATAAAAGAACATGAAAACAACACAAAACAAAACAACAAGTCTGTGAAGAGTTAGCTGCTGTGTCGGGAACTTCCCTCCTTACGAGGATGGATTAGGATTCAGCTTCAAAGCCCTATTAACGACCATATTGATTTATAAACTGAGTCTATCAGCAGCAAGCGGGCCTGCCTGCGCTTAATTGAGTTCCTCTTTGGCCCTGCCAGCAACTAGTAGTTTAAAAGGAGGGATTACAGGGGTTGAGAGGGAAAGTACCTGTTGTCGTGTTCTCCAGACGTCCATGCAACGGGCCTCGTAAAATCTTAAAGATGATCTGGTCATCCTCTGTGTCAGGGTCAGACGCCTTTAGCACATGGGAAGTGATGTAAATCCCATAGCAGCCATTTTTCAAGAGCCCCACTTGAGAAGGGGAGTGCAAGCGTGTGATCCGAGGCGCCTTCTTATCCAGCTGGTCCACCTGAAGCATCAATAGAGCGTTACACAAGGACTTCTCTCCCTGTGCTACACGGGGTTCAACAATGGGGAGCTCCTCAATTTACGGGTTACTTGAAGTCCTTATCTGTTGATTTCTGCTAAAGCCTGTCTTGTCCATCCTGCCCTAACAAATACAGAGACGAGGGCAGAGGCTTACTTTCCACCATAAACCTTCACCCAGATTTATAATGTCTCGAGTCTGATTTTCCTTATAATATTAGCTTTATGAAGGGAAATGCTGTATCTTCCCACCCAATGCCCATTTTTGCACATGGCATGATGCCTGAACCATGGCAGAAGCACACGGAAGATGCTAGAAATGACCCAAGAATTACACGGCAAGTTTAATGTTAGCACCACAGAAAGATTTGCTGTGTTTAATGAACTACATAAAGAGAATCCTAGGTATTTACATGTGTCAAAGACCTTTTCCACAGGCCTTTGCCCAAATGCCAAAAGTGTTGAATAGAAAAATTGAAATAGTTTACCATAAAAATTACAAAAGTGGTTATCAATAGGCTATGAATTGTTCTACTAAGGCTGAAGACCATGGACTCAATAAATGGACTAGATATTTAAGGGTAGTGGATTGGGTAAGGCTGTGGGGACAAGCTGACTAGCCAGATGAGCTGAACTAGCAAGTTCCATGTTCAACAAGAGAGATCCACAAACATGATTCCACATTTATAACCATGCATGCACACACACCACACACATACACATGCAAAAAAAAAGGTGTGTCCATGGTTTCTGAATTTGTTGTAGATGATTATTAAAACATCTTAATGAATTTGGATCTGAATATTGTATGCTAGGATTTCCAGCACTTCAAGGCTGGTGGGATGTGGGGTGTGAATTTCCTGATGATCTCTGGGAAGAACCTCCCAGAGTCATGGTGGCACGAAAGAGGAGAAAGGAAACTATGCTAAGCTATACTAGGATCCTCCCAAACTCAAGATGGCTGGAGGGAGGGTTGTGGTTTTTACTTTGTTGTTGTGTTTCTCTTATAAACCCAAGTGTTACAAAAGTAATGAAGATCTGTTGTGGTCAATGTTTTTTAAAAATGTCTCACTACACAAACTCTAGGCACATTGGTCCCTGTTGTGCCTCTGGCCATGGTGTGATCAGATATACTACATTTTGCTTCATCAAAAGCAGGTTGTTGACTTGGTATACCAGAAGGTTTAAAACATTACAGGGGAAGACATTTTATTTTTAAGAAAGGCTCTGTCTATCTTACAATAACTTAAGGTGTATTTGGTGAAAATCCTCCCAGACATGTCAGTCCCAGAGAGTAATGGTAAATCCCTTTGTCTCCACACAAGCCTTGTCCCTTTCACAGGAGGACTGCATATTGTGACCATCTTGGGTATGTGTGATTTCCCACAGAATGAAGGTCATGTGTGCCTGCTGCTATTGATCAACCACACCTTATCTACCTATCTATCTATCTATCTATCTATCTATCTATCTATCTATCTATCTACCGTCTATCTATCATCTATCATCCATCTATCTATGTATCTATGTATCTATGTATCTATCTATCTATGTATCTATCTATCTATCTATCATTTTTAGTTCTTCCGTCCTGTAGATTTTCCATTGATTACTCACGGTTATTCTTAGAACCACACAGAACCTGTTGGTCCATGCTTGAGTTACTTACCTCAGTCAGTGTATTATTATTTGGTACCATTCAATAAATACTGTGTTGTTTTAACAAAACAACTCTAGGAAGCAAGACATTGGGAGTGTCCTCTCTCCTACACTGCTGGCAGGGCCAGCTGCTTCATAGGACACTGCTTGATCTCTCTGCTCTGAGAGACCAGGTGTTCAAGGAAATTTGGGAACGAAATACTTAGGTTTTCCCTGGAAGTGTTTAACACAAGGTTGGTTTGTTTGCACAAGGGATATCTTACATTCGTGATGAAAACTAAGGTTTACCCAACCCAACAGACAATGTCTGCAACTTCAAAGAGTGAACAAACTCTTGGACTAGCTTTACTGTTAGAGGAAACGCTGTGGTGGAGAAATCTGTTTTAGTTCTAGCACATTCTCTCTACTTCATCCCCATTTCCATTTCTGGAGTACAGGAAGCAGCTGTGTTTGCATGTAGAATTTGTAACTCTTTGAAACTTTCAGGAAATAAATCCAGAAAAGCATTTTTCAGTAGACACTGCCATGCCTGAGTATCAATGACATCAACACCATCTCCCCAAGTATCTACAGCCTTCACGTGCCGAAGACCCATCCACACCTAGAGAGCCCGAAGGTTAATTCTGTGACAAGTGTTCTAGGCCACAGGCCTGGATTGACTGGCTAATGTAGACTGAGTGAGCCTTGTCCAGTCCACTGCCAGTCCAAGGAGAGAAGACTGGGCTTCTCCCAAAGGAATAAGAGCTTTGTCTCTCTCGCCTTTTTATTTCCCAGGCTACAGCACGACCTTGGCTGCAAGTTTTAGTCTACTGGCTTGCTTGCACAATACATCTTAAGCATGCCGAGGTCTATAGTAGCCTGAGGCAATGTCTAAATCGTCTTGTGCCCGTGTGCCTCTCTGTCTCTCACAGACACACACTTTCTGTCTCTTACACTCTATCGATCTGTATCCTTTATCCACATGGATATATGGATAATGTACACAGAGGCTAAAGAACAAGGAGAAAATAGTATCTCACTAATCGGAGGGTGTCCTGAAGGAGAGACAAAATCCCTTCTTTGTTGCTGTTGGTTGAAGTGTGCGGAACAGGGTGAACCCCATCCAAGAAGAGTACGCGTTCAGAGCGCCAGAACATACTTGATGTGTTTTGACTGGAAGATGCAAAACACTCTGCCCTCCGAGAATTGTTGAGCGTCTACAAATGTGGCCGTATGGAGCCATAGGAAGGACACAGAATTTGGAATCAAACAGACTTGACGTCTTTGATCAAATTATTTAACTTCTGATACTCGGTTTCTTCATGTATAAAAACGTAGACAATAAAACCTACCACATAAAATGTTTACGAGAATCAAATGAGATTTATGCAAAGCATAATCTGGTCTTCAGAGAACCATTTTAAAAGCATGCAAAACATGTAAGAACCAGAGGAAGGGACTGTAAGAAAGGACATGTAGATGCGACAGGGCCACAGCACTCGTGAGTGCCGGGCAGTTGGTGATATGCACAAGACTGGACCATCCACATTTCATCACGGGTCTGGGAGGGACCACAAAACTAACTCCGCCACTGCTCCCCAAAGTCCTGTTGGCCACTAGTTAACAGTTGCTAGAGGAGAGAGCATTGTTTTCTTCAGTGATGTAGCTGTTGGTATGCTCTTCGTGCTCCGGTGAATAAACTTACGTGAGCAACACTAATCAAACTCAGCGGGCCTCACACACACAAAGAAGATGTTGGAGAATAGTTTCAGTGGGAGGGGAAGGGGATGAATGGGAGAACGGGGAATAGGGATAATTAAGACCCATTATACAGTTTATATATTAAACTGTCTAGGAATTAAGAGTGGAGAAAAGGTGTCTGTAGCTGTTGCTACTGTAGGCGCCACCATCAGCTCCTGGGTGACGCTGCTGCAGCCTTGTAAGTTACAATGCCAGGAGATGACATCCCTGACTAAGCAGAATCCTCAAGGCACGATTGTGATTACAAACGTCTAGTGCGTACCTCAAATATGTCTCAGGCAATGTGTGAGCGCCTCGGATAACCTAATCTTGTTTAGTGCCACCACAGTCTGCAGGCATGCTTGTCAAAAATTGGGAGGTGTGATAGTTTGAAGGAGAACGGCCTCATAGGCTTGTATATTTGAGTGCTTAGTCCCCAGTTGGTGGACTGTTTAGGAAGGATTAGGAGGTGTGTCTTTGTTGGAGGTGTGAGCTTGGAGGATTCAAAAGTCTATGCCAGATCCTGTCTTACTCTCCCTGTCATGGGCTTGTGAGTCAGGATGTAAGCTCAGCTACTGCCTCAGGACCATGCCTCCCGGCTGCCATGCTCACCACAGTGATGACACAAACCATGTGTCTGCCATACTTGCCTGGATAATGAAGAGAACGGGCTCTTTCTGAACTTTCCCATCCACAACGAAGCCTTGGTTCTTCCTGTCTGTGGCCAGGAAAGTAAAGCAGTCCTCCTGGGCACCGCCTCCTGCATGCTGGTAGGCCACAACCCTGCTGTCTACATCTTGCTGGGTGAAGTTGTGCTGAAGTACTTTCCCTCTCAGGTAGAGGTACCCGTGGCGCGGGAGCTGGGCCAGAAAGAAGGTTAGGTTCTCTGGAGGTGTGTCAGGGTCAGTCAGCTGAAGGTGATCCGTGGACAGCAGGCCCATGGCCCCTTCCACAAGCCTCAGCCTTCGGTTCCTGGTCAGCACAGGCAAGGCACTGTCCACACCCTGCAGTGTGATCTCAAACACCCCCTGCTGGGTCTGCAGTCCATTGCTGATGGTAAATCTGGCAAAGAGAGGCAAGGCAGTCTTCAGCATGGGCTCTTGTGTCCCCATTGACTGGAATGAAATAACACACATACCTTTACTACAGGACACACCACATTGAGACTCAAAGGAAAAGCGGGGATGGGATTCCTGAGGAATGTCCTTCTCTCATTAAACCAGCTGCTAGACAATATACACATTGACCATGCTACCTCCAAGAGCATTTTCCCAACACCATTAATGCCCTTCCTATGATGAAGGCAGGTTCAGTGTAATCTTTTACCTCAAACAGGAATTTCCTGTCCATCTGGACCCATCGTGTGAGTACCTAGTGTGCGCTCAGATCGTTTTAATATTGCAATAATATATTTTCATGGAATGTAGAAAACAGAACTTTAAACACTACAGTATGATGAGACACTGAATAGGATAATTTAGTCTAATTCATATATTTTATGCTTTTTCCAGTAATGGGTGTTGAATTCAGAGTGCTAATCTAATGCTCTACCACTGTGTTATACTCCCAAACATCTGCCCCCCCGTGTGTTTGTGTGTGTGTGTGTGTGTGTGTGTGTGTGTGTGTGTGTGTGTGTGTGCCACAACACCTGTGCAGAGTCAGAATTAACTGTTTTCTTCAGTGATTCAGCTGTTGGTATGTTTCTCAAGCTCCGATCAATAACCTTATTGGAGCAACCCTAATGAAGGAGTAAGAATATATGGAGTATGTTTATTCTGGTGTAAAAAACTGTAATAGTATATTTTACTGGAACATTAAATCACATTAAAAAAACCCTCTCTTTTAACTAGGGAAAGTGTGGCGTTTATTTTACAAATATGGCATATTCGACCAGAATTGGCACTTGTGCTCTAGGATTTGAGGAGAGATGATTTACTTCTGAAGCCAGACTGTGAACAGCCTTCCTGGGGCAAAGGTCTCAGGGAAAAGCATACTTAGCAAAGAGTCCAGGGAGCTAGGCTTGGCTGAGTACAGTTTTGCTTTGAAGATTATGCCAAAAGGTTTTGTTTGATAATT